>NC_072005.2:61866281-62187542 GCF_028885655.2 Pongo abelii
GCTGAGGCAGGAGAATCGCTTGAGCCCAGGAGACGGAGGTTCCAGCGAGCCGAAATGGCACCATTGCACTCCAGCCTGGGCAACAGAGCGCGAGACTCTGTCTCCAAAAAATAATGATAATAATAATTAAGAGACAGAGTCTTGCTATGTTGTCCAGGCTGTCTCAAACTCATGGCCTCAAGAGGTCCTTCTGCCTTGGCCTCCCCTGCCTTGGGATTACAGGAGTGAGCCACTGCACCCCACCAGAGCTGGGGTTTTACAGACAGTATCTGGGGTCTGTAGGCTCGAGTCTAGGGTCAGGCCCTGGATCTCAGGGCTGAAGTCTTAGAGGTGGGGTCCTGGGTTCAAGTTCAGGAACTCCTGGGTTAGGGCTAGAGTCTCAGAGCTAGAAGTTGGAATTTGAGATCCAGGGTCTTTGGAGTTAGGCCCAGGAACCAGGGTTTGAAGTCTTCTGGTCTCAGGGCTTTGGGCCTGGCTTTGGAAGTGAGGGTCTTGGGGTCGTACAGGTGCAGGCTCAGGATCTGAGGTGTCAGGGTTTTCGATGTTGGGAGTGAGACATAGGGCCTCAGGACTCGGGGTCTAGGTCCTGGAGGTGTTGGGTTTGTACAGCCAGGGTCCCAAGGCTGGCTTTGGGTCAGGGTCTTGTATCTTAAGGCCTGGGATCTTTAAGGTGTCAGGATCTCAGGGCTGGGGCCTGGGGTCTCAGGGTCTGGAGGTCCATGGTTTTCTTTTCCTTCTTTTTTTTTTTTTTTTTTTTTTTGAGAGAGGGAGTTTTGCTCTTGTTGCCCAGGCTGGAGTATAATGGCGCGATCTCGGCTCACTGCAACCTCCGCCTCCCAGGTTCAAGCGATTCTCCTGCCTCAGCCTCCCGAGTAGCTGGGATTACAGGCATGCACCACCACGCCCAGCTAATTTTGTATTTTTAGTAGAGACGGGGTTTCGCCATGTTGGTCTGGCTGGTCTTGAACTCCCGACCTAAGGTGATCCACTTGCCTCGGCCTCCCAAAGTGCTGGGATTAAAGGCGTGAGCCACCACGCCTGGCCAGGTCCATGGTTTTCAATGTCATGGGGCCAGGGTCTCCAAGTCTTGAGGTGAGGATTTGAATTCTCAAGGCTTTGGGCTTCAGGATGGGGTCTTGGGTCTTAGGGGCTGGGATTTGGGGACTTTGAGGTCATGGATGATGGAGTCTCAGGATCTTGGGTGAGAATTTGAAGTTTCTGGTCAGGATTTGGGGGTCTAGGGCCTCAGGGTCTCAGGGCCACAAGATCTTGGGACTGCAGGGTCAGGGTCTCAGAGCAGGGCTGTTAGGGTCAGGGTCTCAGAGCGGGGCTGTTAGGGTGTCAGGGTCTCAGAGCGGGCTGTTAGGGTCAGGGTCTCAGAGCGGGGCTGTTAGGGTGTCAGGGTCTCAGAGGGGGGCTGTTAGGGTGTCAGAGTCTCAGAGCGGGGTTGTTAGGGTGTCAGGGTCTCAGAGCGGGGTTGTTAGGGTGTCAGGGTCTCAGAGCGGGGCTGTTAGCGTCAGGGTCTCAGAGCGGGGCTGTTAGTATGTCAGGGTCTCAGAGTGGGGCCGTTGCACTTAGGTCTGGGGTCTCAGAGCGGGGCTGTTAGGGTGTCAGGGTCTCAGAGCGGGGCTGTTGCACTTAGGTCTGGGGTCTCAGCGTGGGGCTGTTGCACTTAGGTCTGGGGTCTCAGAGTGGAGCTGTTAGGGTCAGGGTCTCAGAGCAGGGCTGTTAGGGTGTCAGGGTCTCAGAGCGGGGCTGTTGCACTTAGGTCTGGGGTCTCAGAGCGGGGCTGTTAGGGTGTCAGGGTCTCAGAGCGGGGCTGTTGCACTTAGGTCTGGGGTCTCAGGATGGGGCTGTTGCACTTAGGTCTGGGGTCTCAGAGCGGAGCTGTTAGGGTCAGGGTCTCAGAGCAGGGCTGTTAGGGTGTCAGGGTCTCAGAGCGGGGCTGTTGCACTTAGGTCTGGGGTCTCAGAGCGGGGCTGTTAGGGTGTCAGGGTCTCAGAGCGGGGCTGTTGCAGTGTCAGGGTCTCAGAGCGGGGCTGTTGCAGTGTCAGGGTCTCAGAGCGGGGCTGTTAGGGTGTCAGGGTCTCAGAGCGGGGCTGTTAGGGTCAAGGTCTCAGAGCGGGGCTGTTAGGGTGTCAGAGTCTCAGAGCGGGGCTGTTGCACTTAAGTCTGGGGTCTCAGAGCGGGGCTGTTGCACTTAGGTCTGGGGTCTCAGAGCGGGGCTGTTGCACTTAGGTCTGGGGTCTCAGGCTTCAAGGACTCACGCCACAGGATCTTGGGGCCAGGGGTGGGGGTCTGGGGTGTCAGGTCTTGGGGCCAGGACATACCAGGAGCTGCAGCCGGCGCAGCAGCCGGTCCAGCCGGGCCTGCAGGGTGCCCAGCTCGGGCTCCAGGGTCTTCAGGGAAGAGCCACCTGCCCGGCGCAGCCACTGCACGTGCCGCAGGTAGGACAGTAGGTCCGCTCGCAGCCTTGTCAGCACACCCGGGAGCTGGGGACGGAGCCAGGACATCAGAGAACACCCGGCCAGTGCCTGCTGTGCCCCTCATCCAACCCGCCCCCTTCACCGCCTGTCTCCCACTTTGTCCCCAGCCCACTCCCTTGCCCTTACCTGTAGAGCTCCCAGTGCCCCCGCACTCATGGCCAGGGTGGGCAGGGAATCCAGGTTGTGGTCCCCGTCAGCTGGGAATTTGTCCCTCTGGCAGGGAAAAAAGGCTGTGAGGTGGCCCCTGTCCAGCCTCGGGGCTCCCTCCATCCCCCACGCCAGGCCCCCAACCCTTCCCCTCCCTCACTCTGCCACCTGAGAGCCCAGAACCCCTCCAAGTGGCCTGCCGGCAGACTCCTCTCAGTTCCTCTCTGCCTCTCACTCCTGGGCTGGCCCCAGCCCAGTCTCTCCTACCAGCTGTGCAGCCAGCTGCCGCGTGTCCGCCAGGAGAGAGCGGGTCAGGAGCACGGTGCTGTCCAGCTCGGCCCGAGGGTCTGGGGAAACTCGAGGGGGGCCAGGTGGGGGCCCAGGGGCGACAGCTGTATCTGGCCACAGGCTCAGCACGACCAGGACCAGGCGGCAAACACCTGGGGGCAGGATAAGGAAGAGAGCTCAGGCTGGACTCCGGGTCTGAGAGAGGAGGGGCTGGGCCCGGACTCCCGGGTCTGAGGGAGGAGGAACTGGGGCCTGGACTCCTGGGTCTGAGGGAGGAGAGGCTGGGGTCCGGACTCCTGGGTCTCGGGGAGGAGGGTCTGGGGCCTGGACTCCCGGCCTTAGGGAGGTTGGAGCTGGAGGTCTTAAGTCCCAGGGTGGAACGCCCGCGGGCAGGTCGCAGGGCCAGGCGGGCTTCCCTCTCCCTCCCTGACTCTGGCTGCCCCGCCCGTCGGAGCAGACGCGGCCCGGGGCGGGTAGACGGGCCGGGCGTCTCCCGTCCGCCCCCGGACGCCGGAATCTGGGCCCCGGGGCGGGGCATGGTGGGGGAGGCACAGGCCAGAACCTGCCCCCTCCCCGGGCCGCGGGAGCCCGAGCTGGCTGGGAGCAGGGGAGGGAGCCAGAAGCCAGGACGGAGCCCCGGAGACGCGGACCTCTCCCATGGGAGACCCCTTAGACGCCCTCCCAGGAGCCCCGCAGGGTGGGCGGCAGAAGCCCGGGCCGCAGCGCACCTGGGCGGAGAGGGGCAGAACCACGGGCCCGGCCGGGCCGCGGGAGCGGGAGACCTGGCGGCGGGGGGCACGGGGGGCGCGGGGGTCCGGGGCTCGCTCCCCGCCGCCCACCCCGGCCGCCCCGCCCACCCGGCCACCCGCCAGCCAATCAGCGCTCCCCGGCCGCCCGCGCCTCGCACACCCCCAGCCCGCCCCCTGGCCCCGCCAGCCGTCGGTCTGTCCGCGCGTCCGTCGGCCGCATCTGCCCGGCTCTCCCCGCTTTCCGCCCGCGCCCAGTCTCTCTCCTCCCCCTGGCTGGGGTCGCTACTCCCTGGCTTGCGCCGGTCTCCGCGGACCCTGCCTCAGTTTCCCTCCGGAGCCTCTCTGCCGGGATCCCAGGGAGTCTCACGGTCCCCGCGGGCTCCCTGGGGCCTGGGCCAATGGGGGTCACCTCCCTCCCGGCACCAGTCCCTCCGTCCCTGCCCCTGCTCGGTCTCCGCGTCTCGCTCCCTCTCGGGGCCCTGTCTGGCCCGTCCCTCCTGCGGCGCCTCTGATTGGCTGCCTCCATCCGCGCCTGTCTGTGTCTCTCTCTGCCCATCTCCTCCGCCGCCTCCTGTCTCCGAAGCTGCTCTCCTCCCCGGCTCTGACTCCCCGGCTGCCTGTCTCCGGGTCCCTCTCTGTGCGACTCAGCGGGGTCTGCTCCCACCCACGCCGTGGGTCCCTCTCCTCCCTGCCTCCCTGTCCCCTCCACCCTCCCCATGAACCAACTTACAGTTCATGTCCCCACAGGGCCAGGGGTTCCCCAGGGCAGGGGGCAGGGAGCCGGGGGCCTTTAACCCTTCCCTGTCCGCTGCCGGGGGAGCCCCGAGGGTCAGCTGGGCCGCGGCCTGGGGAGGGGAGGCATGTGCCCTGAGCAGCAGGGCCGCGGCAGTGAGGGAGTGTGGACGCCTGGGGGGTTATATAGGGGGCTGGGGCGGGCGGGCGGGGGGCAGGCGGCAGGGGAGGGCGGCCTGACACATCCTGACTCACCCTCCCTGCCTGCCTTTTCCATTCAGACGGAGCGGCTGCCTTGCAGGGCTCACGCCGCCGCGCTCGGAGGAGGGCACGGAAGGAAAAGTTGGAAAAGTTGAAAAGGGAAAGGGGGGGTGGTCGGAGAGGGGCTGGTGAGGTCATTGGCGTCCCCTCCCTCCACCTCCACGGGCCGGAGCAGACACTCAGGCTCAAGCGCTGGGGCCCGACTGTGGGTGGGGGGTCCAGCTGGACCAGGACTAGCAGAGAGAGATTGGGAGGCAGGAGGATGGAAAGGCAGAGAAAGGCCTGACGGAGGGACAGGACAGGGGCCTGGAGAGGTGGAGGCAGGAGGAAGAGGGAGTGGAAGGGAGGAAGAGAGAGAGACACACACACACCGAGTGAAGGAGAGACTGAGACAGAGACAGGGAGATGGAGATCCACAGAGATGGAGGCAGCCAGAGAGACACACCAGAGAAGCAGAGAGGATCAGAGGGGCAGCCCTGGAGACAGAGGGAGAGGTTCTGGGAGTCAGAGATCAGAGAGTGAGAGGAAGACAGCAGGAGGGACTTGGGGAGACCCAGGGAGACCCCGAGGGGAAAGGAACAGAGACACCAAGACTCTGAGACAGAGGACGCAGCAGCTGAAAAAAGGCACCAGGCAAACAGAGACACGGGGCAGAGTGACAGGGACGGAGAGGCCCCAGGGACAGAAACAGGGAGACAGAAGATATTAGAAAGACAGAGACGCTGAGATGTTGGGGACTCAGCAATGGGGGCAGAGTAAAAGTCTTTCTCATTTTTTGTTTCTTTTTTGGTACTGAGTCTCACTCTGTCACCCAGGCTGGAGTGCAATGGCACGATCAATGGCACAATCTCGGCTCACTGCAACCTCCGCCTCCCGGGTTCAAGCGATTCTCCTGCCTCAGCCTCCTGAGTAGCTGGGATTACAGGTGTGCACCACCACACCCGGCTAATTTTGTATTTTTAGTAGAGACGGGGTCTCACCTTGTTGGCCAGGCTGGTCTCGAACTCCTGATTTCGTGATCCGCCTGCCTCGGCCTCCCAAAGTGCTGGGATGACAGGTGTGAGCTACCGTGCCTGGCCTCGTTTTTGGTTTTTTTGAGACAGTCTCGCTGTGTCGCCCAGGCTGGGGTGCAGTGGTGTGATCTCAGCTCACTGTAACCTCCGCCTCCCAGGTTCAAGTGATTCTCCTGCCTCAGCCTCCTGAGTAGCTGGGATTACAGGTGCCCGCCACCACACCTGGCTATTTTTTGTATTTTTAGTAGAGATAGGGTTTTGCCATGTTGCCCAGGCTGGTCTCAAACTCCTGAGCTCAGGTTATCCTCCCGCCTCAGCCTCCCAAAGTGCTGGGAATACAGGTGTGAACCACCACACCCAGCCTTTTGAAAAGCCTTTCTCAAAGAGGCAGATGGAGACAGGAAGGAGGAAGAGAGACGGAGACTGAGGACCAAGAGAAAGAGGCGCTGAGACACTCCATAGAGGCAAGACCTCTATATGCGACTCTCCCCCTCTGTGCCTCAGTTTCCTCATCTGTGAAGGGGGGTTAATGATGCACCCTCATCCACCTAAACGCCACGATGAGGATAAAGCCAGCTCATTCACGTGAAGCTCAAAGTCAGTGCTAACCATCCTTATTCCCCTCGTTAATTTTTATGAACACATCAGGGACACAGAGAAAAAGAGGTTGCCTTCCAGAGAGACGGGGAGGATGAGGGAGAGGCAGGAGCAAGATGGGGTGAAGACGGGACGGTGGGGACACTGAGACAGTGGCCAGAACCGGGGCCAGGGGCCAGAGCCCTGGAAGTCGCTGCACAGAGGTGGAGGCAGGAGACGAGTGCAGGGGGGAGGGGACCCGCAGGCCAGGGTGGTGGCAGCGAAGCCTACCCAGGCTCACAGCGGGCCAGCCCCAGGCATGGCGGCAGAGGAGACCCGGGATTCACGACAGAGCAAGCAAGGGGCAGAGATACCAAGCCATGTCCCCGAGAGCCCCCAGACCTACATGGCAGGGAAGGACGGGATGGGACTGAGAGCACGGAGGTGGTAGGGGCTCTGAGGCTCCGTGCAGACCCCCTCGTGCCAGCCTCCGAGACTGTGCCGGGCTGGTTGGAGGCTTCCCCTTCCCAATCCAGCACCACTGGAAGGGCAACTGCTCAGGTCCCCAAGGAGGTGAGGTCACAGCCCCCCCACGGTGGGACATGACCTCATCGCCTCAGGTAAGAGCTCTCTCATCCTCTCTCTGGTCTGTCACAGCCACCCCTTTCAGGGCCCCCCAGGGGCCCTCCCCAGCACTGGCTCCTGCTGGGACCCAGGCCTCTGACCACTGGGTCTCCGCCCCTCAGGGGGCCTGCTTCCGGCTGAGTCAGTGTGGGGGGCCTAAGGCTGCGTCAGTGAGGGGAGAGCTGACGTAGCCCCCCCCCAGACCGGCGGGGCCAGCCAAGGTGACTCAGGCCACCAGCTTGGGGGATGGACTAGCCCGAGGGTATGGGGGACTGGCCTGGGGCCAGCTGGGGAGCATGAAAAGGGTTCCGGTAATGCCAGCCCCATCCACCTACAGGGACCAGAGCCCAATCCCCCAGCCCCTCCTCCCTCAGACCCCGGAGTCCAGGCCCCCAACCCCCCCCACCTTCAGACCCAGGAGTCCAGGTCCCCAACTCCTCCTCCCTCAGACCCAGGAGTCCAGACCCCCAACCCCCCACCTTCAGACCCAGGAGTCCAGGCCCCCAACTCCTCCTCCCTCAGACCCAGGAGTCCAGGCCCCCAACTCCTCCTCCCTCAGACCCCGGAGTCCAGGCCCCCAGCCCCCCCACCTTCAGACCCAGGAGTCCAGGTCCCCAACTCCTTCTCCCTCAGACCCAGGAGTCCAGGCCCCCAGCCCCTCCTCCCTCAGACCCAAGAGTCCAGACCCCAGCTCCTCCTACCTCAGACCCAGGAGTCCAGGCCCCAGCTCCTCCTACCTCAGACCCAAGAGTCCAGACCCCAGCCCCTCCTCCCTCAGACCCAAGAGTCCAGACCCCAGCCCCTCCTCCCTCAGACCCAGGAGTCCAGGCCCCCAGCCCCTCCTCCCTCAGACCCAGGAGTCCAGGCCCAGCCCCTCCTCCCTCAGACCCAGGAGTCCAGGTCCCTAACCGCTCCTCCCTCAGACCCAGGAGTCCAGGCCCCCAGCCCCTTGTCCCTCAGACCCAGGAGTCCAGGCCCCCAGCCCCTCCTCCCTCAGACCCAAGAGTCCAGACCCCAGCTCCTCCTCCCTCAGACCCAGGAGTCCAGGCCCCAGCTCCTCCTACCACAGACCCAAGACTCTAGACCCCAGCCCCTCCTCCCTCAGACCCAGGAGTCCAGGCCCCCAGCCCCTCCTCCCTCAGACCCAGGAGTCCAGGCCCCAGCTCCTCCTACCTCAGACCCAGGAGTCCAGGTCCCAGCTCCTCCTACCTCAGACCCAGGAGTCCAGGCCCCCAGCCCCTCCTCCCTCAGACCCGGAAGTCTAGATCCCCAGCTCCTCCTCCCTCAGACCCAGGAGTCCAGGCCCCCAGGCCCTCCTCCCTCAGACCCAGGAGTCCAGGACCCCAGGCCCTCCTCCCTCAGACCCAGGAGTCCAGGCCCCAGCCCCTCCTCCCTCAGACCCAGGAGTCCAGGCCCAGCCCCTCCTCCCTCAGACCCAGGAGTCCAGGACCCAGCCCCTCCTCCCTCAGACCCAGGAGTCCAGGTCCCCAACCCCTCCTCCCTCAGACCCAGGAGTCCAGGTCCCCAACCGCTCCTCCCTCAGACCCAGGAGTCCAGGCCCCCAGCCCCTCGTCCCTCAGACCCAGGAGTCCAGGCCCAGCCCCTCCTCCCTCAGACCCAGGAGTCCAGGTCCCTAACCGCTCCTCCCTCAGACCCAGGAGTCCAGGCCCCCAGCCCCTTGTCCCTCAGACCCAGGAGTCCAGGCCCAGCCCCTCCTCCCTCAGACACAGGAGTCCAGGCCCAGCCCCTTCTCCCTCAGACCCAGGAGTCTCGACCCCCAGCCCCTCCTCCCTCCTGGACCCAGGAGTCCAGACCCTAAATTCTAGTTCAAGAAAGGTAGAGGAGGATCTTGTGGCCCTTCTGCGCTTTGGGGAGCATGTGTGGGGAAGGTCATGGGTCTGGGACAAATCCGGGGTCCCAGCCGCTGCCAGTTTCCTGTCTCGTCTGGGTCCCCAGCCCTGGTTTGTGGGCTCAGACTCCATCCCCGCAGTGTGGCTGCAGGAGGTACAGGTAGATGGGGCGGGTGCAGAGTGACAGGGCTGGGAGTTACTGGCAACTCCTGGGTCTGCCCAGGCCAGGGTGGGACACATTGGGCTACTTCTGTGCAAACAAGAGAAAGAGAGAGAGACAGAGCAAGAGATGAAGATCAGAAAAGAGACCCAGAGGCAGGACTGGGGAGTCCCAAGAAAATGACAGATGACAGAGACAAACACAGCTGGAGAGTCAGGGGCAGCAAAGGCCCCAGGAGGCAGCCAGGGCTGCGGAACCCAGTGGAAGCTAGAGACCAGCTTGGAGGCTCGGAAACAGACTGGGCAGCCAGGGCCCAGGCCCTGGGGTGGTCACAGACACTGGGGAGAAGCCACGGGGACGTCGGGGATGGCCAGGGAGTCCTGGCTCCCGCGCGGCCCCCAGGGGAAGCCGAGCCGGCAGGGTGTGAGGTCAGCAGGTCCCAGGCTGTGTGTGTGTCCGTCTGTCAGTCCCTGGGGGGTCCTGTCTGGCCTCTGGGGGGTGACGGGGCAGGCCGGCCACAGAGGCAGCCCAAACCTGTCATTAGCGGTGAGGGCCGTGACGGCGGGGCCCCCCCAGTCCCAAGCCGCGGTCCAAGGCCAGGCGGCCCCGCCCCCCACCCCCTCCTTGATCCCTGAGGAATCCCGGGAATTGGGAAGTGGGTCCAGATGATGTTGACACAGGAAACGGTCAGCAGCTGCCCGGCCTCAGCCCCACAACCCCTCTGACCCCCACCCCCGGCCCCCTGCAGAGCCCCCTCTAACCTGTGTCATCTCTGACGAAGGCAGCCCGGGGCCCACTCAGTACCCACCAGGATGTTTACAGGAGAGATGGGTAACACAGGGAGTCACCCCACGGGCCTTCCTGATAAATGGAGTCTGGCTCCTAGACCATCCACCCAGACTCACAAGTTCAGGCCCCCAGCCCCTCCTCCCTCAGACCCAGGAGTCCAGGTCCCCAGGCATTCCTCCCTCAGACCCAATTCTGGCTCCCATCCCCATCCTTCAGACCTGGGAGTCCAGCCCTCAGCCCCTCCTCCCTCAGACCTAGGAGTCCGGGACCCCCCAGCCCCTCAAGGCTCCCTTAGACCCACGAGTCCAGGCCCCAGCCCCTCCTCCCTCAGACCCAGGAGTCCAGGACCCCCCAGCCCCTCAAGGCTCTCTTAGACCCAGGAGTCCAGGCCCCAGCCCCTCCTCCCTCAGACCCAGGAGTCCAGGCCCCCAGCCCCTCCTCCCTCAGACCCAGGAGTCCAGGCTCCAGCCCCTTCTCCCTCTAATGCAGGTGTCTGAGTTTCCAACCCCCTTTTCCCTCAGATGCAGGACTTCTAGCCCAGAGACTGTCCCAGGGAGCTGAGACTCCCTCCTCACTGTGCTGCAAAGCTGAGTGGATGAGTTGGGGTGCACTAGGGATTATGGTCCCAACCCAGCCCCCCATTCCGGCTTCCTCTTCTTGGAAGCCAAGTTTTCTCCCAGTCACTGGGGAATGGTGGGGGGAATCAATGTGGAAGCTTCAGGATCTCCATTTGGCCGACTCCTTCCCACCATTCTCTAACCTCTGTTCACAGAAGGGAAACAAATCTAGGAGGGAAATGCGGGCTCCCTGCCCAGGAGCCACCATTACAGTCTCCAAGCAGCTCTGGCCCACCAGTCCCTCAAACTCAGCAGGGGCCCACATGGCCTGTCCCCTTCCCTGTTTTTTTTTTTTTTTTTCTTTTTTCTTTTTTTTTTTTTTTGACACAGAGTCTCACTCCTTCACCCAGGCTGGAGTGCAGTAGCACGATCTCGACTCACTGTAACCTCCACTTTCTGGGTTCAAGCAACCTCCACCTCCTGGGTTCAAGCAATTCTTCCTCAGCCTCCCAAGTAGCTGGGATTACAGGCAAGTAATCACCACACCCAGCTAATTTTTGTATTTTTAGTAGGGACGGGGTTTCCCCATATTGGCCAGGCTGGTCTCGAACTCCTGAGCTCAGGTGATCCGCCTGCCTTAGCCTCCCAAAGTGCTGGGGTTATAGGCGTGAGCCACCGCGCCCAGCCCTATCACCTTCCCTGCTAAACATTCCCTAGACAGCAGGCCTGGCGGGCCTGAGATGAAAAGCCTTTCTCAAGACCCCTGGACCAGGAGACCCCCGGACTTAGGCTCCGGCCCCTTGTCTCATCCCCCTCCCAGGTCTTCTTGTTGCCAGGGGGACCTTCCCTAACAATGGGGCTCAGTGAGGCCTCTGTGTCTCACAGCTCCCCTTCCCCTGGTTGTTAAGGCGAAAGACTCCCTAGCAATGGGGTTTCCTGAGCCTTTGGGCCACCCGAATCCACCTTCTCAGGTATCAGTTTCCTTAGGAAAGGAATTCCCTAGCAAGGCCTCCCAGTTCCCTACCCCTCAGGGCGCCCCGGGTGATATGGAGACACACCCCAGACTCCCACGCCCTTCCAGACCTCTCTTTCCCGCCACAAGTGGCCAAGGAGGCTCTTCTAAACCTGAGACGCCCCCACTCTTCCACCAGGTCCCTAAAGAATGGACACCCTAGACCAGGCATGGCCAGGCTGGTGTGAAGCCCCCCCACCCCCCTTCGTCCCCGTCACTGCGCGGACTCCCTAGCAACAGAACTCAGAATCCTGGGGCCTGGCGGGCGGGGCCGGTTGCTGGGGTGATGTCCTGTAAGGCGTCTTCCCACAGTGGCCCCAGAGGTCTGGGGAGGCGACATGTTGGGCTCTGGGATCCTAGTGCTGGGCCTGCTCCTGCTGCTGCAGGGCTCGGCAGGTGAGGGGCTGGTGCGGCGGGGGAGCTGAGGAGGGACGCCCGGCCCCACACAGCCCTAACACTGCCCTTTCTCTCGCAGATGGAAATGGAATCCAGGGATTCTTCTACCCATGGAGTGAGCAGCCGCTGAAATACGGGGTCACCCAGGGAGGGGAGCCCAGATCAGACCCCTGAATCTGAGGGAGGAGGAGCTGGGGGCCTGGACTCCTGGATCTGAGGGAGGAGGGGCTGGGCCTGGACTCCTGGATCTGAGGGAGGAGGGGCTGGGGGCCTGGGATCCTGGATCTGAGGGAGGAGGGCTGGGCCTGGGCTCCTGAATCTGAGGGAGGAGGGACTGGGTCCTGGACCCCTGGGTCTGAGGGAGGAGGGGGGGTCTGGACCCCTGGATCTGAGGGAGGAGGGGCTGGGGTCTGGACCCCTGTGTCTGAGGGAGGAGGGGCTGGGCCTGGACCCCTGGGTCTGAGGGAGGAGGGGCTGGGCCTGGACCCCTGGGTCTGAGGGAGGAGGGGCTGGGCCTGGACCCCTGGGTCTGAGGGAGGAGGGGGGCGGTCTGGACCCCTGGGTCTGAGGGAGGAGGGGCTGGGGCCTGGACTCCTGGATCTGAGGGAGGAGGGGCTGGGTCCTGGACCCCTGGGTCTGAGGGAGGAGGGGGGCGGTCTGGACCCTTGGGTCTGAGGGAGGAGGGGCTGGGCCTGGACCCCTGGGTCTGAGGGAGGAGGGGCTGGGGGCCTGGACTCCTGGGTCTGAGGGAGGAGGGGCTGGGCCTGGACCCCTGGGTCTGAGGGAGGAGGGGCTGGGCCTGGGTCCCTGGGTCTGAGGGAGGAGGGCTGGGGCCTGGACCCCTGGGTCTGAGGGAGGAGGGGCTGGGCCTGGACCCCTGGGTCTGAGGGAGGAGGGGCTGGGCCTGGGCCCCTGGGTCTGAGGGAGGAGGGCTGGGGCCTGGACCCCTGGGTCTGAGGGAGGAGGGGCTGGGGCCTGGACCCCTGGGTCTGAGGGAGGAGGGGCTGGGCCTGGTCCCCTGGGTCTGAGGGAGGAGGGCTGGGGCCTGGACCCCTGGGTCTGAGGGAGGAGGGGCTGGGCCTGGGTCCCTGGGTCTGAGGGAGGAGGGGCTGGGGCCTGGACCCCTGGGTCTAAGGGAGGAGGGGCTGGGCCTGGACCCCTGGGTCTGAGGGAGGAGGGGCTGGGCCTGGGTCCCTGGGTCTGAGGGAGGAGGGCTGGGGCCTGGACCCCTGGGTCTGAGGGAGGAGGGGCTGGGGCCTGGACCCCTGGGTCTGAGGGAGGAGGGGCTGGGCCTGGGCCCCTGGGTCTGAGGGAGGAGGGCTGGGGCCTGGACCCCTGGGTCTGAGGGAGGAGGGGCTGGGCCTGGACCTCTGGGTCTGAGGGAGGAGGGGCTGGGCCTGGACCCCGGGGTCCTGCACAGAGTAAGCACCAGGAAGGCAGCCCAGGAGCGTGGCCTTGGCATCCCGTGTATGAGGCCTTCAGAGCGGGGCGCTGTGATGAAGCAAGCCACTGGTGGTTGGTCCCCAGGCTGTGAGGGTGACATATGGGACCGGGAGAGCTGTGGGGGCCAGGCGGCCATTGATAGCCCCAACCTCTGCCTGCGCCTCCGGTGCTGCTACCGCGATGGGGTCTGCTACCACCAGCGTCCAGACGGTGAGGGCTCCTGGTCCCAGGTCCCTGGGGGGTGGGTCTGGCGGTCGGGAGCCCCGGGTCTTAACCCTTCCTCCTTTCTCCAGAAAACATGCGGAGGAAGCACATGTGGGCGCTGGTCTGGATGTGCAGCGGCCTTCTCCTCCTGAGCTGCAGCATCTGCCTGTTCTGGCGAGTGGGCCTGGGATAGGGCGGGCGCCTTCACCCCCGGGGGAGGGTCCGGCAGAGGGCGGGGGCTGAGCCGTCTGCTCCCTGCAGGTGGGCCAAGCGCCGGGACGTGCTGCATATGCCCGGTTTCCTGGCGGGTCCGTGTGACCTGTCCAAGTCCGTCTCGCTGCTCTCCAAGCACCGAGGGACCAAGAAGACGCCGTCCGTGGGCAGCGTGCCAGTCGCCCTGTCCAAAGAGTCCAAGGATGCGGAGGGTGGCACCGAGGGGGAAGGGACGGAGGAGGGTGAGGAGACAGAGGGCGAGGAAGAGGAGGATTAGGGGAGTCCCCGGGGGACTGCTCAATACAGATATGGTGGACGGATGCGTGTTCTTTTCTCTGAGAGCCATGGGGAGCAGGGGGCACGGTGCACACAGAGGCTGGGGTAACAGGTGGGGGCTGGAGGGGGCTTGGGGATGGAGGCTTAGGGGGCCCCAGGCTGTGGCTGTGGGGGTGTGAGCTGAGGGGGACCCTGGAATGAGAGAGATCTGGGAGGTAAGTGGGGAGGATCTGAGCTGAGGGGGATCTGCGCTCATGGGGGTGTCCTGGGCTGTGATCATGGGGACCCTGGACTGAGGGGATAGAGGTGTAAGAGTGCTGGAGTGCGGGTCTGAAATGAGGGAGTTGGGGGTATGTGGGGGTGGCGGGGTCTGAGGGGTGCCTCGACTGGACGGGGAGAGGGGCACGCTACAGCCGTGGAAACGTGCCCCTCAGTCTCCTACATGGAGTGCCAGTGACTGACAGTGCCCCCCGCCCCCACCCCAGATGCACCTAGATTACCATGGGCTGCTCTCCACCAATAACTGAGCATGGCAAGGCAAGGGGTGGGGGTTCCGGGTACAGGTGCCTTTTCGAAGGGCAGGGGCCTCCCTCACGGATGATGACTTCAGCTCCCAGCTCCCCAGGGGCCAGCGGCAATTTTCTTGGAGGTGCGGCACAGTCTAAGACTAGTCCTACCCATCCCTCCCTCCCTCTCCCTGCACCGAGCTACCCTTCAAAAGTGTTTCCCCAATACATATCTTGCAAGTCCAATTTGTCTCCGTGTCTGCTTCTCAGTGAACCCAAACTCACACGGGGATGTCGCGGTAGAGTGGAGGGTCTGGGATGATATCCTTATCCCCCGCCCCCTCCCTGGTCCCCTCTGAGAAGGAGCCAGCATAAGGCTAGGCTCCTATATCCCCAGGGCTCCTGGTCTCCCCAGGGCAGGGGCAGCCTCACCTCAGGTATGGCCAGGCCCACCTGGGTGCTAGGCCCACCTGGGTGCTAGACCCACCTGGGTGCTAGAAGGAAGCAAGCCACCTCGTCTCCATTCCCACCCCAGCAGGGTCCCTCTCCCAGACAGACATGCAGCGCTAAGGCAAATCTGCTTTTTATCCAAGTGAGGAGGGAGAGGGGACAGGGAGCGTCCGGCTGGCCACGGATGTAGGGGCAGCTGCACATCTCAGTCCGGTCCTGACAGCTGAAGCCGAGGGGTTGTCTGCAGGAGGGAGGGTGGAGTGAGCGACTGCTCAGGAACCCCTCCCATCCCTGTTCCGGGCTCTCTGCCTGGGGTGGCAGAGGCAGGGAGCCCCATCCACCCGCCCTTGCCGCTCACATGGACTCACACACTTGCTCCTTCGCCCTGCATGCTCCCATTTGCTGAGTGTGTGCACGCGTGTGTGCCTTTAACGCTCTGAAATCAACGGGTAGAAGACAGGGAATGCGAGCCAGGGAGAGGCGGAAACGGGGAGACGAAGACATGCAGAAGGGGAAAGACAGAAGCACAGGGACAAAGAAAGAGACCTGGGAGACAGAGACACAGAGACAAAGAGTGAGAGAGAGGGAAACAGGCAGACACAGAGAAGACAGAGGGAGGCCGGGCATGGTGGTCCTCATCTCAGACCCTCACTCCAGCATTTTGGCTGCAGGCAGGAGGATCACTTGAGCCTAGGAGTTTGACACCAGCCTGGGTAACATAGGAAGACCCCGTCTCTGGTACCTGTAGTCCCAGTTCCTTGGGAGGCTGAGGTGGGAGGATTGCTTGAGCCCAGGAGATGGAGGCTGCAGTGAGCTGTGATTGCACCACTGCACTCCAGCCTGAACAACAGAGCGATGGGGGTGGCTCTGCCCGGCTACTCATGGTGGTCTCGGAGGTTGTGGGGGCTACCAGAGCCAGAACCTGTGGGTCCCTCTGCTAAAATTCAGGTTCTCTGTCTTTCATGTGCTGGAAGCTGCTCACTCTCCCCAGTAAACAAGAGTCCTGGGTTTGAACAGGCCCATTTTCCTTGTAAGTGGGGCCTAAGTTCGAGTCAGTGTGGTCTGAGTCTTTGGTGGAGGCTCCAAGAGTGGAGGCCTGTGCAGCTGTGTTAGGTGTTTAAGCTACGTAAAGGATTCTCGTCTCCCCCACTCCCCTCCCCTCCCCTCCTCCTCCCCTCCCATCCTCTCCTCTCCTTTCCTTTCCTCCTCCCCTCTCCTCCCCTCCTTCCCCCTCCCCCCTCCCCTCCCCTCCTCCCCTCCTTCCCCCTCCTCCTCCCCTCCCCTCCTCCCCTCCTTCCCCCTCCCCCCCTCCCCTCCCCTCCTCCCCTCCTTCCCCCTCCCCCCCTCCCCTCCCCTCCTTCCCCTTCCTCCTCCCCTCCCCTCCTCCCCTCCGCTCCTTCCCCCTCCCCTCCCCTCCTCCCCCCTCCCCTCCCCTCCTCTCCTCTCCTTTCCTCCTCCCCTCCCCTCCCCTCCCCTCCCCTCCTTTCCTTTTCTTTTTTTGAGATGGAGTCTTGCTCTGTTGCCCAAGCTGGAGTGCAGTGGCACGATCTTGGTTCACTGCAACCTCCGCCTCCCAGATTCAAGTGATACTCCTGCCTCAGCCTCCCTAGTAGCTGGGATTACAGGCGTCCACCACCATGCCTGGCTAATTTTTGTATTTTTAGTAGAGACAGGGTTTCGCCATGGTTGCCAGATTGGTCTTCAACTCCTGACCTCAGGTGATCCACCAACCTCGGCCTCCCAAAGTGCTGGGATTACAGGCATGAGCCACCATGCCCGACCTCATAAAGAATGTTCTTTGCTTTTCTTTCTTTTTTTGAGACGGGGTCTCACTCTGTCACTCAGGCTGGAGTGCAGTGGCGTGATCTTGACTCACTGCAGCCTTTGCCTCCCAGGTTCAAGCAAGCAATTCTCCCACCTCGGCCTCCCAAAGTGCTGGGATTACAGGCGTGAGCCACTGTGCTCAGCCAGGATTTCCAAAGGTAACAGTAACTACAGGTGCTTATGTTTGCATTCTATGCCAAGCTTCATGTTAGCTTACGCTTCGCCCGTGCAAGCAGATGTTCATGCTTTCTTACCCCAGTTCCTTCTCTGAACCACAGCACATAGCATATGATTGGGGTGACTATTTCCCCAAATCTCACAAAGAATAATATATAACTGGTAGCATTCTGGATGCATAGGAGAAAAGTTAATTCCAGCCGGGCGCGGTGGTTCACGCCTGTAATCCAAGCACTTTGGGTGGCCGAGGTGGGCGGATCACCTGAGGTCGGGAGTTTGAGACCAGCCTGACCAACATGGAGAAACCCTGTCTCTACTAAAAATACAAAATTAGCCGGGTGTGGGGGTGCATGCCTGTAATCCCAGCTACTCGGGAGGCTGAGGCAAGAGAATTGCTTGAACTCGGGAGGCAGAGGTTGCGGTGAGCCGAGATTGCGCCATTGCACTCCAGCCTGGGCAACAAGAGTGAAACTCCGTCTCAAAAAAAAAAAAAAAGTTAATTATTTACCTGCATAGAATGTCCTAGGATAACAGGGTTTAATTCTTTTACCAAACCCCTATTTGAGAAATGGATTCAGTCACCCAACCATCCATGTGTCATTAAATGTCATTAAATGCATTCATCCACTCATCTGTGTACTTATCATTCAGCCCCAACCATCTAATCAACTACCCATTCACCCATCTACCTATCTATCCAGAGAGCGCGCAGAGGCTGGGTAATCCCTGACTGTCCTATAGATAGTCCTATGGACCAGCCAAGGCCCCTGCCCCAAGGAGTTCCCAGGTGTAACCACAAGTTAAGGTGCCCCGGGGAGGTGACACAGGTACCCTCATTCCTTTTGTTCAGTAGGAGTCTCTGAGGCTTCCCCAGTACCATGCTGCATGGGTGAGGCCGAGGACACAGAGAAGTATCAGGAAAGGCTCTTGCCCCTTTATCAGGCAGGGCTCCCTCTCCAACCATATCTATTCATGGTTCATTCCCCAATTCACCACCTACCCACATCTACCCATTAAACAACCCATCCATCCATCAATCCAACCACATCCCTGCATCAACCAACCCATGCATTCACCCATCCACCCACCCACCCATCTGTCCATTCACCCGTCCATCCACCCATCCATCTACCCATTCACCTATCCATCCACCCACCCATCTATCCATTCACCCATCCATCCATCAAACAACTCATCCATCCACCCACCCATCTATCTACCCATCCACCCAGCCACCCACCCACCCATCATCCATTCACCCATCCATCCATCAACCAACTCATCCATCCGTCCATCCACCCATCCAGCCATCCATTCTTCCATCCATTTATCCATCCATCCTTTCACTTCCCTACCCAACCATCAACCTTTCCTGATTTCACACTTTTTGCTGGGCAATGCTAGGAACAAGGACGCTAGGGACCTAGGTCTTACCCTCAAGGCACTCCCTGTCAGGTGGGCGAGACAGTAACAACATAGACACAGCACATGGCCATACAAGCAGCAAGAGGGGTCACTCAGACAATATGAAGACCCAGAGAAATTGAGTTAAATCTTAAACACGTGGGAAGTTTTCTGGGTGGAGTGGAGACAGCCAAGGGCACTCCCGGTATAGAGAAGAGCAGGAACAGGGACCAACTGGCCATCTGTGGACTGAGAGACACCATTAGTGCAGGGAGGCAGGAGAAATGGGGCCAAAATATGGGGGGTCCACAGGCCAGTGAGTGCTTCAGTTTAACCAAAGGTGAAGAGGGAGCCACAGCAGGTCTTTGAGCAGAGGCAGGCTAGCTGGAAAGATGTGTTTAGGAAAGAGATAGAAGGTAGAGGGGAAAGGGGAGTGAATGTGTGGTGGCTTCATTTCTCCTGCTGTTGGTCCTTCTTACTCCTCCTTTCCCATGCCTACAGGTCAGGAGAATCCCAGCTCCTCCACCTACGTGTTGTGTGGCCTTGGGCAAATGTGGCGCCTTTCTGCGCTTCAGTTTCCTCCACTGCAGAATGGGGATGGTAATAGTAGTGACCTCGGAGACCAGTTACATCGAGAGGATTAAATGGGGCCTGGGCTGGGCTCAGTGGCTCACGCCTGTAATCCCAGCACTTTGGGAGGCTAGGCAGAGCAAATCGCATGAGCTCAGGAGGTGCTCATGCCCGGCAAGGTGCCTAGGCAGAGCAAATCGCATGAGCTCAGGAGGTGCCTAGCCCGGCAAGGTGGGGCGCGCCTGTATTCTCAGCTACTTGGGAGGCTCAGGTGGGAGAACTGCTTGAGCCTAGGAGGTCGAGGCTGCCGTGAGCTGAGATCACGCCACTGCACTCCAGCCTGGGTGACAGTGAGAGATCCTCTCTCAAAACAACCCCAAACGACAACAAAACAAAACAAAAAATGGAGCCTGGTGTACCTGGAGGCTGGGGCTCTCCCCGTGCGGGGGGCCTAACTGTGTGACTCGGCCCCCACACTTCCCATCGCCAGGGGTAGGGTCTCACAGCCTCCCCCACGTATGCACCTGTGCTTGCTGTGTCTGCGGTTCTCCGCCACAGTCTTCCCGTCCCGGTCTCCACCCCGCCCTGGGACTCTACCTCCCCATGGCCGCTCTCTGTCTCCATCTGTCCATCGCTCCCCCGTCTGTCTTCATTCCCGTCCCTCCCTCGGTCCCTCCGTCTCCCCGCCCTGCCCCGCCCGCCCCTCACCTGGGCCTCACTCGCTGCCGGCGCCCGCCACCCCGGGCCCGGCCTCGAGCGTGGAGAGCTGCAGGCGCACGCGGCGGGAGCCGGCGGCGGGCGGCGGGGGCGCGCGGGCGGCTCGGCGCGCTCTCCGGGAGCCGGGCGCGGGGCGCTGGCCCGCGGCGGCGGGCGCCGACCAGCGGCGGGAGAGCTTGCGCGCCAGGCGGGCGAGCGCCGAGGGCCGCAGGCCGTAGTCGCGCTCCAGCTCCTGGCGCGAGATCTCGATGTTGCCGGTGTACCAGAGGATCCAGCCCAGCAGGCTCAGGAACACCAGCAGCGCGCCCGAGTAGATGAGCAGGTCCCCGAAGTCGCGGCCGCGCACCTGCAGCTGCGCGAACACGCCAGTCAGCAGCGCCGCCATGCCCGCCACGTCCAGCGCCACGGCCAGCAGCAGCGCCATCCGGCAGCGGCCCAGGCCGGCCGCGGGTGCTGGCGCGGCCGCCGGCGCGGACGGTGCACCCGGCGTGGTCCCCTGCGTGGCGCACACCGCTGGCGCCGCCGCCATGGCCCTGCACCGCCGCCACTGGCGCCCAGAGAGAGCGTTCCGGGGTGCGGCCCGGCCCGGGGCGGGGTCAGGGGACGGCGCCAGGTGTGCCAAGCTCCCGCCTGGTCACCTGAACCGGGCTGGGCGCGAACCGGCCCGGCCGGGGTTACCCTGGCCGTGGTTTCCGTGCAGGGGCTATTGCTCAGAGGCCTGAGCTGGTGGTAGCCAGGCGCACAGCCACGGGTGCCTAGGGCCCGTGCCACCCAGGGAGGTCACACATGGCCAAAAATCAGGGCATTTTAGTGGTGGCAGCGTGGGACACTCGGAGCCAGGCGTGGCGTTGTTTCTGCTCAGTGTCCGCCTCCCGAAGCCTGTGTAGATCAGACAGTGCAGATCAGACAAGGCCCTTAGACACCAAGGAACTCGGACGCGAGAACCAGTAGTCGGGGTGATCTAAGAGGGGAAGCTCCGGGCTCCGCGGAAGCTGAGTTTCCTTCACTCAGCCCGTGTCTTCTGGGGTCTCCTGTGTACCCAGAGAATGAAGCTACGGGCACAGAGACGGACGAGACCCATCAGGTCCAGAGCGCACCCGTGGAGGAAGCTGGGCGAACCCCGACTGTCCTATGGATAGTCCTATGGACCAGACGAAGCCCCTGCCCCAAGGAGTGCCCAGGTGTAACCGCACGTTAAGGAGCCCTGGGGAGGTGACACAGGCACCCTCATTCCTTTTGTTCAGTAGGAGTCTCTGAGGCCTCCCCAGCACCATGCCGCGTGGGTGAGGCCGAGGACACAGAGAAATATCAGGCAAGGCTCCTGCCCCTTTAGGGTGGCCCGGACAACGGATCATAACCTCCCAGGGAGCTGATGGGGTGTGACAGGCACACCATAGGCTGGAGGCACAGGTGGAGGGCAGGGAAGAGGACTGGCAAATCTATAGAATCCTAAAAGGAGCCCAGAGCAGCTACATGAAAATCTCCCTCCGTCCAAACAACTCTCCCTTAGAGAGCATCCGCGCTCCCCTGGGGTGGCAGTCTGCGAGAAGTTTTCGTGTAGGTTCTCCCCAGGGTTAAACAGTTTAACAGTTTTATTTCAAGAAAACCCTGGGCAGGGCGAACTGCAAGGGGGCTGCCGGGATTAGCCGAGGGATTCCGAATGAAGACGGAGTATTTCCGAACATACACACCTCTCCCAACAGCGTTTCCGGAGGGTTCCGAAAATACCCGAGCGGGCCTCGGCGCCCTCATTGGCCATCACCTCGAGGGCTTACGAAGACCGGAAATATCCAAAGGTGCCGGGGCTAGGCTTATATAGTTCACACATTCACCAGTTCATTCATAAAACAAATGTTTGTTGAGCGCCCATGATATGCCAATCACAGTGACAAGCGCTGGGTGAGCAACACCGGAGAGACAAGGCTGAGGTATGGGTCCCAGGACCTCTCGAATTGGAGCCACTCGGAAATCCAGAGGTAGAGTTCCGAAAACTTCCGAACGGTCCTCGGAATACGCTCTCGGCCCTCTAACCGAAGAGTTCCGAATATTCCCGAGCGTTGAGCGATTGGTCGGCGGGAGTAGCCGAACATCATCGAGCCGCCTCGGAGGTGGGGACCGGCAACTCCCGTCGTGCCCGCCCAGAGAGGAAGCGGAAATGCGTGTACGGTATTAAAGGCGTCGCCCCGCCCCTTGCGTTCCTCTTTCCGTCTCAGGTCGCCGCTGCGAAAGGAGGTGAGTGTGCGTCCTCCTGGCGTGGTCGCCATCTCGCGCCCGCCGCGCATTCCCTCTCAGTCCTCTGCCTGCCCTCTTCCCTTGCACCTCAAGGATCATTGGCGGACCCTAACCCCTCCCCCTGAAGTCGTTGTGAATTTTCGTTATTTTCCCCTCACTCTCATTCCCCGCGGTTAGTCTCGGCTGCCTGAGTTCGGTCCCGCCGCCTTAGGTCACTCAGTCCCGCCTGACAAGAGTTCTAGGTCGCTGACTGCCCTTAGGAGTCTCCCATTCACCCAAGTTCCCAGTCGCTCTTTTCCTCTGCTGTCCGAGCGGTGCCCGTGGCTCAAAGCCGGTTTAGTTCTCTGTGTCTGACGCTTTCCATGTGCCCGTTTCCCCGTAGCCGCCGCCATGTCTGCGCATCTGCAATGGATGGTCGTGCGGAACTGCTCCAGTTTCCTGATCAAGAGGAATAAGCAGACCTACAGCACTGTAAGTGGGGCCCGGATGCGTGGCTCCTGCGGGAGGAGGGTCCTGAGTCCCTGACTCTGGGTCAGAGGGCGGGACCTTCGCATGTCTCCGGGTCGCCTCTTCACGATGCCTTGTGCCGCCTCCTTCCCAGGAGCCCAATAACTTGAAGGCCCGCAATTCCTTCCGCTACAACGGACTGATTCACCGCAAGACTGTGGGCGTGGAGCCGGCAGCCGACGGCAAAGGTGTCGTGGTGGTCATTAAGCGGAGATCCGGTGAGTTTTGTCTGGTTTGGGCCAGAGAGCGGCCCCTTTCCCGGGTCAGGGAGCTGTGATTTTTTACTCAGGCAGGAAGAGTGGTAACTGCCATCGCGGCGGGCATCCCTGGCGCCAGGGTGTTGGTCTGGGAACCCGCTTCCCTCTCGGCCGACTTGCCAGCTCTGTGAGCCGCGCGCGTCTGAGCCCTTGTCCTCACCTGTAAAGTGGAGAAACGGAAAAGGACCTGAATTTCCTCGGTGGTTGTTGAGAGTTAAGGCACAGGGTTGATGTTTTCAGATGAAATTCTCAAAGCAAGTCAGGGTGGGGATGGATGGGTTCATCCCACAGGTGGGAAAATTGAGGCACAACAGGGGAGGGGCCCTCGCTACCACACTTACGAGAGGACAGGCTGGGTTGGTCGCAGCCATTTGATTCCCATTTTGCCTGTGTAGATTAGAGAAGAGGTCTTGAGGACCCCACTCCATACATTGTGCTGTCAGGTGCAGGCCTTTTTGGGGATTCCCTGAGTGTTCATGTGAGTCGGGGGTCTCTAATGGAGGAGTCCAGCTTCACATGTGTTCTTGACAGGGCTGTATTTTGTTTTTTTAGAGTGAGTTTTTCTCAGGTCCTTGATTGGAACTGCCTCAGAGCCAAGGGTCCTTTTATTCAGTGGCAGCAACAAACGCAGTCTGTTGGCTAGTGATCCTCCTGTCTCAGGGACACGTAGTCCAGGGAGCAGCCAATTGCTTGGCACCTGGGGACCCCGTTCTGGGGAGTCCCGAAAGCGTTCCCCTCTTGGATTGCCGAATACATGGGTGGCCCTTCCTAAACTAAGGGTCTGGCCTGAGTGAGGCTGGGCCTCTCAGCCAAGCTGATGTTGAACCACTGCTGTGGGGATGGGCCTGGGGTTCCTGAGAAGCTGTTCATACCCATTGCCAGGAGCGTGGGCTCTGGCTGGACCTGGATCAGATCCTAACTGAAGCAGCAGCTTCCTGGCATGAGAAAGGAGTGTTTTGGTGGTGGACAGAATTGGGCTATGAGTGTGACAGAAGCTGTGTCCTCAGTACTCTGTGATGATGAGTGAGCCTCTGTGAAATGGACAGGTGAGGAAACAGCTACCTGCTAGCCTGCCCAGGCGCCTGCCATGGGCCCAGGGTGCTCAGCTTCTCAGTGTGAGACTGTCCACACCTGCGAGGTGCGCTAAAGGTGCGGGTTAGGTGGACTGACCCCAGGACCTCCCTGACCCCCAACCAGGCCAGCGGAAGCCTGCCACCTCCTATGTGCGGACCACCATCAACAAGAATGCTCGCGCCACGCTCAGCAGCATCAGACACATGATCCGCAAGAATAAGTACCGCCCCGACCTACGCATGGTGAGCTGGGGTTTGGGGATCAGGCTGAGGGAGACTGGCCAGTGCTGTGGGGAAGGGCCTCCCACTACTGGTTGCAGTATGGGCTGGAGAGGGATGGATTCTTGCTTTCAACCTACTCCCCACCCCCCAGCATGGGCCTAGGGGGCGGCTTGTGGAGTGTATGAGCTGAGCCTTGCTCTGCTCCCCCGCCCCCAGGCAGCCATCCGCAGGGCCAGCGCCATCCTGCGCAGCCAGAAGCCTGTGATGGTGAAGAGGAAGCGGACCCGCCCCACCAAGAGCTCCTGAGCCCCCTGCCCCCAAAGCAATAAAGTCAGCTGGCTTTCTCACCTGCCTCGACTGGGCCTCCCTTTTTGAAACGCTCTGGGGAGCTCTGGCCCTGTGTGTTGTCATTCAGGCCATGTCATCAAAACTCTGCATGTCACCTTGTCCATCTGGAGGTGATGTCAATGGCTGGCCATGCAGGAGGGGTGGGGTAGCTGCCTTGACCCTGGTGAGGGCAAGGGTCACTGTCTTCACAGAAAAAGCTTTCTGACTTGTGATCGAGACCTACTGTTCCATTGTGAGGTGGCCTGAAGAATCCCAGCTGGGGCAGTGGCTTCCATTCAGAAGAAGAAAGGCCTTTTCTAGCCCAGAAGGGTGCAGGCTGAGGGCAGGGCCCTGGGCCCTGGTGCTGTAGCACGGTTTGGGGACTTGGGGTGTTCCCAAGACCTGGGGGATGACAGACATCATGTGAGGAAGATGAGATGACTTTTGCATCCAAGCAGTGGGTGCAGCCACACTTGGAGGGGATGGGCTTTACTTGATGCAACCTCGTCTCTCAGATGGGCAACTTGGTGTGTGGTGGCTTATACCTGTAAGGGAGGTGGCAGCCCCAGGGTACAGCCAGCAGGAATTGAACAGCCTTAGCATCGTCCCCCTACTCCCAGCCCTCCAGGTGTCCCCATCTCTCCCCTGTCTCTTTGAGCTGGCTCTTGTCACTCAGGTCTCAGCTCAATGGCTGCTCCTGGGCCACCCTGTCACCCAAGCTTTCCTGATTGCCCAGCCCTCTTTCCTTTGGCCTGTTTGCTCCCTAGTGTTTATTACAGCTTGTGAGGCCAGGAGTTTGAGACCATCCTAAGCAACATAATGGGACACCGTCTCTAAAATAAAATTAGCTGGGTGTGCTGGTACGCCGCCTGTGGTCCCAGCTCCTCAGAGGTTGAATAGAGGCTGAGGTGGGCGGGGCACTTGAGCCAAGAGTATGAGACTGCAGTGAGCCCATGAGCCCCACCACTGCACTCCAGCCTGGAAGACACCATGACACGCAGTGAGGCCTGGATGGGGAAACAGTCCTGCTGTTGATCCTCACATGTTTCCTGGGCACCTAACTCTCTTGTCAGCCACTGCCAGGGGCCAAGGATCCAGCATCCAGGGCACCCCTGGTTCCTGCCATCCTGGGGTACCCGATTCAAAGAAGGACTCTGCTCCCTGTCTGAGACCACCCATGGCCCTGACTGAGGTAAAGGGACTGTCAGGGCCTCGACTTGCCATTGGTTGGGGTCATAGAGGGCTGGGAGCCCTGCGTTTTGAGGCAGACTACTGCCCTTCTGACCTCAGTTCTGCCTGCTGCAGCCTTGCCCAGCTCGAAGGAGAGCAAATCTGACCACTTCTTGCCAGCCTCTGCTGTGGATTACCATATCCTCTGTCCTTCCATTAGTTGGGGCTGTTAACTCAGATTGAGAGGGGTTGCCTTAAAACTGAGTTGGGTGACTTGGTACCTGCTCAGGACCCTCCACTGTCCCAATCCCACTCAGGCCCATCTCTGGCTGGCCTCACTCCGCTGGGACTCCGCCTGCATAAGGAGAGCTCACTGCTCACTTAGTAGATGGCCCCTTCTCGTGAGGCCTCTCCCCTGGCACCTGCTTCAGTTGTCCTCCACAGCACTGATTTGCAGCCAACAAGCTGGCAGGTTTATCTGTGTCATGTTTGTCCTGTGCTGGTGGGCAAGGGGTTGGTCTAGCACACCAGCATATAATAAGATGCTTAATGAATGGTGAATATTGAATGTCTAAAGGCTGAGGCCCACCGGTCCTGAGAGTTTGCTCGCTGGAGACTTTTTTTTGGAGATGGAATCTTGCTCTGTTGCCCAGGCTGGAGTGCAGTGGTCCGATCTCAGTTCAGTACAACCTCCACCTCCTAGGTTCAAGCGATTCTCCTGCCTCAGCCTCCCGAGTAGCTGAGATTACAGGTAGGTGTCACCACACCCAGCTCAGTATTATATTTTTAGTAGAGACGGGGTTTCACCATTTTGCCCAGGCTGGTTTCGAACTCCTGACTTCAAATTACCCACTTGCTTCAGCCTCCCAAAGTGCTGGGATTACAGGCACCTGAGGCTTTCTGATGTAGCTGCTCCTGCTCAGAAGGCCTTGTCCTTAACCGCCTCCTCGCCTGCCCTGGAGCCTTGCCCCTCTAGGCCCCACCCCCTGTGGAGTCCTGCTGGCTTCCTCCATCCCTATCTGAATCCTCCCTGCTGTGTGGCCTCCCCTGGTCTCATCTGTAACACAGCCCAGCTTAGTGGGCCTCTGTTCCTGTGGGTGGCCAGCCTGTCTGTGTGGCTGGGCTGGGGAGGCCATGTCTGGTATCTGAATGCTACTGGTGGGTTGGGGTGGAGGAACCAGGAGAGGGCTGGAGGGAGGGAGATGCTCTCAGCCCCAGAGAGTTTGGAGTCCCCAGTGTGCTGAGCAAACATGGATACACCATTTCCTTCCTCTAGACCTCATCTTGGAGAGGGAGATGTTGGATGGGGCCATCTATTCAAACTTTATTCACACAAGTCATGTCTGTTGGCCTGGAAATTGGAAAACCAGTTAAACCAAAAACATGATATTTAAGAAAAAAGCAGGCAGGCTCACCATAGTAAAAATGCTGAAAGCCAAAGACAAAATTTGGAGAACAAAAGAAAAGCGTCTTGTCACATACAGAAGGTCCCTGATAACGTTAGTAGCTGTCTTCATCAGAAACAACAGGCCCAGGCAGTGGGGACACATCCAGAGTGCTGAAAGAACCTCCCCCAGGTCATCCTGTCCCCAAGAGTGATGCCCAGCAGCATTTTCAGCTCAGGGCTAATGGTTCACAGAAGCCAGGAATCAAACTGCCTGGGTTCCAGTCCCAGCTCTGCCAGTTATTCCCAGCTGTGGGGACTTAGCTCATTTAGTAGCACCATGCCTCAGTTTCCCATATGTAAAAGACCATTTTGAGTGCCTTTCACAGCCCTCCATAAGGCAGGTGTCTCAGTGTTCACTGCTGTCTCTCCAGCTCTCCGTCCAGTAACTGCACAGTGAGTGAGCGTAGGGCACACTCTGGAAGGCTGCCAAGCCCAAGGTTGTGCAGAGCGCTGGGGACTCCAGACTCCCCACAGCAGCAGAGACTCGGGACTGAGGCATGCTCTGTTCGCAGGACATGCTGGCATCTACTGCGTCAGGGCTCCGTTGCTCTGTGGCTTTGCAGCCTTGGGCAAGTTCCTCAACCTCTCTGTGTCTTCGTACCCTCATCTGTAACATGCATGTCAATAGACCCTACTACTCAGGGTTGATGAGAAAATGAAATGTGCAAAACCTGCTTGACTGTGCCCACAAATCTTGATTGTAGGAATAAATTAATGAGTATTTTTATAAATATTTTGATCAGATGGACTCAGATGATCACAGATGTCTTCACAAGCCTATGACTAATTTGTACATAAACCAATGCTCGTGTTTCCCAAGCACCTGGAAGACATGCCAGATCCATGTGCAGTAATGCCTGGTGGCTCCGGGTCTGCCCCACTGTCCTGTGGGGCTGTGAGCTTTCCCAGCCTCCTGCCCGTGTTTGTGAATATCATTCTGTCCTCAGCTGCATTTCCAGCCCAGGCTGTTTGGCTCTGCCCAGGAATGGTATTGATTCCCCTGTTTCTCTTGTAGCCAGTTACTGGAATAAAATCATCTGCTTTAAAATCTTGCATTATGAAATATGCACGTGGTCATGAAAGAAGAGCACGCCGGGGAAGAAAGCCTCAGGATGCCAGCCCCTGAGTTAGCCGCCTCACACAGACGCATGCAGATCTCATCTTTTTGTTTGTTTAAGAGACGGTCTCACTGTGGCCTGGGTTGGAGTGCAGTGGCGCAATCATGGCTCACTGCAGCCTCTAACTCCTGGGCTCTCTCAATTGTCCCACCTTAGCCCCTTGTGTAGCTGGGACTAAGGTGTGCAGCACCACGCCTGGCTAATTTAAAAAGATATTTTGTAGAGACAGGGTCTCACTGTGTTGCCCAGGCTGGTCTTGAAGTCCTGGGCACAAGCAATCCTCCTGCCTTGGTCCCCCAAAGTGTTGGGATTACAAGCGTTAGCCACCGCACCCAGCCTCATCTTTTTTTTCTGAAGCGGAGTTGCGCGCTGTTACCCAGGCTGGAGTGCAGTGGCACGACCTCTGCTCACTGCAAGCTCCGCCTCCCAGGTTCACACCATTCTCCTGCCCCAGCCTCCTGAGTAGCTGGGACTACAGGCGCCCACCACCACACCCGGCTAAATGTTTTTTGTATTTTTAGTAGAGATGGGGTTTCACCATGTTAGCCAGGATGGTCTCGATCTCCTGACCTCGTGATCCGTCCGCCTCGGTCCCCCAAAGTGCTGGGATTACAGGCGTGAGCCACTGCGTCCGGCCCCAGCCTCATCTTTTAATGTCTTACACAGATCGGATCATGGCAACAGGAACCTCCACCTTGCTCCTTTTCCCTAACGCACTGGGCTGTCTCTCCATCAGCACACACAGGCTGCGGGCCCCTTTCGATGGCCATCAGCGCTGCATTGACGAAGCCACTCATTTAAACACACCCCTCAATGGCTAATCCCCCAGAGGCTCCCCAGCACCCCTCTCCTCTGTTTCTCTTGAACAAGTGGCCCTCCACCAGGCCCAGCCATCCCTAGCATGTCTGAATCACACCTCCAGCAGCCCCTGCTCCCACCGGCCTCCCACACCCGCCCGCTCCCCTGCTGTCCCTCCAGGCTGCTCTCTACACAGTACCAAATTGATCTTTATAAATGATAAATCAGACCTGTCATCCTCCCTTGGCCGACACCGCCCCTCCCCCCACCCCCATGAGGAATAAAAGCCCAAACCCTTCTCTAGGGCCAGCAAGACCTCGGATCTGGCCCTGTCCAGTCTCCCCAGCCTCCTTAGGCTGCAATCTCTGAGGCCTCTCTCCTCCTTGAAGCTCCTAGCTGGTCCCTAGGCTCAGATTAAGACTGTCTCCAAAAAAAAAAAAAAAAGGTATAATTCATGTAGCATAAAGTCCACGCTTTTATAGTGCACAATTCAGTGATTTTTAGTCTTCACAAAGCTTTGCAACCACAACCCCTATCTTATTCCAGAACATTTTGTCATCCCGAATGGACACCGTATCCATGAAGTAGCCACTCCCACTCATGTCCCCTCTAGCCCCTGCCCTGCCAATCACCAATTTATTTATTTATTTATTTATTTATTTATTTATTTATTTGTTTGTTTTTTGAGACGGAGTCTTGCTCTGTTGCCCAGGCTGGAGTGCAATGGCATGACCTCGGCTCACTGCGACCTCAGCTCGCTGCAACCTCCGCCTCCTGGGTTCAAGTGATTCTCCTGCCTCAGCCCCTCAAGTAGCTGGGATTACAGGGGCCTGCCACCACGCCTGGCTAATTTTTGTATTTTTAGTAGAGACGGGGTGTCACCATGTTGGCCAGGCTGGTCTCGAACTCCTGACCTCAGGTGATCCCCTACGTTGGCCCCCCAAAGTGCTGGGATTACAGGTGTGACCCACTGCACCCAGCCACAAATCTTTTTTTTAAAGGGACAGGGTCTCAGCTGGGTGCGGTGGCTCACTCCTGTAATCCCGGCACTTTGGGAAGCCAAGGCAGGTGGATCACAAGGTCAGGAGATCAAGACCATCCAGGCTAACACAGTGAAACCCCATCTATACTAAAAATACTAAAAATTAGCCGGGTGTGGTGGTGCACGCCTGTAGTCCCAGCTACTTGGGAGGCTGAGGCAGGAGAATCACTTGAATCCAGGAGGCGGAGGTAGCAGTAAGCCAAGATCATGCTGCTGCACTCCAGCCTGGGTGACAGAGCGAGACTCCATATCAAAAACAAACAAACAAACAAAAAGATAAAGGTCAGTTGCTCAGGCTGGAGTGCTGTGGCACAATCTCGGCTCACTGCAGCCTTGAACTCCTGGGCTCAAACAATCCTCCCACCTCAGTCTCCGAAGTAGCTGGCACCACCGGTGTGCACCACCACACCCAGATAATTTTTAAATATTTTTGTAGAGACAAGGCCTCACTGTGTTACCCAGGTTGGGCTTGAATTCCTGACCTCAAGTGATCCTGCTGCCTTGGCCTCCAAAAGTGCTGGGATTACAGGTGTGAGCCACTGCACCTAGCCCAGAATTTCTATTTATTTATATATATTTTAAAACGAATCTCACTCTGTTTTCCAGGCTGGAGTGCTGTGGCGAGATCAAGGCTCTCAGTAGCCTTGAACTCCTGGGCTGAAACAGTCCTCCCACCTCAGTCTCCAGAGAGACTGGGACTACAGGTGTGTGCTGCCACACCCAGCTAATTTTTAAAATTGTTTTGTAGAGAGACACGATCTCACTATGTTGTCCAGGCTGGTCTTGAACTCCTGGGCTCAATCCTCCCATCTCAGCCTCCCAAAGTGCCGGGATTATAGGCGTGAGCCACTGTGCCTGGCCCCACCCAGAATTTTTAAGACATGAAAAAGCTTATGTTTTGGACCAATCTCTAAAATATATTAAGTGAAAAAAAGCAACCTGCAAATAGTGTAAATGATATGCCAACATTCCTGTTAAATATTTTTAAATATTTAAAAAATAAGATGCATGTGTATTTGCTTGCTTATGCATCTGATGCCTCTGGATAGTCACAATATGCAAATATTATTTGTCTCAAGGAAGGAGAGTTGGAATACCATGTGATGAATATTAGCTTTTCTTTTTTTTCCTTTTTTTTTTTTTTGAGACAGAGTTTCACTCTTGTTGCCCAGGCTGGAGTACAGTGGTGCGATCTCGGCTCACTGCAACCTCTACCACCTGGGTTCAAGCGATTCTCCTGCCTCAGCTTCCCAAGTAGCTGGGATTACAGGCATGCGCCACCATGCCCAGCTAATTCTGTATTTTAAGTAGAAACAGGGTTTCACCATGTTGGCCAGGCTGCTCTTGAACTCCTGACCTCAAGAGATCCACCCATCTTGGCCTCTCAAAGTGCTGGGATTACAGGCATAAGCCACCGTGCCTGGCCTTTTTTTCTCATTTTAAAGATAAACATTTCTATAATGAAATGGCTCCCTTTCATTCTTGTATCTGGGACAGCCAGTTCCCTAGATCAGGGACAACCAATGTTACCAGGTTCTTGTGTATTTTTCTGGAGAAATTCTATGCAAATGCAAGGAAATTTATATATGTATTCTTTTGCCCCCTGCTTCTTTACATGACTGGTAGTGTCCCATACATGGCATATTGCACCTTGCTTTTTTTGACTTAACAGTAACCTTTGGCTGAGCGTGCTGGCACACGCCTGTTATCCTTGCACTTTGGGAGGCTGAGATGTGAGGATCCCTTGAGCCCAGGAGTTTGAGACCAGCCTGGGCAACACAGTGAGATTCCATCTGTACAAAAAAATTAGCTGGGCGTGGTAGTGTGCACCCGTAGTTCCAGTTCCTTGGGAGGCTGAGATTGGAGGATCACTTGAGCCCAGGAGTTTGAAGTTGCAGTGAGCTATGTTGGCACCACTGCACTCCAGCCTGAGCAACAAGAATGTAACCCTGTGAAAAAAAAACTTTAAAATTAAAAATTCTGAAATACAGCATACACACAGAAAAGTGCATAAAATGTATTTATACACTTAAAAAAATCATAAAACACCTATGTAACCAATACCCAGGTCAGGAAGTGGAAGACTACCAGACCCTCAAAACCACCCAAGTATTCAACCCTGGCCACTTTTAGGAATCCCCTCCCCTCCCCGCCTTTTTTTTTTGAGACGAGTCTTGCTCTGTCACCCAGACTAGAGTGCAGTGGCACTATCTCGGCTCACTGCAAGCTCTGCCTCCCGGGTTCACGCCATTCTCCTGCCTCAGCCTCCCGAGTAGCTGGGATTACAGGCGCGCACCACCATGCCCAGCTAATTTTTTGTATTTTTAGTAGAGACGGGGTTTCACCATGTTGGCCAGGCTGGTCTCGAACTCCTGACCTTGTGATCCGCCCGCCTCGGCCTCCCAAAGTGCTGGGATTACAGGTGTGAGCCACGGCACCCGGCCTCCCTTCCCTTTCTTTCTGAGGCAAGGTCTGGCTCTATCGCCCAGGCTAGAGTGCAGTGGCACGATCTTGGCTCACTGCAATCTCTGCCTGCCAGGCTCAAGCCATCCTCCCACCTCAGCCTCCTGAGTAGCTGGGACTACAGGTGCACACCACAGCGTCCAGAAAATTTTTGTGTTTTTTGTACAGACAGGGTTTCACCATGTTGCCCAGGCTGGTCTCGAACTTGTGAGCTCAAGCCATCTGCCTGCCTCAGCCTCCCAAAGTGTTAGGATTACAGGCGTGAGCCACTACACCCGGCCTCCTTGTTTTATTTTATAGTTTACCACCACCATATGTATGTTTAGCAGGAGAATTTATTTTTGCCTATTTTTGAATTGTGTATGAAGGCATTCAAGCTGTAGTAGTATCTTTTGTGACTTGCTTAGTTTTGATTATGTTTGTGCTGTATAGTATTGTTTCTTGACTATACAAGCATGTTTATACTGTTTGTAATTGGGACAAATGTTTTTGTTTTTGTTTTTGTTTTGAGACGGAGTCTCGCTCTGTCTCCCAGGCTGGAGTGCAGTGGCGCGATTTCGGCTCACTGCAAGCTCCGCCTCCTGGGTTCACGCCATTCTTCTGCCTCAGCCTCCTGAGTAGCTGGGACTACAGGCGCCCGCCACCATGCCCAGCTAATTTTTTTGTATTTTTAGTAGAGACAGGTTTTTACCGTGTTAGCCAGGATAGTCTCGATCTCCTGACCTTGTGATCCACCCACCTCGGCCTCCCAAAGTGCTGGGATTATAGGTGTGAGCCACCGCGCCCGGCCAGGACAAATGTTTTAAACCTGTTGTGTATGTTCAAGTACATGAGAGCTGGGCATGGTGGTGCGTGCTTATAGTCCCAGCTACTAGGGAGGCTGAGGTGGGAGGATCAGTTGAGCCCGGGAGTTTGAGTCCATCTTGGACAACATAGTGATACCGCATCTTTTTAAAGAAAACAACCTGTGTCCTATAGAGTCAGAAACGGGAATGTGAGGTTGGGCGCGGTGGCTCACGCCTGTAATCCCAGCACTTTGGGAGGCTGAGGCAGGTGGATCACTTGAGGCCAGGAGTTCAAGACCAGCCTGGCCAACATGGTGAAACCCTGTCTCTACTAAAAATACAAAAATTATCCCAGCTTGGTGGCACATGCCTGTAATCCCAGCTACTCGGGAGTCTGAGGCACGAAATCGCTTGAAACCCATAAAACAGAGGTTGCAATGAGCTGAGATTGCGCCATTGCACCCCAGGCTGGGTGACACAGTGAAACTCTGTCTCAAAAAAACAAAAAGAAACAAATGGGAATGTGAATTTCTAGAGTGGGATTTGGGCTTGAGACAGAGGAGGGAGTTACCCCGGCATGGATGGTTGTGAAGAAATAGAAACAAAGGGAACCTCGATGTAAATGAAAACCAAACCGAAACAAAAAAGGTTGTTGAGTATTGAGTTCTTTTGCCTTTACTACAAAGTTTCAAAACGGGCTTTACCATCTCACTCTTCCAACTGGAGTCTATAGGAGTTCCTAGTGCTCTGCCACCTTGCCAACACTTGGTATTCTCAGATTTAATTGTTCTTCTAGGAGTATAATGGCATCAATCTTGGTTTATGTTTGCATTTTTCCAATTACTAATGATGTTGAGTACCTTTACATGTGTTGAGTAACCATTTGGATTTCCTGTGTTGTGAAGTGCTTGTTCAAGTGTTTCTGCCAATTTTTCTTTCATTTTGTGTGTTTTTTTCTTATTCATTTGTAGGAACTCTTTATACATTTTGTTGTGTGTGTTGGGGGGAGTGGCAGGGGTGTTGAGACAGAGTCTCACTCTGTTGCCCAGACTGGAGTGCAGTGGTGCAATCTCGGCTCACTGCAATCTCCGCCTCCTGGGTTGAAGCAATTCTCCTGCCTCAGCCTCCTGAATAGCTGAGGCTACGGGCATGCACCACAATGCCTGGCTGATTTTTATATTTTTAGTTGAGACGAGGTTGAGACGAGGTTTCGCCACGTTGGGTAGGCTGCTCTTGAACTCCCGACGTGAAGTGGTCCACCAGCCTCGGCCTCCCAAAATGCTGGGATTACAGGTGAACCACCATGCCCGGTTTGTTTTGAGGAAGGATCTCCCTCTGTCACCCAGGCTGGAGTGCAGTGGCACGATCATAGCTCACTGCAGCGTCAACCTGCCCATCTCAAGTGACTCTCACACCTCCGCCTCCGAAGAGCTGAGATTACAGGTGCACACTACCATGCCTGGCTAATTTTTTTTTCTTTTCTTTGAGACGGAGTCTCGCTCTGTCACCCAGGCTGGAGTGCAGTGGCATGATCTCAGCTCACTGAAACCTCTGTGTCCCAGGTTCTAGAGATTCTCCTGCCTCAGCCTTCCAAGTAGCTGGGATTACAGACATGCACCACCACGTCCAGCTAATTTTTGTATTTTTAGTAGAGACAGGGTTTCACCATGTTGGCCAGGCTGGTCTTGAACACCTGACCTCAGGTGACCTGCCCGCCTTGGCCTCCCAAAGTGCTGGGATTACAGGCATGAGCCACCGCGCCCAACCTCGTTTAGTGTTTTAATGGAGGTTTCATTACATGGGCATATTAGACAAGTCATTGAGCATCGCTCATTGACCTCAACCTTCAGCCCCTCTCTTCCCAGAGGTTGGTAGGTATGGGTGGGGCTGACATTCCCAGCTGTCTAATTCTGTCTTGGTATTTCTAGTGACCAACCCCCTTCCTGAAGCTACGCAGGGACCCGCCACAGATGACTTCACTAGGTCAAAGACTGCTCCTATTAATACCCAGGAGATTACAAGGGATTTAGGAACTCTGTCAGGGGCTAAGGGCAAATATTATTTTTATTATGCACTACGTTAAATTATCTCAGTGGGTTCCCTGAGGCCCAGGATGCGGGCACCTTCCTTCAGCAAGGACTGTTTGCTTCTCTCATGCAGAAATGCTTCACGATAAATGCAGAGCTTAAGATTTCTTGGACGGCCAGTGATGTGAATTTGATCTGAAAATCTGAAGGGTTTCTTCCCTTGTTTTTCCTTCGCTCCCTGCACTGCTAGAGTAGGGAGGAGTGCAGACTTTTGGTTCCTTTTCTCCCTTAGCTTGGGAGATTGTCACTGGAGGCAAGGGCTCAAGGAAGGGTCAGACCCCTTTCAGAGGCTGAGTGCCGTTTCAACCTCAGCTGTTTTATTAGAATAGGCAAATTCTTTCAGGACAAAAGCAGCCTTTGAGTTTTCCACTCTCCTATGGGTCAGAACTTTTAGATTTGTATTGTAAATGTATTTTACTTTTTGTAGAGATGGGATCTCACTGTGCTGCCCGTGCTCATCATCTTTAACTCCTGGCCTCAAGTGATCCTTTCACCTCCTAAAGCTGGGATTACAGGCATGAGCCATTGCGCCTGGCCTATTTTTTATTTTTTTTTAAATTAATGAGACATTGGTCTAAATAACCTAAACCCATTAATAGAATGGGAAGTTTCCCCACCCCCTGGTGTGCACACCCAGGTTAATCCCTTCCCCTTGAGGGCAGAAACTAAGACTAAGCTGGGATCTTACCCCTGTGATTTAGTCATTATCACTTAAGTATCTGGATGGGCCTGACCTAATCGGGTGCGCACTTCAAAGGGAATGGGCCCTTAAATCAGACCTGCCAGGGCCCAAGGAGGGGCAGCTTCTTGGAGCTAAGGCCCTAGTTCTACAAGAACTGAAATCAGCCAACAACCATGAGCTTGGAAGAGGACCCAGACTAAGGAACACCAACAACCAATACCTCCATTTTAGCCTGCAAAGCACTGAGCAGAGACTAGCTCAGCCGTGTCCAGACTTCCAACAGAAAGTCTGAAGTGGGTGTTGTTTTAAGCCACTGGCTTTGTGATCTGTTGTGCAGATATACACGTGGGAACAGGCTTTGCTGCTCACAAGGGAAAAACCAATCTTTAGCACAAAGCGGGATCAGATGATTCAAGGGGACTGAACCTTGGCCCAGTCTAGAACCAGACAGACGAGGCGAGCCTCATGCCAGACTGCTCGCGCCGTCCTGAGCAGGAATACCACCGCCACACCAACATGTCCATTATTCTAGAGGGAGAAATAATAGGGCAGTGCCACTCAGGCCACCAGGAACAGCAGCTCCAGGTCCTCACCCCATTTTAGATTGGAAATCTGACTCCAAAGGGGGGTTGTGACTGCTCTACCCCCACAGAACAAAGAGGTGAACCCAAACCTCAAACAGCAAGGCTGGTGAGCTAGATGGACCCACTGCTGCAGTCCATGAGGCTTTACAAGGACCCAGGGCCTGTGCAGGGGAGCCAAACTCCCAGAGCCACGTGGCACCATGCAGCGGTCCTGGGGCATCTGTGAGACACAGAAGCTGCTTTTCCAACTTTATTTAGAAAAACAAATCCAGGTCCCAGTGCCCCCTGTACCCTCCCCGACCCCAGCCATAATTTAAATAACTTAGAGACAGAGTTGGAGGGAGGGGACAGGAGAGGTTGGGGGTGGAAAGAGGAAGAGAGCCCACTACAGCCGCCGCAGCGCCCGCTTCTTGTCCGTCTTTTTCTTGGCCGCCAGCTTCTTATCGCGCTCGCCAGCATGCTTCTTGGCCATGGGACCCTCAGCCCCTCCCGGGCCCCCTGGGGCCCCAGGGTCGGTGGAAGAAGCTGCAGTGCCACTGGCCAGGGCCCGACCAGCTTCGGCCCTGCCGCTGGGCCCGCCGGCGCCCCCGTGGATCTCTGTGAGCAGACGGGCCCGAGCCGCATACTCCTCGTAGTTCTCCAAGAGCAGGCGGCCCGCCTCCTCGTTGAGTGCAGACTCGGGGTTAGGGTGGATCAGCAGGCACTTGATGGTCTGTGGGAAGAGGCCCAGGGTCACAGTGGGTCGGGCAACCTACAGGGACCCCCAAGCCTCCACAAGAGGGTGGCCTCCGCTCTGGCTGTTCCTTCTGCTCCCAACTCAGCTGCAGATCCAGGCCCCACCTATGCTACATCCTCCCTCATCTTTGCTCCCTGTCTCCCTCAGAGGCCACTTTCCTGTGACCTGCCTCACAGCAGATGTTCCCAAAAGGACACGATACCATAGGCCCAATAGTTTAAAATATCCCTGGTCCTCTGTGGAACTTGCTGGGTGATGGGGGAAACACCAAGGCCCCCTCTCAGGAGTTCATTACTTGCCTGAGCCCCAGACTTGAGTCCTATCATGGTTTTGAATTTGCCTCCGTGCAGTTCAGCATGACCTTAGAGGCCCTCTGGTTCAATGAGTGAGGCCTGGAGGCTGGAGAGAGGGAAGAGACTTCCCCAGGGCCTCAGGATTTGAGGAAATCACACCTGCGTGTTGGACTCTAAAGCTCCCCATCTTTCCAGATACAGCATAAATCCTGACCTCTCACTGTCTTTTATCAGAAATCCGAAGTTCACAGCCTAAGACTCCAGCTGGGTTGGACCACACACAAGAGGGCAAGACACCAGGACTGCTGGCCGAGGTGCACTTCGAGGGTGGTCCAGAGATTCCTCTCAACACTCTTCACAGCCCGTCCTGAGGGGTAAATTGGAGTGCAGAGGTATGACCTGCAGCCAGGCCTCCAGCAGCCCCAGCTGGACCCTCTGAAGTGGGTCTGGGCAAACTGGCCACAGCAGTTTGCTCCCTGGAGCTACTATGACACACACAGTACCTGGCTCAGCAGATGCTCAGCAGATATCACTGATGGTGACCAGGACGCAGGTTCCCACCCTAATTCTTATCACTGCACCCAAACTGCAGGTCTGGCTGCTCTTCTTGCGGCTCTCGTGCTGGCTGAGCCCCTGACAGGCCCAGATGCTGACCTAGCAGCAAGTAGGCCTGGAGCTCGGTGCCAATGTCCCCAGCAGCCTCCAATGACACCCCAGGGGAAGGGAGGCGGTGCATGTGGGAGGGAAAGGTTTGGGGTCTGTTTACCTTGGAGCTCAATCCTCTCCCTCCCCATGGCAGGAAACCCCAATTCCCCACCCTCTCTGCCACGTGCCTCAGGGACTCATTAGAAATTTAGTTAACTTTTTGTTTTTCAGGTTGTGGGAAGGGTGGGGAGGCAGCAGGCTGTAAGCAGCCTGGAGCGCCAGCCTAGACCAGGACGCCTCCACCTCGGCAACACCGCAGCCAGGTCATTCTGTGTCACGGAACCATCTCGTACACTGCAGGACTTGGGCAGCACCCTTGGCCTCCACTCACTAGATGCAGTGGCACCCCCGAGTTGTGACAACCTTTTTGGTCTCCTGACAACGCATAATACCCCTTGGGGGGCAAAATCACCTCTGGCTGAGAAACACTGGTTTATGAACCCTATCGCTATTAAAAAACCACTGACCTGTATACTTTGGAACAGTGAGTTTTACGGCATGTAAGCTCAGCTTTAGCAAAAAAGCCTCTAATGAGACCCCATCTCTGCAAACCATAAAAATATAAAAACTAGCTGGGTATGGTGGTGCATGCCTGTAACACCAGCCATTCAGGAAGCTGAGGCAGGAAGATCACCTGAGCCCAGGAGTTCAAGGCTACAGTGAGCTATGACTGCACCACTGCACTCCAGCCTGGGTAACAAAAAGCCTGTATCTTTAAAACAAAAAGGAAAGAAGGGAAGAAAGAAAAAGGAAAGAAAGAAAGAAGAAAGAAAAGAAAGAAAGAGAGCTTCTAACTAGACCCTTGACCTCCACCTGTCAGAAAACTGTCCTACAGGGTAGGCGCAGTGGCTGACTCCTATAAGCCCAGCACCTTGGGAAGCCGAGGTGGGAGGATCACTTGAGTTCAGGAGTTCGACACCAGCCAGGGCAACAAATGAGATCCCATTCCTGTTTTATTTTTTATTTTATTTTATTTTTTTTGAGATAGAGTCTCACTCTGTCACCCAGGCTGGAGTGCAGTGGCGCGATCTCGGCTCACTGCAACCTCCGCCTCCCAGGCTCAAGCGATTCTCCTGCCTCAAGCCTCCCAAGTAGCTGGGATTACAGGCATGTGCCACCATGCCCGGCTAATTTTTGCATTTTTACTAGAGACATGGTTTCACCATGTTGGCCAGGCTGGTCTCGAACTCCTGAGCTCAAGTGATCCACTGCACCTGGCCTACCCTATCCTTGTTTTTTAAAAAGAGAGAAGAGAAAAACCATCCTACAATACAAACTCACCACTCGTTGCATAGTAAGGTGCCCCTGGGCACTTCTCAACAGTACTTGGGTGTCCTGGGTCTGGCACTGTTCGTCTTTCTAGGAAAGCTAGCAACATGGATTTTCATGTGGAAACCTTCAACTACTTCAGAGTTGATTCAGAAAAACTAAACAAAGCGCTATGGCTCAGACACCAGCAGACCTCCAGAGGCAGGAGGCAGGAGGCCCAGCCCCAGCCCAGAACTCACCAGCAGTACGTGTCGGATGCCCAGCTCAGCCGTCCAGTCCCTCTTGAGCACGTTGACGCAGATCTCGCCATTGGCCCCCACGTTCGGGTGGAAGATCTTGGTCAGGAAGTAGCCCTTGGGTGGGGAGGCAGGGAAGTCCTTCCCCAGCAGGAGTTTCATGCGGAACAGACCTCCAGCATATGGGGTCCCCTCTGGAGTGGAGGGAGGGGTACAGGGTCAGGGCACTCAGGAGTCCCAAGGCACCTCAACACCCCAAAGTCTAGTCTCCGCAGTCTGATTGTGATGCAGGTGGGTGCCCCGCCAGCTCTGCCAACAGACTGGAGGATTTTTTCTTTTTTTGAAATAGGGTCTCTTGTGTCACCCAGGCTGGAGTGCAGTGGCACAATCTCAGTTCACTGCAGCCTGCAATTCCTGGGCTCAGGTGATCCTCCCATCTCAGCCTGCCAAGTAGCTGGGATTACGCGCATGCCACCAGGTCTGGCTACTTTTTTTTTTTTAAGAGATAGGGTCTCACTATGTTGCCCAAGCTGGTCTTGCACTCCTAGGCTCAAGTAGTTTGTTCACCTCAGCCTCCCAAAGTGCTGAGATTACAGGCGTGAACCACCATGCCCAGTCAGGCTGTAGAATTCTTAAGAGCATGAGGCCAGGTGTGGTGGCTCACGCCTCTAATCTCAGCACTTTGGGAGGCTGAGGTGGGCGGATCACCTGAGGTCAGGAGTTCAAGACCAGCCGGGCCAACATGGAGAAACTCCGTCTCTACTAAAAATACAAAATTAGCTAGGCGTGGTGGCGCATGCCTGTAATCCCAGCTACTCGGAGGGCTGAGGCAGAAGAATCCCTTGAACCCGGGAGGCGGAGGTTGCAGTGTGCCGAGATCGCGCCATTGCACTCCAGCCTGGGCAACAAGAGTGAAACTCTGTTTCCAAAAAAAAAAAAAAAAAAAAAAAAACCAAGCGTGGTGGCTCACACCTGTAATCCCAGCACTTTGGGAGGCTGAGGCAGGTGGATCACAAGGTCAGGAGTTCGAGACCAGCCTGGCCAACATGGTGAAACCCCGTCTCTACTAAAAATACAAAAAAGTAGCTGGGCATGGTGGTACGCGCCTGTAATCCCAACTACTTGGGAGGCTGAGGCAGGAGAACTGCTTGAACCCAGGAGGCAGAGGCTGCAGTGAGCAGAGATTGCGCCATTGCACTCCAGCCTAGGTGACAGAGCAAGACTCCGTTCAGAGAGGAAAAAAAAAAAAGAGCAAGAATGGCTGGGTTCCTAGGGGGCCACAGGACCTCCCCCAGAACGTCAGAGATGATGCCCATCTTGGAGCCCCCACCTGTGTCACTATCAAGCTTGTCTGCACCCTCCTGGATACCCCTTCTCAGCCCAAGTGACCACTCCAGTCACAGGCCCTTCCCAGGTGGCAGGGACCCAAGTACGCACTTTCCTATAAGATGCCCACTTATATGCCTTTCAGATCAAGGATCCAACTGTCTGTCAACTCCACAACCTCCCACCTCAGTGAACGCTTCTCCCACTCACCCACTTGCTTGGGTCAAAATACTGTCCCTCCCCTAGCCCATCAGCAGCCTGAGCATGGGCCTGCTAGGTCCTCTCCCGAATCTCATCCCATCTCCAAGGCTAGCTTCCTGGTTGGCCTCTGGGTTCTTTCCCCTGCCAGGCCGGCTTTCCTCACTTCAGTCAATAGGAACTTTGGAGGGATTTATCACACCCCTGCTTTAAACCTTCCACCAGCTTCCTCTACAAACTCCTTGCAGAGGCCTAGAAGCCCTAAAAGATCTTGGCAGCTTCACCATCAACTTTCTTCATGTGTTTTTACCAAGCACCCAGCTCCACCTGCCCCAGGGCCTTTCTGGGAGCCTTCCCATTGTCATGATCCCGTGCCCCCTGCAGCAAGGCATGAAGGACCTCAACTGTCACCACTGCCAAGTCTTTCCTGACCACCTACCACCATCACCACAGTGGACGAGACCATTCCTTCACGGGCTCTGCTCAAATCCTGACTTTGTAGGAATTCTGGTGATAATAGAAATGTAGCCTGCATGAAACAGTATTCTAAATCGCTCCGCAAATCATGTGACCCGCAAATCATTTATGACCCGTCTCCGCACAATCTGCATCTGGCTTGTTTCCTCATCCCTGACACTCACAGCAGGATGGAGTTTGAGATCATCTGGCCCACCCTCCCAGACCCTTGCTGACACCATTCCCACCACCTGGAACTCTCTTCCCATTCCTACTTAATTCCTACCCACCCTCAGGTCCAGGGAAGCCATGTCTGAAAGCCTTGCTTCAAATGTAGAGTACCGTCCCATGATATACTAACTCAATAACCAGGTATTTGTCAACCCTTACGGGAAAAGAGTACATAATTGTCATTTGTGGCGTCCTGCCCTATCCACCAATGCATCCCCAGCACCTGACACGAGGCCAGCTTGTAATGGGTACTTCCCGGTAGGGTGATCTAGAGCAGGGTGATGGAGAATCTAAGCAGCAGCCCCTTCTCTCTTTCCTTCCAAACTCACCAGGGCCCTCGATGGTGACCTGGAGGTCGGTGAGGTCCTCCTCGTTGGGAAAGACCTTGATGCCATCGGGTGGGTCTGCGGTCAGTGTCGTCACCTCCTTGTACACCAGGCGGATGATGTGCGGGGGCAGGTTCTCCACGTTGGAGTTCTGAGCACGGATGGGAGAGCAGGGTGAGCGAGTGTTAAGAGCTGGACTTCCCGCAGGGCCTAAAGCTGCTGAGACTGCCCAAGTCTTGACTCAGTGGCCCCAGGCTGTCAATCACCGTTGAACTCCCAGACTCTCACCCAGGATGCTTCAAGCCACCAGCCCAGGCAGAGTTTCCAACAGAAATGGGGGCGGTTCACGGGGGGGGCTTGCAGATAACTCCACCCACCCTAGAAACCACCCCCTAAAGCCCGCTCCTAACCCTGCTTGGGCCCCAGTGGTTCCACGTAGGCCAGAGATCTACTCTCTCCCCCTTCTCCACTAATTTTTGGTTAGAGCATCCTTGAAACCCCGGCTCAGGTCTGGAGATGGCGGCGGGGCGTCTTTGCTCCTGGTAACACCCATGGGCGGGCCGCAAAGCGCCCGGAGCCCTCGCCGCCAGGGAGACTGCGGGCCGCCCGAGCTCCTGCTCCGCCTGCGGGAAGGCCCTCGGGCCCATCCCGGGTCAGGGACCCCCAGGCTGGCCCTCAAACCCCTCAAGGCCGCCCGTCGGAGGCCCCTGAGACTCCAACTCCTCCCTCAGGGACACCTCGGACCACCCTCTTGGGCCTCACCGCCCGTGCTCACCATGGCTGCGGCCGGCCGGGGGCGGGTCCCCCCGGCCCCCTTCCTGCGTTCTTCGGTCCGCCGGCCGGGGCGGGGGGCCCAACTGCTGCCGCTGCGGCCCTGGAGAGGCCCCGGCGGCCCCGCTCCGCTCCCCGCTGCCTCCGACGTCCGCCGCGCACAGCCTACCCTAATCCGCCGCCCCGGTGCCCGGCAGCACTGAACCGGCCGCGCGCGCACCACGGCCTCTTTATAACCGCCCGCAGGCCACGCCCTCCGCGGCCCCTCAGACCCGAGCCTCAACCGTGACGTCAGCGCGCACGTTCCTTGGTGTTCGACGCGCTCGCTCCCTTCCCCGCAAACTGTGGTCAGAAGCGAGGGAAGTGGCGGAGAGGGCTGGGTAGCAGGCCGGCCAATGGGGGCCCGCGGGGGTCGGGGAGGGTTCTTAAAGAAGGGAGGGGCTGAAAAGGGGAAGAAGAGAGGAAGGGGACGGGGAAGGCGACGCGGCCGCTGATTGGGCCGTTTGAATGAGACGCCGCCACGGCCCGGCATACGCGCGGGCGCGCCCTGACGCTGAGGAAGTCGCGCACGCGACTAACGGTCTTCCTGGGGGCTGGAGCGTGGCGAGGAGAGGCGGGACTCGGGGTTTTAAACGCCTGATGGAAGGCGCTCGGGCCAATAGGGATGCGCTTTAGTGACTGGTGGGTCACGAGACTCGCATGGGCCAATGGCTGACAGAGACCGGTCAGAGGACGACCCAGTTTCGTGCATATCAAACCGCTGCCAGCCAACGAAATCCGTTGATTTTTATATATGCAAATGAAGTGTGCGCTGCCGCCCGCGCCCCCTCCTTTGAGCCGTGGTGGAGGTGGGCGCTGGAACTCCGGCTACATTTTTCTACAAGGCGCCATTTTGTGCTGGAAATGCTCTTGGGCCCACGTCCTGTATTGCTAAGGCTCAGAGATCAGTCAGAATGACCTTGAAGGCTTGGACAGCCTTGCACTCCGTGTGTGACCCCGACCCCTGCCAGGCTTCATCGAAGACGCCAGCCTCAGTTTCCTTATGTGACAAATGGGCACTGGGATCCGTTGTGATGCCAGGGAAAGAAGTCAGAGAGTGCCAAGACGTTTATTCAGGGCATGGTTCTGCCTGTGACTGACCCATGGCCTCCAGCCACACCCGCCTTCTCTGGGACTCAGTTTCCCTCTCTAGGAAATGGACGCATAGCTGCCTGGGAAAGGGACTGTCTCCAGCCCTCAGTGTCAGTAAAAACGTCAGGCAATTGCTTGAGAACGGTGGCCAGAGCTCCCTGAGCAGGCCTTTTGGAGGTGCTTAGAGAGGAGGAGGGAATGCTGGAGTTGGCCATCCTTTGCTCATCTGTGCAGTGCGGTCGCAGTGCCCTCTCGGTGTCTCTGCCAGTCTGTGCGTCCACAGCTCTTCTTAGTTTCTTGGCCTTTTCCAGCCGTGGATGACAGCATTAACATCTGGGCCTAATTGGGCCACAGATACCTGAAAAGACCCCTGGCTACCAGCTTCCCCTCATGGGGCCTCAGCTTCTGAAGAAGGAATAAGGAAGGTGTGAAAGAAATCTACATGGCCAAGGTCAGGCATGGTAGCTCACGCCTGTAATCCCAGCACTTTGGGAGGCTGAAGCTGGTGGATTACCTGAGGTCAGGAGTTCAAGACCAGCCTGGCCAACATGGTGAAACCCCATCTGTACTAAAAATACAAAAATTAGCCAGGTGTGTTGATGCAGCCCTGTAATCCCAGCTACTCGTGAGGCTGAGATGGGAGAATTGGTTAAAGCCGGGATGTGGAGGTTGCAGTGAACTGAGATCTCACCACTGCACCCCAGCCTGGGCAACAGACAAGACCCTGTTTCAAAAAACAAAAAAGCAAAAAAAAACCAAAAAACAAAAAAAGCCTACATGGTCGGGTACAGTGACTCACGCCCATAATCTCAGAACTTTGGGAGGCCAAGGTAGGTCGATCACTTGAGCCCAGGAGTTCGAGACCAGCCTGGGCAACATAGTGAGAGACCCCCACCAATATGTACAAAACAAACAAACCCAAAACAAGAGAAGAAACAGCTACAGCATAAAAAGTCATCATCATAACTGGTTTGTGGAGAAATGGCTACAGGTGATCCCTTCCTGCTCCCTCACCCCAGGTCCAATCTATACCAGTTCCTGTTGACGTCATCTGCTGAACCTCATCACTTCCTCCCATCCCCCATGCCACCAGTCCTGCTTAGAGTCACCATCATCCCATTTTGCCAATAAGCATTTTGCTGATCTTCAATTTTAGCCTGCTGGGTGTGGAGGATTCCAGCCCAATTAACAGACAAGGAAACTGAAGGAGCAGGAGGTAAAGTGACTTGCTCGGGGTTCCCCAGCCGGGACAAGGCAAAGCTAGTGGCTAAATTCGTCTGGATCTTAAAAATCCACCCAAAAGACATAACAATAATGATGATAATACTAATGGTTATTATGTATTATTTGCTGTGTGCCAGACCCTGTTCTAGTTTCTTTACATGCTTGATGTCATTTAATCCTTGTAACAACCATGATGGGTGGATATTATTAATTATTATGATCCCTTCTGGATACCTGCATTTATTCAATACATTTGTTTTTCTTTATTAGCATCTACACTCTAGCTGCCAGGATGCTATGGGATATAGCAGAGAATAAAAGGGACAAAGCCTCGACTTTCATGGATCTTACATCCTGGTGCGGGAGCCAGATAGCAAGTAAGTCTATACCATCATGTCAGCAACTGATAAAGACTGAAGAACAATTAGCAAGTGATAAAGACATGAACAATTAATGGGAGGGGGAGGTTCGAGAGGGAGGGATGGGGCTGCCATTTTACCTTGGCTGGACAGGGAAAATCTGTCTGAGGAAAGGTCATTTGGGCTGTTGGAAGGTCTATGGGAAAAGCATTTTGAGCAAAGGGAACAGCAGGTGTCAAGGAGATTGTGCTTGGTGCTTTTAGGGAACATTAGGAGGCCAGTGAGGCTGGGCTGGAGTGAGGCAGAGCAAGTAGAGGGCTCTGAGGTGGGAGAGGTGAGGGGGTGCTGGTGCGCCTCCTAGGCCATGGTGAAAAGTATGTCTGTTTTTTGAGCAATGGGGAGGCATTGGTGGCTTTGAGCAGAGAATGACTCCGTCAGACTTATGAAAAGAAACAGGGAGGCCAATGAGGAGGTGATTACCTTTGTTCAGGTGGGATGATGGTGGCTCCAAGCAGGATTGGTGGCATTAGGAATGGGGGAAGCAATGAGATGATGTCAACAGCAACTGGTATAGATTGGACTTGGGGTGAGGGAGCGGGAGGGATCACCTGTACCCTGAATAATCACCTGAAAACCGGGAAGGCAGACCTTTTCCAAAAAGGTTTTCCGATGCTGTGGTCCATTGGTCTCTGGTCCAACTCACTAAACTCTGCCCTTGTAGCTCCTAAGAAAACTAATGGGTGTGTTTCCAAAAACAGGCAGTGGCCAAAGTAGGCCCTTGAGCTATAGTTTGCTCCCTGCTTTACACAAATCCCAACATGCCCCACCCCAGCTGAAAACTCAAGAGTCCTCCTCCCCACTACATTTTGCATAAACCCCAGACTCCCCAAAAACCCATAAGCCCTTGCACCATCTCCTGAGGCTCCCTTGCCTTTTTCTGTTTGTTCCTGGAATAGGCCAAGCTTTTTACCCTGAGGACAGTTGGACAGGCAGTTCCTTGTGCCAGTCGTGCTTTTCCCCCCTCCGTCTTCTCATCTCCTAGGTTTACCCTAACTCGTCACCCCCTCACAGCAGCTTCTCTCCTCTTTCCTCCCCTCCCATGCTCTCTTTGCTTCATCCTCTTTGAACTTCATGATCTATCAGGATTTGCAATTATTTGCCTGCTTGTGTGTTTGACTCTTCCCAACTAGAAGATTAGCCCCAGCAGAGCATGGATCTTGTCCTCAGTCCCTAGCAGGGCGCCTGACAGACTGAAGATGTTATACATTCAACCAATATTTATTGAGCACCTACTATGTGCCAGGCACCAATCTGGGTGCTTGGGATTTATCGGAGATCAGATAGACAAAGATCTTTGCCCTTGGGATGCATCAGAGAACAGATAGACAAAGGGCTTACTGTAGTTGAGGAAGATAGAACCAAAAATGAAACATAATAAATAAGGAAAACATGGTATTTTAGAAGGAACTACATGTTGTGGTAGGTAGGGAATACTCTCTGTTAACCATGTTCTTCCTCTGTCCTCATGCCACAATAATCAACTGATCTTCAACAAAGCATACAAAAGCATAAAATGGGGAAAGGACACCCTACTCAATAAATGGTGCTGGGGAAACTGGCAAGCCACATGTAGAAAAATGAAACTGGATCCTCATCGCTCACCTTATATTAAGGTTGGTGCAAAATAAATCAAGGTTTTTGCCATTATTTTAATATTTGCAAGCTATACATCTCACAAAGGACTAATATCCAGAATTTACAAGGAGCTCTAACAAATCAGCAAGAAAAAAAAATGATCCAATGAAAAAGTAGGCAAAGGACATGAATGGACAATTCTTTCAAAAGAAGATATTGCAAACAGCCAACAAACATATGAAAACTGCTTAGCATCACTCATTATCAGGGAAATGCGAATTAAACCCACAATGAGATAATACCTTACCCCTGCGAGAATGGCTATAATTAAAAAAATATAATAGATGTTGGCATGGATGTGGTAAAAAGGGAACACTTTTACACTGTTGGTGGGAATGTAAACTAGTACAACTACTATGGAAACCAGTGTGGAGATTCCTTAAAGAACTGAAAGTAGATCTACCATTCGATCCAGCAATCCCACTACTGGGTATCTACCCAGAGGAAAAGAAGTCATATGCAAAAGACACATACACATGCATGTTTATAGAAGGACAATTTGCAATTGCAAAAATACGGAACCAACCTAAATGCCCATCATCACCCAATGAGTGGATAAAGAAAATATGGTATATATACACCATGGAATACTACTCAGCCATAAAACAGAAAACAGAATGAAATAATGGCATGCACAGCAACTTGGATGGCCATTATTCTTTTTTTTTTTTTTAGACTGAGTCTTGCACTGTCACCTGGGCTGGAGTGCAGTGGTGTGATCTCAGCTCACTGCAACCTTCGCCTCCTGGGTTCAAGCGATTCTCCTGCCTCAGCCTCCCGAGTAGCTGGGATTACAGGTGCCCAACACCACGCCCAGCTAATTTTTTGCATTTTTAGTAGAGATGGGGTTTCACCATGTTCGCCAGGCTGGTCTCGAACTCCTGACCTCGTGATTCGCCTGCCTCGGCCTCCCAAAGTGCTGGGATTACAGGCGTGAGCCACTGCGCCCAGTCCTGAAGGCCATTATTTTAAGTGAATTAACTCAGGAATGGAAAACCAAATACCCTATGTTCTCACTTATAAGTGTGAGCTAAGCTATGAGGATGGAAAGACATAAGAATGGTACAATGGGGCCAGCCATTGTGGCTCACGCCTGTAGTAATCCCAACACTTTGGGAGGCCAAGGCAGGCAGATCACTTGTGGTCAAGAGTTTGAGACTGGCCTGGCCAACATGGTGAAACCCCATCTCTACTAAAAATACAAAAATTAGCCATACATGTTGGTGGGCACCTGTAATCCCAGCTACTCAGGAGGCTGAGGCAGGAGAATCGCCTTAACTCGAGAGATGGAGGTTGCAGTGAGCCGAGATTGGGCCACTGCACTCCAGCCTGGGCCACAGAGCAAGATTCCATCTCAAAAAAGAAAAAAAAAAAGATACAATGGACTTTGGGGACTGGAGGGTAAGATTGGGAGGGGGTGAGGGATAAAAGGCTACATACTGGATACAGTGTACACTGCTCAGGTGATGGATGCACCAGAATGTCAAAAATCACCACCAAAGAACTTATCCATGTAACCGAACACCACCTGTACCCCCAAAACTATTGAAATATAAACAATTAAAATTGTAATGATGGTCACAAAACTTTGTGGATATATACTAAAAAGCATTGACATGTAGTTTAAATGGGTGAATTCTATGATACGTGAATTACATCTCAATTAAGCTTTTTCTTTATCTTTTTTTTTTTTTTTTTTTTTTGAGACAGGGTCTTACTCTCTCATCCAGGCTGTAGTGCAGTGGTGTGATCTCATCTCACTGCAGCCTCCACCTCCCAGGCTCAAGCAATCCTTGCATCTCAGCCTCCCGAGTAGCTGGGACTACAAGGGTGCACCAACACACCAGGCTAATTTTTGTGCTTTTTGTAGAGATTGGTTTTCGCCCTGCTGCCTCCTCTGGTCTCAAACTCCTGGCCTCAAGCAATCCATCTGCCTCAGCCTCCCAAAGTGCTGGGATTACAAGTATGAGCCACTGCCCCTGGCCTAAGCATTTTTTTTTTTTTGGTAAGAATTTAAAAAGTTGCTGTGATGGGGGAAACTCAAAGAAAGTCATAGGGATGGGAAAAAGAGAGAGAGAGAGAGATCTGAGGGACAGTGTTCCAAGTTGGGAGAGGTGGCCAGGAAGGGCTAGGCTCTGCAGACTCCAGAAGGCCACCGTGAAGAGTGCGGGTGAGCTCTAGGGAGCTATTGAAGAGGTTTTTTCTTTTTCTTTTCTTTTCTTTTCTTTTTTTTTTTTTTTTTGAGATGGAGTCTCGCTCTGTTGCCCAGGCTAGAGTGCAGTGGCGTGATCTCGGCTCACTGCCAGCTCTGCCTCCCAGGTTCATGCCATTATCCTGCCTCAGCCTCCCGAGTAGTTGGAACTACAGGCACATGCCACCACGCCCAGCTAATTTTTTGTATTTTTAGTAGAGACGGGGTTTCACCATGTTAGCCAGGATGGTCTCGATCTCCTGACCTCGTGATCTGCCTGCCTTGGGCTCCCAAAGTGCTGGGATTACAGGAATGAGCTACCACGCCTGGCCTATTGAAGAGTTTTGGGCAGAGGAGTGACTGGATTTGGTGCTCATATTGGGACTGTAGCTCAGGACTGCTGGTAGAGACTGGACTGGAGGGTCCAGATTGGAAGCAGAAAATCCAGCAGCGAGTGGACTGTGGCTTGGCGAGGGTGGCGGCCGTCTGGGGAAGGGGTGGAGGGAAGGGAGCAGATGTGAGAACTAATCAGAAGGTGGTCTAGTGATGGTCAGCCTTCCAAATCCTTTGGGAGACAGGAATTGTCAGAGGATGGGATTGGGAAGGGGCACCCTTTCTTTGCTAAGTACTAGTAACCCATGAACTCGCTTTTGTTCAGGGCCGGGCGCGGTGGCTCATGCCTGTAATCCCAGCACTTTGGGAGGCCTAGGCGGGTGGATCACCTGAGGTCAGGAGTTCAAGACCAGCCTGGCCAACAAGGTGAAACCGCATTTCTACTAAAAATACAAAAATTAGCTGGGCACGGTGGTGCATGCCTGTGATCCCAGCTATTCAGGAGGCTGAGCAGGAGACTTGCTTTGATCTGGGAGGCGGAGGTTGCAGTGAGCTAAGATCGCGCCACTGCACTCCGGCCTGGGCAGCAGAGTGAGACTCTGTCTCAAAAGAATTTACTTTTGTTCAGTGAAACCTAAATTGTCCCTTTGGCTTGAATTCTGGCTTCAGAAATTAATCTTCATTTCTGTCCATCTGTATTAAATTACAAAAGAAATATGTGTTTGGAGGGAAATCCACAGTTACTGAGGCATGGGAAATGAAGGCTGGAGGTGTTGCTCTAGCCCTCCTTCCGCTCCTCCCCTCCACATCCACACTTCTTTCCACAGTGCTTCCTGTCCACATCGATCAGTAGCCTTCAATTAAACTGCTGCACAGCAAGTGTCCCTCAATACAATCACATTATAGAGCAGGTGCAGTGGCTCATGCTTGTAATCCTAGTACTTTGGGAGGCCTCAGAGAGAAGATCATTTGAACCCAAGAGTTCAAGACCAGCCTGGGCAACATAGGGCGACCCTGTCTCTATAAAAAAATAAGAAATTAATTTTTTTTTTGAGAGAGAGAGTCTCACCCTGTTGCCCAGGCTGGAGGGCAATGGCGTGATCTCAGTTCACTGCAACCTCCACCTCCCAGGTTCAAGCAATTCTCCTGCCTCAGCCTCCCAAGTAACTGGGATTATAGGCATGTGCCACCATGCCCAGCTAATTTTTGTATTTTTAGTAGAGACAGTGTTTCACCATGTTGGCCAGGCTGGTCTCAAACTCCTGACCTCAGATGGTCCGCCTGCCTCGGCCTCCCAAAGTGCTGGGATTATAAGCGTGAGCCACCGCACCCGGCCGAAATTAAAATTAAAAAAAAAAAAAGTTAGCCAGGCATGGTGGTGTATACCTGTAGTCCCAGCTCCTCAGGAGGCTGAGGTGGGAGAAACACTTGAGCTGAGGAGGTTGAGGCTGCAGTGAGCTGGGTTCACACCACTGCACTCCAACCTGGGTGACATAGGAAGACCCTGTCGCAAAACAAAAACAGAAACTCTCAAAAAACAACAAAAAAGGTCAAAGATCCCACTGTAGTTTCTTCATGCTCTCTGACTGATGGGCATCAAGGCTGAGCCCAGTGCATGGCTAGACACTGCCATGAGCATCCTCCCTCATCTGTTTATCTTTGGGTACAGCCGTGAGCATTTCTGAAGGACAAAGTCTTAGAGAAACTTTCAAGATCAAAGAGTATGCGTGCTTGCCGTTCTGCGTTGTGGCCCTTGGCAGGGTTCTCCTTATTTGCATTCCCAAGATGTGACTTGCTCCTTTAACCCATATTTCTTTAGCACCAGATATACACCGGCCACTGTTCTGGGTGCTTGGGACACATCCGAGAACAAGATAGGAAACAAAATCCCTGCCCTCCTGGGGCTTCCATTCCAGCGGGGAGACTAAAAGTCTTCCTGGGACTGAGTGGCAGCCCAGGATGCAGGCCTTTGCATGCTCACACTGGGGAAGTCCTGGGCTAATAGGTAAGTCAAGTTGGTACTATTAAAAGATATTGGCAATGCACAGTGGCTCATGCCTGCAGTCCCAGCACTTTGAGAGGCTAAGGCGGGAGGATCACTTGAACTCAAGAGTTTGAGATCAGCCTGGGCAACATAGTGGGACCCTGTCTCTACAAAAAAATTAAAAATTAGCCAGGAGTGGTGGCACATGCCTGTAGTCCTAGCTACTTAGGAGGGTTGAGGCAGAAGGATTGCTTGAGCCCAGGAGGTTGAGGCTGCAGTGAGCCATGATCACGCCATGGCACTCCAGCCTGGGTAACATAGTGAGACCCTGTCTGAAAAACAGAATAAGGATATTAATTGCTGTAAATATTAGTGTAGGCTAAGGAGGTTCAGGAATGTTGTGAGGGGGACAGTTTTTGTTTTTTTGTTTTTTTTTTTGATGGAGTCTTGCTCTGTCGTCCAGGCTGGAGTGCAGTGGTGCCGTCTCGGCTCACTGCAACCTCTGTCTCCCAGGTTCAAGCGATTCTCCTGTCTCAGCCTCCCGAGTAGCTGGGACTACAGGTACGTACCACCATGCCCGGCTAATTTCTGTATTTTTAGTAGAGATGGGGTTTTACTATGTTGGCCAGGCTGGTCTTGACCGCCTGACCTCGTGATCCTCCCACCTCGGCCTCCCAAAGTGCTGGGATTACAGGCGTGAGCCGCCACACCTGGTGTGGGGGTACAGTTTTGTTTTTTTGAGATGGAGTCTCATCCTGTTGCCCAGGCTGGAGTGCAATGGCGTGATCTCGGCTCACTGCAACCTCTGCCTCCCAGGTTCAAGCAATTCTCCTGCCTCAGCCTCCTGAGTAGCTGGGATTACAGGCGTACGCCACCACACCTGGCTAATTTTTTGTATGGTTAGTAGAGATGGACTTTCACCATCTTGTCCAGGCTGGTCTCGAACTCGTGACCTCGTGATCCGCCTGCCTTGGCCTCCCAAAGTGCTGGGATTACAGGTGTGAGCCACTGCGCCTGGCCAAAGGGGACAGTTTTAAATACGGTAGAACTAATTGAGAAGGTAACATCTGAATAAAGATTTAAAGGAAGTGGCCGGGCACAGTGGCTCATGCCTGTAAACCCAGATCCCAGCACTTTGGGGAGCTGAAGTGGGCGGATCACTTGAAGTCAGGAGTTCGAGACCAGCCTGGCCAACATGGTGAAACCTCGTCTTTAATAAAAATACAAAAATCAGCAGGGTGTAGTGATTCATATCTGTAGTCCCAGCTACTTGGGAGGCTGAGGCAGGAGAATCACTTGAACCCAGGAAGTGGAGGTGGAGGTGGTAGTGAGCTGAGATCATGCCACTGCACTTTAGCCTGGGTGACAGAACCAGACTTTGTTTTTTTTTTTTTTTTAAAAATAGAATTTAAAGGAAGTAAGAGAGCAAGTTTTGTGGGAATCCAGAGAAAGGCCATTCCAGGCAGAGGAATCTGCCAGTGTCAAAGTCCCCTCACAGGAGAGAGCCTGAAGATGAGCAGTCTTCAAAAGATTCAGCATCGTGGGCAAGTCAAGGTGTCACGTCTTTTATTTGCATCTCCTTTCTTCCCAGTGAAGTTGAGCATCCTTTCCTGAGTTTCTGTGTCTGCTAGTCTGTGGTTGGTAGCAGGTTCCCTGCTCCTTAGTTCCTGAGTACTTCTGAGCAGACACTTGTGACCTTCCCAGCTTGAGGTGTCTGCACACGCTGGGGTAGGTAATTGACAAAAACTACTTTCCTCTGTGCCTCCGGAGCTGAACTTGGAACTCTCCTGGGTGGGAGAGGCCCTTATCAATGCAAAAATAGGCCCTTAAGTGGACCGGGTGCTCCCTCTAGTGACAGACACAGCAGTGATTAAATGCATTGCCCAGGTCAATCCTGCTTTGCAAATCCCTGAGCACAAGGCAGAGACTTCTTGAGTGCACCAGGAATTTCCTGTAATGACTGTACAACCAGCACTGGTGATGCACACCAAGCTTAAACAGAAAAATGCCCAGTGCTGGGGAGGGTGAGAGCACACGGACATTTTCACATACATGGACTTAGCACAGGCCCTCTGAGTTGTAGTTGGCATTGTCTAGCAAAAGTCTTCAAAATACACCTGCCACTCACCTCCTGAGAGCTCATCCGAAAGAAAATTAAGGGAATGGCCAGGCGCAGTGGTTCACACCTGTAATCTCTGCACTTTGGGAGGCCAAGGCGGGCAGATTATTGGGTCAGGGGATTGAGACCAGCCTGGCCAACATGGCGAAACCCTGTCTCTACTGAAAATACAAAAATTAGCTGGATGTGGTGGGAGTGCCTGTAATCCCAGCTACTCGGGAGGCTGAGGCAGGAGAATCGCTTGAACCAGGGAGTCGGAGGTTGCAGTGAGCCAAGATCGCGCCACTGCACTCCAGCCTGGGTGACAGAGCAAGACTCTGTCTCAAAAAAAAAAAAAAAAAAAAAAAGAGAAAATTAAGGGAATGCACCAAGTGGTATGCAAAAAGATGTTCCTCAAGTATTGTTTAGAGTAGTAAAAACTAGGGAAAACCCAAACATCTGTTGATAGTAATGGCAGGGGCTTCTGCTACCATGCCGGCTGCGGCAGGGAGGTGCAGCTGGGGCTGCACGTTTCGTGGAGCCAGTGGAGCCCCGCCCCTTCTGAGTTGGGGCAGAGCTCCCCAGGTGTTGCTGCAGTCACCCAAACTGTGGCTGTGGATCTGAGTCTCCCTGTGCTCTTGGGGGTGAGGGGGGTGGTGCCAGGAACAGGTAGGCTCTGCCCTCCTGGGTGCAGCTGCAGCCACCAGACCCAGTACTGCAGATCTGGGCCTCCAGCTCCACAGAGCAGGCAGGAGCTGGGGCAAACAGGAGCCCTGCCCCTTCTGAATTGGTGGGGTGGGAGCTTCTGGGTGCAGTGGCAACTGTCCTCCCAGGCACGGGACTGAAGAGTCTCTGCAGCCCGCACCCTTGGGGGCCCCAGGAAGGGCCCCCCATCCCTTCAGTCTCAGGGGTGCCTGTTCCCACTGCCTGGCTTCTCACCGCTCCTGGCTTCTGCTCCCATCTCGGATCAGTGGTTAGGGCAGAGCTCCGGGTCTGTGAATGGCAGTAGGAGGCCTGGGCAGAAGAGGGCGGTCCTAAGGAGGGCCTGAAGGCTGGGGGCTGGGCTATCAGTCCTGAGGACCAGAGTGGGGACACGTGGTGCCTCTTCTGGGCCGCCCATGGCCACCCATGGACCAATCAGCATGTACTTCCTCCCCTCTGAGGCCCATAAAAGCCCTGGGCTCAGCCAGAGCAGGGCAGGGGACAGCCAGAGAAGGAAGAGGGAGGAGAGACAACTGGACTACCAGTGGTAGAGAAGAGCTACCTGCAGAGACTACCTGCTGGCAGAGAGGAGCCACCCCCACCAGGGCCTCCTCTCTGCTGAGAATTGCAGACATTAGGATGACCAGTTGCAGGGAGGAGCTACCCTCTCCAGAACCTCCTCTCTGCTGAGAACTGAACACTCAACAGATGACCTGCCTACAGAGAGGAGCTACCCACTGTGGGTCCTCTGAGCTGTTGTAACACTAAATCAAGCTCATCCTTGTCTTCTTCACCCTTCACTTCTCTGCATACCTCATTCTTCCTGGACTCAGGACAAGAACTCAGGCAAAGGCGCCATTGGCAACAGAGGTTTCCAGGGGGGAAGAAAAATCTACACCCCAAAGATCCTGTAACAGTAGGAACTGGGAAAAAATTATGCTGCATCCATACGACAGAATATGCTATAGCCATTGAAAATGAGGGAGGGTTTGTTGTTTTTTGAATCATTGGTGTCTTGAAGAATCTGATGAAAGTACTGGATCCATTTCCCTGAAAAAAGCAAGTACAAATGCTAACTAATACATGTGAAAAGAATAATGAGTTTGGAAAATTATCATCTGAAGATTGCCGTTCAACTTCTGGAGAGTGATATTCAGATGCTTTGAAGATTTCCAATATTCAAACATCGTTGTAATGATTGATTGAGCCAAGGCTGGGCACGGTGGCTCACACCTGTAATCCTAGCACTTTGGGAGGCCGAAGTGGGCAGATCATGAGGCCAGGAGTTTGAGAGCAGCCTAACTTGGTGAAACCCTGCCTCTACTAAAAATACAAAAATTACCTGGGCATGGTGACACATGCCTGTAATCCCAGCTACAGGAGGCTGAGGCAGGAGAATCGCTTGACTCCACAAGGTAGAGGTTACAGTGAGCCGAGATCACACCACTGCACTCCAGCCTGAATGACAGAGCAAGACTCCATCTCGAAAAAATAAAATAAAAAAATAATTGATTCAGCCAAGAGAATCATCAGTGGAGGCCAAAGCAGCATGTGAAATTTTGAGGAGAAAAAAGGTAACTACATAGCATCAGGCTAAGTGTGGTGGCTCATGCCTGTAATCCAAGCACTTTGGGTAGTTGACACCTTCATCTTGGACTTCCAGCATCCAGAACTGTGAAGAAATAGACTTCTGTTGTTGGCCAGGTGCAGTGGCTTACACCTGTAATCCCAGCACTTTGGGAGGCTGAGGCAGAAGGATGGCTTGAGCCCAGGAGTTTAAGACCAGCCTGGGCAACACAATGAGACCCCCACCTCTATAAAAAAAAAAAGGCTTAAAAATTAGCCGGGCATGTTGGTGTGCACCTGTAATCTCAGCTATTCAGGAGGCTGAGGTGAGAGGGTTGCTTGTGCTCAGACGGCCAAGGCTGCAGTGAGCCTCGTTTGTGCCACTGCACTCCAGCCTTGGTGGAGTGCACTTAGAGCATATGAGCTCTGAGCACGTGAACTTCAGGAAGCATGAGAGCATGGGCTTCCTTCAGCCAAAGCACTGAGACTCTGGCGTCCCTTCTGTGGTTTTCCTGTCTCACACATGCAACCCAGATCTAATCATGAGGAAACATCAGATGCGCCTAAATGCAAGGTACATTCTATAAAATGACCTACCTGGATTCTTTAAAAAATCAGCATTAAGAAAGGCAAAGACTGGGCTGGGCGTGGTGGCTGCCACCTGTAATCCCAGCACTTTGGGAGGCTGAGGCAGGAGGATCACTTGAGCCCAGGAGTTCTAGCCTGGGCAACATAGCGAGACCCCTTCTCTTAAAAAAAAAGTCTCCTTAATCTCTGCGTGAATTGTGTGCAATAATAAAAAATAAAAATAGAAAAGAAAGACAAAGACTGAGTAACTGTTTCAGATTGAAGCCACCTCAGCCGGGTGCAGTGGCTCATGCCTGTAATCCCAGCACTTTGGGAGGCCGAGGCAGGCGGATCACGAGGTCAGGAGATCAAGACCATCCTGGCTAACATGGGGAAACCCCGTCTCTACTAAAAATACAAAAAAATCAGCCGGGCATGGTGGCAGGCACCTGTAGTCCCAGCTACTTGGGAGGCTGAGGCAGGAGAATGGCGTGAACCCGAGAGGCAGAGCTTGCAGTGAGCTGAGATCGCACCACTGCACTCCAGCCTGGGCAACAGAGCAAGATTCTGTCTCAAAAAAAAAAAAAAAAAAAAAAAAAGACTGAAGCCACCTCAAGAAGCACAATAGCTGGATGCAACACCCAATCCTGGAGTGTCACAAACCGAAAGCTGCTCTGAAGGACAATAGCAGGACGCTTGATGCAACTCAAACATGGACTTGGTCAATGCTAAATTCTTGAGTGTGATACTTATGCTGTGGATGTGTAGGAGAGCAGCCTTGTTCTTCAGAATGTCCTCTAGGGGTAAAGGGATATGATGGATGCAACTTACTCCCAAATATCTCCAAAAAAAAAGAGCACGATTTTTTTTTTTTTTTTTAGACGGAGTCTTGCTCTGTCACCCAGGCTGGAGTGCAATGGCATGATCTCAGCTCACTGCAACTTCTGCCTCCTGGGTTCAAGCGATTCTCCTGCCTCAGCCTCCTCAGTAGCTGAGATTACAGGCACCCACCACTAGGCCTGGCTAATTTTTGTATTTTTAGTAGAGATGGGGTTTCACCATGTTAACCAGGATGGTCTTGATCTCCTGACCTCGTGATCTGCCCACCTCAGCCTCCCAAAATGCTGGAATTACAGGCGTGAGCCACTGCGCCTGGCTTTTTTTTTTCTTTTTCTTTTTTTGGATGGAGTTTTGCTCTTGTTGCCCAGGCTGAGGTGCAATGGCACAATCTTGGCTCACTGCAACCTCCGCCTCCCGGGTTCAAGCGAGTCTCCTGCCTCAGCCTACCGAGTAGCTGGGATTACAGGCGCCTGCCACCACGCCCAGCTAATTTTTTGTATTTTTAGTGGAGACGGGGTTTCATTATGTTGGCCAGGCTGGTCTCAAACTCCTGACCTCAGGTGATCCACCTGCCTCAGCCTCCCAAAGTGCTGCAATTACAGACATGAGCCACCATGTCCGGCTTTTTTTTTTTTTTTTTTTTTTTTTTTTTTTTTGAGACAGGTTCTGGCTTTGTGGCCCAGGCTGGAGTGCAGTGGTGTGATCTTGGCTGACTGCAACCTCTACCTCCTAGGCTCAAGCGATCCTCCCACCTCAGCCTCCTGAGTAGCTGGAACTACAGGTGCATGCCAACATGCCCGGCTAATTTTGTGTGTGTGTGTGTGTGTGTGTATACATATATATATATATATATTTTTGTAGAGATGAGGTTTCACCATGTTGCCCAGGCTGGTCTCAAACTCCTGAGCTTAAGCAATCCACCCGTCTCGGCCTCTCAAAGTGTTGGGATTACAGGTATGAGCCATTGTGCCCAGCTGAGATGAATATTTATATGGAAAGAAAACCATACAATGATGTCATATAATGGTAACAAATGGTGAGTTGGTGAAAATGACACAGAAGTTCTTTGACTTATTCTTGTAACTGTTCTGTACGTTTGAAATTATTTCAAAATATAAAGTCAAGAAGAGTGAAATGAAAAAGCATGCACACAACATCTGGCATAGATTTGAGACGTTCACAAGCCCACCCGTCAAATTCGGGTTAAGAATAGCTGCTGAGAGGCTGCATTTATTGGCACAGTCGGATTGCCAGTTGAGCGAGTGTTAGGTTACAAAGGCGAACACTGAAGGCAGAATGCTCATGTCAGATCTTCTCCTTGACTTGCCCACCCCACACACAGTGGGTGTGGAGCAGATTGCTCTTCTCTTGTTGAACACAAATGAATCCGTTGGCTGGCATGAGGCGTCCATGAGGAATGAAAATACATACACTGAAGCACTGGAGTTCCGATTCAGAGTGGGAAGCTAATCACCCTCCGAGGGAGAGGAATGAGACTCCAGACGCCCATCTCTCTCACGTGTCTTGGCATATGCTTAGTGAGGGGAATGGCAGGCAAAGTCTGCACCATTCGCATTTAAATCTACGCTGTGGGAGGCTGAGGTGGGAGGATCGCTCGAGGTCAGGAGTTCAAGACTAGCCTGGTCAGCATAGCCAGATTCCCATCTCTACATTTATATTTTTCAAAATTCTTTTTTCTTTTTCTTTCTTTTCTGTTATTTTATTTATTTATTTTTTTTTTAGGCAGAGTCTGACTCTGCCAGCCAGGCTGGAGTGCAGTGGCACAATCTCGGTGATCTCAGTGATCTTGGCTCACTGCAACCTCCTCCTCCTGAGTTCAAGAGATTCTCCTGCTGCAGAATTTAAAAATTCTATTTAAAAAAAAAAAAGTAGGGCCTGGCATGGTGGCTCACGCCTGTAATCCCAGCACTTTGGGAGGCCGAGGTGGGCAGATCATCTGAGGTCAGGAGTTCGAGACCAGCCTGGCCAATGTGGCGAAACCCTGTCTCTACTGAAAATACAAAAATCAGCTGGGGGCTTGGTGGTGGGTACCTGTAATCCCACCTACTCAGGAGGCTGAGGATCGCTTGGGGAATCAAGGCTGCAGTGAGCTGAGATTGCACCACTGCACTCCAGCCTCTGCAATAGAGCAAAACCCTGTCTAAAAAACAAAACAAAACAGTAGACAGTACACTTGCTGATACAAAAATCCAGAAGTGCAAAAGGGCATTTGGAAGTTAAAAGCCCCAGCCATCCAGTTCCCCTCTCCATAAGCAACCCTGTCAGCCAGAATGGTCTATGCTAGGCTGCAGTAACAAGTAGCCCCAAGGCCCTGGTTGTTAAAGCAACAAGAGTTTATTTCTCATTCATGCTACATGTGCATCTGTGGCTGGTGGAGCCCCTATTTGGCATCATCCTCACTCTGGGGCCCTGGCTGATCTGCCTGGGACTCAGGCCAACAGAGCAGCTATGACCTGAAATATGCCAGTGCCCACGGAGGAGGGAAAAGACAGCATGGGAGAACCACACCCTGGCTCTCAGAAGCTTCTGCCTGGAAAGGTGCTTCTGCCCACACATCATAGGTCAAGGCAAGTCGCACGGGCACAGCTAACTTCGGGGGGCAGGGAAATAGAATCCTACCATGTGCCCAGGAGGAGAATTGGAAATATTTGGTGCAGCAAATTTATATACAGATTTCTGTCCCCCACTCCTTTTACACAAATGGTAGCATACATGCACACTATTCTATATCTTGCTTTCTTACTTAACAATAAACCTTGGAGATTATTTCACACTGGGTGATATGGGCAACATCCAAGGCATCCTCATTCTCTTTTATACAGCTTACTTGCACTATTAAATTTCTGTTTCTCTTTCTATATATACAGTTGGGTGCAGATAAGTTAACTATACGTATGACCTGATGTCCTTCTATTATTAGATGAAAAAAGCAGGGGCCAGGTGCGCTGGCTGATGCCTGTAATCCCAGCACTTTGGGAGGCCAAGGCGGGTGGATCACAAGGTCAGGAGTTCGAGACCAGCCTGGTGAACATGATGAAACCTAGTCTCTACTAAAAATTCAAAAATTAGCTGGGCATGGTGGCACACGCCTGTAATTCCAGCTACTCAGGAGACTGAGGCACGAGAATCGCTTGAACCCAAGAGGCAGAGGTTGCAGTGAGCTGAGAGCGTGCCATTGCACTCCAGCCTGGGAGACAGGGTGAGACTCTGTCTCAAAAAAAAAAAAAAAAAGGGGCCAGGCACGGTGGCTCACGCCTGTAATCCCAGCACTTTGGGAGGCCGAGGCGGGTGGATCACAAGGTCAGGAGTTCGAGACCAGCCTGGTCAGTATGGTGAAACCCCATCTCTACTAAAAATACAAAAATTAGCAAGGCATGGTGGTGCGTGCCTGTAGTCCCAGCTACTAGGGAGGCTGAGGCAGGAGAATTGCTTGAACCTGGGAGGCGGGAGTTGCAGTGAGCTGAGATTGTGCCACTGCACTCCAGCCTGAGCAACAGAGCAAGACTCCGTCTCAAAAAACGAAACAAAATAAAAAAAGAAATAAAAGAAAAAAGAGGTTGCAGAGCAGTTTATATATAGGAAGGCTGATTTGTAAAAAAAAAAAAAAAAAATGTTTTCATGTGGAAATTTCTAGAAGAAAACATAGCTAATGTAAACAGCATTTGACTCTGAGCAGCGAGAAATCAGGAGATCTCCATTTTGTTATCTCCTTCTCTGGATTTTCTAATTTTTTTTTTCCCCTATAACAATCATTGTCATTGTCAGGGTGCACTTGGTTGCCAGGAACAGAAGCCAAGAGAGGTTTGTGGGAGAACTGAGGGACTTCCATGGGTTCACTTGTTCCTCAAGAACAAGGACCTTGTTTGTGTCGTTCACTGTATTTTGTTGAGTGAATTAGTGAACTGGCATAGCAGAAAATAAAATTCAACCGTGCCCCTTGGAGTCTCAAACTGGGGATGGGTAGTTGCTGCCTCGTGGTATTTCTACCTGTCTTTTATCTGTGTCTCTCCAGTTCTCTTTCCAGAGTAATGTGCAAACAAACCCTCAGATGCAAGGTGAAAGCCTGAAGCTTAGAGAGATGCAGGGTGAAAGCCTGAGGCTTAGAGAGATGCAAGATGAAGGACTGAAGCTTAGAGAGATGCAAGGTGAAGGCCTGAAGCTTAGAGAGATGCAAGATGAAGGTCTGAAGCTTAGAGAGATGCAAGGTGAAGGCCTGAAGCTTAGAGAGATGCAAGGTGAAGGCCTGAAGCTTAGAGAGATGCAAGGTGAAGGACTGAAGCTTAGAGAGATGCAAGATGAAAGCCTGAAGCTTAGAGAGATGCAAGGTGAAGGCCTGAAGCTTAGAGAGATGCAAGGTGAAGGTCTGAAGCTTAGAGAGATGCAAGGTGAAAGCCTGAAGCTTAGAGAGATGCAAGGTGAAGGCCTGAAGCTTAGAGAGATGCAAGATGAAAGCCTGAAGCTTAGAGAGATGCAAGATGAAAGCCTGAAGCTTAGAGAGATGCAAGGTGAAGGCCTGAAGCTTAGAGAGATGCAAGGTGAAAGCCTGAAGCTTAGAGAGATGCAAGGTGAAAGCCTGAAGCTTAGAGAGATGCAAGGTGAAGGCCTGAAGCTTAGAGAGATGCAAGGTGAAGGCCTGAAGCTTAGAGAGATGCAAGGTGAAGGCCTGAAGCTTAGAGAGAAACATTTAGTTGCATCTAGGGAGAATTTTCCTAAACTTCATAAAATTGGTACATGGAGGAACCTCCCCTCCTGGCCAGAGTCAGCATCTAAGCACTAAGGCAAGGAGGCAACTCTAGTCAGCACTGTGCAAATGTTTTAACACACTGGGTGGGAGAGGGAAGCAGGCAGGGAGAATGCTTCCTTCTTGTATTTTTTATTTTTGAGACAAAGTCTTGCTCTGTTGCCCAGGCTGGAGTGCAGTGGTGTGATCTCAGCTCACTGCAACCTCTGCCTCCCGGGTTCAAGAGATTCTCCTGCCTCAGCCTCCTGAGTAGCTGGGACTACAGGTGCGTACCACCACGTCCAGCTGATTTTTATGTTTTTAGTAGAGACGTGGTTTCACCACATTGGCCAGGCTTGTCTCAAACTCCTGACCTCAAGTAATCCTCCCACCTCAGCTTCCCACAATGCTGGGATTACAGGCGTGAGCCACCGCACCTGGCTATTTTTTACTTTTGAGACAGGGTCTCACTCTGCTCAGGCTGGAGTGTAGTGATACAATCATAGCTAACTGTAGCCTCGAACTCCTGACCTCAGGCGATCCACCTGCCTTGGCCTCCCAAAGTGTTGGAATTACAGACATGAGCCACCACACCTGGCCTATTTTTAAATTTTTAGTAGAGATGAGGCCTTGCTATGTTGCCCAGGCTGGTCTTGAACTCCTGGCCTCAAGCCATCCTCGTACCTCAGCCTCCCAAAGTGCTAGGGTTATGGTTGTGGGCCACCATGTCCAGTTGGAAAATGCTTCCTAATTATCATAAAAATGGACACTTCGGTGGACATCACCATGCCACGCCTCCTCTTATGGGTTGGATTATGTCTCTCAAAAAAGACGTTTGAGTCCTAACTACCCAGTCCCTGGGACTGTGACCTTATTTGGAGAGAGGGTCTTTTCAGATGAGCAAGTTAAGATGACGTTATCTGGGAGGCTCCTAATCTAACGTCGTCAGTGTCATCATAAAAAGGGGGAGTTTGGGCCGGGCGCGGTGGCTCACGCCTGTAATCCCAGCACTTTGGGAGGCCGATGTGGGCGGATCACGAGGTCAGGAGTTCAAGACCAGCCTGACCAATATGGTGAAACCCCATCTCTACTAAAAATACAAAAATTAGCTGGGCGTTGTGGTGCACGACTGTAGTCCCAGCTACTCGGGAGGCTGAGGCAGGAGACTCGCTTGAACTCAGGAGGCGGAGGTTGCAGTGAGCTGAGATCGTGCCACTGCACTCCAGCCTGGGTGACAGAGAGACTCTGTCTCAAAAAAATAAAAAAAAGTGGGGGGTGGCATTTGGATACAGAGACAAACACACACAGAGGGAAGACTATGTGAAGACAGGGAGAACCACAGCTACAAACCAGGGAATGCCTAAGATACCAACCAAGCACCAGGCCTGAGAGAGAGGCCTGAGCAGATCCCCTCTTGAAGAATAAACCAGCCCTGCCACCTCCTTTTTACTTTTTTTTTTTGAGACAGAGTCTCACTCTGTTGCCTAGGTTGGAGGGCAGTGGCAGGATTTCGGCTCACTGCAACCTCCACCTCCCAAGCTCAAGCAATTCTCCTGCTTCAGCCTCCTGGTTAGCTGGAATTACAGGTGCACGCCACCACACCTGGCTAATTTTTTTTTTTTGTATTTTTAGTAGAGACAGGGTTTCACCATGTTGGCCAGGCTGATCTCAAACTCTTGACCTCAGGCGATCCTCCTGCCTCGGCCTCCCAAAGTGCTGGGCTTATAGGCGTGAGCCCCTGCACCTGGCCGGCCTGCTACCTCCTTGATCTCGGACTTCCAGCCTCCAGAACCGTGAGCCATAAAGTTTTGCAAAACTAGTACACCCCACCCACACCCCTACACTTTAATGCTATTCAGCCAAATAATTTGAATATAAGGAGGTGACCTCTAGAATCTACAAACAAATGCTCACATGCTCAGAGGACAGAGGGCTTTCTTAGGACAAAACCCAGAACTTAGAAGCACCCTACAGTGCACCCCCCATCCATCCCCTGACCCCTCAGCTTGGTGGTGGGCCCTGGCCTGGGAACACATGCTTCGAGCCCACCCTTTGGCAAACTGCCCACCTACTACACCCAGCTACACGTTTGTGGCCAGGGGGCCTCCCCTGTGACCCATAAACGTGGGTGGAAATCCATCCTTTCTCCACAGTAAGCCTTGAGACCTTCGATCAGGAAAATGTCCATTTATTCCAAAAAATACCAAGTCGCAGCTCCTCTGGCTGTCCTCACCAGGGAATTAATTAGGGGAAGGGGCCAGTGTTGGAGAGGGGAGTGGAGAGAAGAAGTGATGAGGAGGGAGGCAGAAGCTGTTGGAGGGTCTTCAGGTGTGGAACTATTTATCTTCTCCCTGTGAACTGCCCCCTCCCATGCTCCCCCAACCAGAAGGGGAGATGCCTGTGTGTGTGTCTGTGCTTGTGTATGCATGGGTTTGTGTGCATTTGCATTTGTTGGGGCATGGGGAAGTCTCAGATGACGAGGTCCCAGCTCAAGACGTGGAGGGGAATTGTCAGTACACACCTGCTCCCACCCCTCAAGACCTCTCCCCTCTATGGCTTATTTGAGATCAAATCAAGGCCCCAGGGTCAGGCAGCCTGACCTGAATGGGGACAGGGCTGGGGGTGGGATCCCTGGAATCCAGGCTGGGCTAGAGCTAGTGGAGGGGGGATACAAAAGCTGAAAGGCCCAGACCCCCAAATCCCGGCAGCTGGACAAAGCTGAGTGTTCCGCGGAGGTGTTGAGCAGAGGGGAGGGGGCTGGGAGGGGGCGGGTGCTCAAGCTGGCTCCTTTCTGGGGAAGTCACAGTCAGCCTGAGCGGTGCGGGGCTGGGGAGGCTCTGGAAGGGATGGGAGGAGCCCCTCAGAGCAGCTAGAAGCTGTGGGGTTGAAAAACTGGCACCAGGGCCCAGGTAGATTTGGGTAACCCCCTTGTTTCCTCAGTGTGGTGGGAACCAAGGGCCAGTTGTCTGCCCCAAGCTCCTGACAAGAAGGAGTGTGAGGTGCCAGTGTTTGCGGGGAGACATAAGAGGGAGGGGGACGGCCCAGGGGAGGAAGAAGAGGCCCCCCCCACCTTGCCCTAGGGGCTGGGGGAGGGGCGTGTAGCCCTTTAAGAGTGGAGGAATGGCCGCCCCCGCAACATGGCTATGTACAAAGGGAATTGAGGGAAGATTGTGCATTGGGTGCTGGGGACTTCCTGCCACCCCTGGAGGCTCCCCCGATGTTAGGGTGTTAGGGAGGGAGGTGAAGGAGCACCCCTGACCCCCGCAGATGTGCTGGCAGGGACCATTGCTCTCCAGTGTCCCTGCTGCAGGGTGAGGCCAGCAGAAGACAGCACTGAAGGCCCCAGGTCGGTCACTAGCTTTGACCCATCCCGTGGGGGTCAGGGATCTCTGAGGAGAATTTGGCTGGGGCCAGCGGAGTGCTGATCCTGGTAGGGGCCCAAGAGACAGGGATTGGGCAGGGGGCAGTGGCGTCACCTGAGGGTTGAAATGCTTCCCCTCTGGTGATAATGAGAGGTTGCTGGGTTGACCCTGTCACCAATCAGATGGCTGGGTGAGGGGCAGCGCTGCTGTCAGGAGGGGCCTGGGTGCCTCACCGGGGGGTAAGGTGAGGTTGGCTGAGGCCACATCTGTAGTGGGATTGATGCAAGCATCATCCTCGGTCAGGAGTGAGGCAGTGACGTAGGAGGGCCAGAGTAGGGGTGAAGTCATCAGAGGGGGAGAGCTGGCCCCACCCCTGTCCTTTTTGTGGAAACGAGAATATGGCCTGTTGTGCTGGTTCCCCTTAAGTGAACAACTGTAAGTACCATGCGGCCCCAGAGGACAACTGAAATACAGCCCATCACGGTACTTGGCTCCTAAGATGATGGCTCTTGGGGGATGATGGCACATGGTTGCAGTGGACTCTGGGATGACACCAGGGTTATGGTGGATTCCAGTGGATGGTGACAGCACTGGACCTCATGGATCACAGGAGATGATGACACCAGGGTTATGGTGGATCTTAGTAGATGGTGACAACACTGGACCTCATGGATCCTGGGAGATGATGACACCAGGGTCATGGTGGATCCTAGTGGATGGTGACAGCACTGGACCTCATGGATCCTGGGAGATGATGACACCAGGGTTATGGTGGATCCTAGTGGGTGGTGACAGCACTGGACCTCATGGATCCTGGGAGATGATGACACCAGGGTTATGATGGATACTAGTGGATGGTGACAGCACTGGACCTCATGGATCACAGGAGATGATGACACCAGGGTTATGGTGGATCCTAGTGGATGGTGACAGCATTGGCTCTCGTGGATCCTGGCAGGTGATAACACCATAGTTGAAGTGGATACTGGGAGGTAGTGGCACATGGTTGAATGAAATCCTGGGAGGTGGTGGCACATGTTTGAAGTGGATCCCTGGAGATGATGACACCATGGATCCCTGCAAATGATGATGACACTATTGGGCATCATGGGTCTTGGGAGGTGATGACACCAAAATCATGAGGGATTATGGGAAATGGTGGCATCATCAGTCCTAGTGGATTTCAGTAGAGGATGTCTCTGTCAGGCATAGTGGATTCTGGAAGGTAATGTCATCATTGGTCATGGTGGAATCTAGGAGATGATGACACCGTCAGCTGTGGTGGCTCCTGAAAGATGATGACACCATGGTTGTGAGGAATCATGGAGGATGGTGACACCATTGGCTATGGGGAGTCTTGGGAGATGGTGACACCATTAGTCATGGTAAACCCTGGAAGAAGATGATACCATAGTTGTGGGTCGTAGGGAATCCTGGGGAAGGATTCCATCCTCAGACATGGGTAACACTTGACCCCGGGTGCAGTGCCATCATGAGTGGCGGGTGTTGTGTGATGCTGACAGTGTCAGCGAGGGCAAGAGTAGGTGTACCCCAAGCACCTCCCCCCAGTAGAAGGCTAGGACTTTGTTGACAGAGGCGATTGTCTCTAGATATGGCAGAAAGAAAAGTGAGGCCAGGCTATGGGACACCTATGAGTGCCAGAACTCCAGGATCCTGATGATCCAGAGTGGCCTCCTGGGAGCAGAAGCCTCCTGTCTCTGAGGAGTTATGGCACAGGTATGGGATCCAAGGCCCCATTTCCCCTCAGAGGGTCTGGCAGAGATCCTGCTGGGCATGTCCCTGGAGTCTGGGGAGGGAGCAACCAAGCTAAGTCATGGTGGGACAAGGCAGTAACTCTGGTGACACCATCAATACCGATGGCCTTCCAGAGTGGGCAGTGCCTCTGAGGAGGAAGCTCTGGTGATGCTATCACAGCATTGGGAGTAGGGGTGTCACTGCCAACAGCCTACACAGACCATCATCTCTGGAGGAGGCCCTCCACATGGGCGGCTCCCCAGTGATGCTTCCTTCAGACAACATCTCAGGACAGGGCCCCTCTCTGCTCTCTGGCATCTTCCCTGGGGTGGTCCTGGACTCTGGGCCTGCCCTGCCTTCTACAACATGGTGGCAGCAGTGGAGGCATCTCTTTGTGCCATCTCAGAGCACATAGCCTCTGGGCGACATCACAGAAGGGACCTCCTCCTGGAGAGGTCCCAGAGTGGGTGGTCATCTCTGGTGATGACATCACAGGAAGAGGCACGGTCCCTCTGATGACGTCATAGGGCAAGGCACCTTCTCTGGTGATGGCATCACAGGAAGGAGGCAGGGTCCCTGTGATGATGCTGTGAAAAGGAGACCTTACGTCTAGTGAGGACACAATTGGTGAGGCATTTTCCCCTGCGACGTGTCCCAGGAAGATGGCTTTGTCTGTAATGATGACATTGTAGAACAGAGGCATCTTCTCTGCTGCAAAGACACAGGGAGAAAATATCTTCCCCATGGCGATGATGTCAAAAGAGGCCTTGGAGTTAGAGATGACATCATCCAGGTGAGATTGTCTCTGCAGTGACGCCACAGGAAGGAATGCCATGGAACAAGGCATGGTCTCTGTTACTACACCACAAGAAGGAAGCCTCTGAGGACACCATAGAACATGGACATGGCCTCCAGCGATGACCTCACGGGCTGGCCTCTTCCTCTGGGATGACCTCATGGGAAGGAGGCTTTGTCCCTGTGATGACATCACAGAACACAGATACTTTTGCTAGTGATGACCTCATGGGCTGGCCTCTTCCTCTGGGATGACATCATGGGAAGGAGGCCTTGGCTCAAGCGGTGACGTAATAGGAGGAGGAATCTTGTCTGCCAGGACATCCCAGAAGGAGGCTTTGACTCCTGTCCAAGGGCCGATCTGGGCCCCAGGCCCCTGGCACGTGTGCGCCTGTGTCGGGGGATCCAGGCTGGGACGGGGGGCCCGGGAGGCCGCAGCCCCCCAGCCCCGGCCCTGGCCTCAGACAGTCACCTCGTTCTTGCTGGCCGTGCGCAGGTGCTGGGGCAGGTGGTGGCCCGGGATGAACTGCAGCTGCTCCAGCGTGCCCTGGCGCTGGAAGGGCGGCCTGCGGGCCAGTGTGCCCCCGCCCCCGCCGGCGTCGGACATCCAGGCGGGCTGCGGCGAGCCGTGCAGGGCGTGGTGGTGGTGGGCGTGCAGGCTGGACGGTGGCGGCAGCCCGCGCAGCGGTGTTGGGGGCCCCCCGGGCCCCAGCAGCAGGTTGGAGTGCGAGGCGGCCAGGCTGGCCCGGGCGGTGGGGTCGGGGGGCAGCGCGGGGCTGCGCGGGGGCGACAGCAGGTGCTCGCGACTCTGGCGCAGGGCCTCGGGCGAGGACAGCAGCAGGTGCTCCTGCGACACGAGGCGCGCGCGCGGCAGCGTGAACTCGTAGCGCGAACGGCCACCATCGCCCAGCAGGTGCTCCTGGGACATGACCCGCCGGGGGTTGGGCGCGGGCGCCAGGCCCAGCTCCTCCGGACCGCCCCAGGCCTCCATGCGGTAGCCACCCCCGGTGCCCGGCCGCCGCAGCGCGTGCAGGGGCAGCGTGCCGCGGGGCAACTCCAGGGGCCGGCGCTTCAGGTAGGCCTCGTCCAGATCCTTCTCGGCTGCGGGGAGAGGGGGAAAAGCCACAGCGGTGGGTCCCCTGCGCATCCAGAGCCCTCCCCCTCACACCTCCTCGCATCCCGCTCCTATGCTCCTTGTGCCCCCACAAGGATCCCGGGCATCAGGCTAGCTGTGTGGCCAAAATGCAGATTCCCAGGCCCAACCCACAATGCTGGGTCAGTAGATGTGGAGGACTTCCTCTTCTTTTTTTTCCACCGCTGCCTCTGCCTATCCCTTCTTTTGGGAGTAGAACCCAACTCTTCCTTTTGGGGAACCACTGAACCCCTCTCATCCTGTAGCAATGTGATTCACACTTGGAGTTGTGACCTGTTACACATTGTGAAGTTGATTTTGCGGGTAGTGAGCAGCATTTTGAAAAATGAAATCAAATAGAACAGAAGAGAAAACTATCAGAAAGTGTTGATGTAATAAGGGAATCAGGGGTAAGTGTTGGTTCATAAAATTCTTACTTCAGACGTGTATGTGTGTGTGTGATTGAAATATTAAAGGATGAGATTTAGTTTAAAAGAATCCACCAAGGTCAGATGAGGTGGCTCACTCCTGTAATCCCAGTACTTTGGGTGATTGAACAGGAGGGTCCCTTGAGCCCGGGAGTTCAAGACCGACCTGGGCAATATAGTGAGACTTCATCTCCACAAAAAAAAAAAAAAAAAAGAAAAAATTAGCTAAGCATGGTGGCTCATGCTTGTAGTCCCAGTTACTCGGGAGGCTGACGTTGGAGGATTGCTTGAGTCCAGAAAGTTAAGCCTGCAGTGAGCCATGATTACACCACTGCACTCCAGCCTGGGCAAAAGAGTGAGACTTTGTCTCGTTAAAAAAAAAAAAAAAAAAAAAAAAGGATCCACCAAAAAGTGGGGTGGAGGGAGGATAGATTAACAAAATGTGGCTAATTATTAAGGCTGAGTGATGGGAACACTCTCTACTCGCATGTATGTTTGCAAATGTCCATAATAAAAAGTTTCAAAGCCTTCCTGTAATTAAAAATATATACATATATGTGTGTGTGTGTGTGTCTCACGGGTCACAATATGAAAATTGTTTCTGGGCTGAGCACGGTGGCTCACGCCTGTAATCCCAGCACTTTGGGAGGCCGAGGCAGGTGGGTCATCTGAAGTCAGGAGTTCAAGACCAGCCTGACCAACATGGTGAAACCCCGTCTCTATTAAAAATACAAAAATTAGCTGGGAGTGGTGGTGTGTGCCTGTAATCCCAGCTACTCTTGAGAGTGAGGCAGGAGAATCGTTTGAACCCAGGAGCTAGAGGTTGCAGTGAGCCGAGATGGTGCCATTGCACTCCAGCCTGGGCAACAAGAGTGAAACTCCGTCTCAAAAAAACAAAAAGCAAAATGAAACAAAACAAAAAACGCTGGGCATAGTGGCTCACGCCTGTAATCTCAGCACTTTGGGAGGCTGATGTGAGTGGATCACAAAGTCAGGAGTTTGAGACCAGCCTCACCAACATGGTGAAACCCCGTCTCTACTAAAAATACAAAAATTAGCCAGGTGTGGTGGCGGGCGCCTGTAATCCCAGCTACTCAGGAGGCTAAGGCAGGAGAATCACTTGAACTCGGCAGGCAGCGGTTGCAGTGAGCCAAGATCATGCCACTGCACTCCAGCCTGAGCGACAGAGTGAGACTCTGTCTCAAAAAAAAAAAAAAAAACAATTGTTTCTAGCTGGGTATGGTGGGTCACTCCTGTAATCTCAGCACTCTGAGAGGACAAGGTGGGTGGCTTGCTTGAACCCAGGAGTTTGAGGCCAGCCTGGGCAACCCAGTGAAAACCTGTCTCTACAAAAAACACAAAAATTAGCCAGGCGTGGCCCCGCGAGCTCTTAGTTCCAGCTACCCGGGAGGCTGATGTGGGAGGATCATGCTGGAGCCTGGGGAGGTAGAGGCTGCAGTGAACGATGATCATGCCACTACATCCAAGCCTGGGTGACAGAGTGAGACCCTGTCTTGAAAACATAATGGTAATAAAGAAGAAAAAATGTTTCCTAGTGAGGCTCTCAGTTTAAGATGTTTGAAGGCTGCTCCACTGCCAGAAACGGGCCACGGACTGCAAAATGTCCAATGAGAGTCACAGGAATGGGTTCAGGGATGGGCATGTGACCCAGCTTGCACCAGTGGCATCCAGGCCTGGGATTTTTTGCCGGAATTGTTGGGAGAGACTCTTTTCTGCCAGGGTCCCTGAGCTGGTAGAACGGCAGCCTGAACATCTGCAGGGGGATCGTTGCCACCACGAGGGGAGACTGTCTGAAAATGAGGCCCGCTGGTTGCGTAGAGAGCTAAGAGACAGCTCTTGAGCCCCCAAAACAGCCACATCGCAATCTGGTGACCTGTAAATTTTCCATGATCAAGTCAACATATTTTTTTTCCTTTAGCTTAAGTAGTATTTCTATTAATTGCAAGTCCAAGTCCTGATGAACACAATAATATGTCCTGGGAGGGGAGACCAGAAGGTTGCATTAAAAAAAAAAAATCAGAAGTGATTCTGATACAAAAGTACCTCAGGTAATTCTAGAACCAACTTGGAGTAAAACCTGGGAGAGAATCTAAACCATTGGAAGGCTCTTGGGCCACTGTCCACGGTCCTGAACCCAGGCTCTGGCCCCGCCCCCTCCCCTTCACCGCCGCGCTGCCCTTGCTAGGACTCACCCAGCCTCTTGAGGGAAGAGTAGCGGTTCAGCTCAGATTTCACGGCAGCCTCGTAGGACGGGGGCAGATGCGAGAGGTTGTGGAAGGACCGAGAGCAGGACAGCGTGGAGTAGTGCAAGGAGGGGCTGGGCGGCGGCAAGGCTCGCCAGTCTGGGTTAGAGGGGGCAGGGCCAGGGTCAGTCAGCTTCCTCAGACCCAGGAGTCCAGGCCCCCAGCCCCTGCTCCATCAGACCCAGGAGTCCAGAAACCCAGCCCCTCTTCCTTCAGACCCAGGAGTCCAGGCCCAGCCCCTCCTCCCTCAGACCCAGGAGTCCACACCTCAGCCCCTCCTCCCTCAGACCCAGGCGTCCAGACCCCAGCCCCTCCTCCCTCAGACCCAGGCATCCAGACCCCAGCCCCTCCTCCCTCAGACCCAGGAGTCCACACCTCAGCCCCTCCTCCCTCAGACCCAGGTGTCCAGACCCCAGCCCCTCCTCCCTCAGACCTAGGCGTCCAGGCCCCCAGCCCTTCCTCTCTCAGACCCAGGAATCCAGGCCTCAGTCCCTCCTCCCTCAGGCCCAGGAGTCCAGGCCTCAGCCCCTCCTCCCTCAGGCCCAGGAGTCCAGGCCTCAGCCCCTCCTCCCTCAGGCCCAGGAGTTCACGCTTCAGCCCCTCCTCCCTCAGACCCAGGCGTCCAGACCCCCAGCCCCTCCTCCATCAGACCCAGGAGTCCAGGCCCCCAGCCCCTCCTCCATCAGACCCAGGAGTCCAGGCCCCAGCCCTTCCAACCTCAGACCCAGGAATATAGACCCCAGCTCCCTCCTCCCTCGGACCCAGGAGTCCAGGCCCCAGCCCCTCCACCCTCAGACCCAGGATCCAGGCTCAGTCCTCCTCCCTCAGATCCAGGCGTCCAGGCCTGCAGCCCCTCTTCCCTCAGACCCAGCAGTTCTTTGGGGAGTTAGAAATCTGAGACTGTAGCCCATCACAGTTCCAGCAGTTCAGGCTCCCTCTTCTCACCCCAGCCCCTCTGCTCCAGGAGACAGGCTTGATGCTGGGGAAGAGGGCCCCAAGAGGGGGGCACCGGGCATTTGTCAGCCCCCACTGAGTGCCTGGCCCCAGGCTCCATGCACCTTCTCCTCAACAATGTGGGAGAGAGATGACCACTTTTGGCGTCCACACGAGGAAACAGGCTCATTTGGTGACCTGGCCAGACCATGAGCACCATGAGGACTGGGTTCACAGGGGTCTCACTCCTGTTCTATACTGGGCACCTGGCATGGCTGGCCCAACACAAAGGGGGAAGGGAAGGAGGCCTGCTCTTTCCTGCAGCCAGGCCCTCTTCAGTACCCAGTGTGGCGGCGTGGCGTTTGGGGCTGTTGACGTTGAGGTGCAGGTAGTGGTGGTGCAGATTATCTGGGGGGACCGAGAAGGGAGGTGATGTCACTGCCATCGCTGACTCCCAGCTGGCACCATGGCCCTGATCTCTGGGAAGAACTCTGGCCCCAAGGTCGGCCCCACATTCAGGACCTCGTTAGAGCTCCACAGATCAACCCATGCCATTGGCCACATGGGGGAAACTGAGGCTGGGGGTCTTGAAGTGGAAAGTGTGGGCACAGGCTCAGGGCTGGGTAAGTGGTCTGTCCCAAGTTCCTAGCACCCCCCTCCCTGGTGCCCAGGCTAGAGATCTGAGGGGGTCGCCTTGCTACTTCCCTCCACCTCCCACTCATGTCCACTTGGTTCCTCCTGACATCTGAATCTCTGCCCTGATGCGTCCTCTCCCTCCTGGATCACCAAAGCAGCCTCTGGCCATCCAGCCCATCCATCTCCATGATCAGCCTCACCAAAGTAACTGCCCTTCCACTGCTCAACAGGCTTCCCATGGCTCGCCATCACCCACGGGACAAAGTTGAACCCAGGAATGGTGTTTGAGGCTTCAAAACCTGGACCCACTGGATGTCTGCAGCCCCATCTCCCATCCCTTCCCTCAAGCCCCACTGCTCTCTCCAGTGAGCCCAGCGTGGTCCTGCCACAGGGCCTTTGCACATGCCACCATGCTGTTCTCACTGCCTTGAAGCCCTTCTTCCCATCTGCCTCAAGATCCAGCTCAGATGTCTCTTTTCCTCTCCACCCCTGACCCCAGCTCCATCCTCGTCCTCTTGCTGCCTGGACCATCATCCCAGCCTCCTCCTGGGCCTCTTTCCTCCCATCTCTGCCCTTCGCATGGGTTCCAGAGGACCGGTTCTCCCACCCACTGCTGGCTGTGTTGCTCCTCTGCTCGAACTCCGCAGCTCTCCATCACCCTCAGGACGGAGGCGGAGTTCCTCAGCCCAGCCTGGCGCTCAAGGCCCTCTTTGAGGTCACCAACCACCTTCTCCCTGGCCTCAAGTCTGGCCACCTCACAAGCTCTGCCACCCAGAGCTTCCCAGCCCCAGTAACTCCTCTCCTCCTCCAGGCCTTTGCTCAAATACCTTCCCCTTGGAGAAGCCCTTCTAACGCCTCTCCTCCTCCAGGCCTTTGCTCAAATACCTCCCCCTCTGAGAAGCCCTTCTGCCCCCAAACCAGACCACATCTTCTCAGTTCCCCTGACAGCTCCTTGGACTTCTCCACTGATGCACTCATCGTAAATTATAATGATATAGATCATATTTAAATGATATATAATATTAAATATGATATATCATATTTTAAATATGTAATTATATATATTTAAGAATAGCAATAGCCCACACTTACATAGTATTTTTTTCTGTGTTACACATTATTCTAAACACCTGCCTTGCCAATTCATTTGCTCTTCACCGTAACCCCATGAAGTGAGTATTGTTATGTTTCTCATTTTACGGATGGAGAAACTGAGGCCCAGAGAGGTGAAGTCACTTGCCCCAGGTCACACAGTGGCAGAGTCAGGATTCAAACCCAGTCGGTCTGGCTCCTGACAAATTCGAATTTGGTAGTTGTGCCGTTGTGTGTAGTTGGCTGTTGGGTGGTCTGACACTGAGCGCAGTGGCTTGAGAATGTCTAAACCTACGTCACCAAGGTGCCCATGGAGCCTACCCAGGGGGGTCCACAGGAGGGCAAGGAGAGGGTCTGGCTCTCTACGGAGTTCCTAGCCCCCGTCCGCCTTTTGCAGGGCAGGACCCGGCGGTACAAGGCGGGCGTAGAGGGGTGAGGGCGGGTCCTGGGCGATGGGGGTGGAGCCGCCATGGAGGGCGGGGCTACAGGATGAAGGGGCGTGGCCATAGACGGAGGCTGCGCCGGATCCCACGTGCCACTCACCGAGGTTGGGGGTCTTCACGGTGTTGTAGAGGTTCTTGGGCGTCCTGGGGGCCATGCTGTCGGGACCGCCGATCCCCGGGGTCAGGGAGCTGCTTCGGGCCCGGTCCGGGCGGGTCCCAGGCCCCGCCTGATGTCTCAGAATGTCCACCAGAGCTCTAAAGGTGGCAGAGAGGTGGTCAGCGGCCTGGGGCCTGAGGGTGGCAGGGGTACCGGGAAGGCCCAGGCTTCTTTCCGCTCCCTGCTCTCGCCCTTGGGTAATCTGTCACTCAGTCTGCTTTTTTCGCCTTTGGCCACGCCCCTTTCTCGTTGGCCCCGCCCCCTAGAATGACCCCCTTTCTCGGGCCACACTTCCTGCTTGAAGCGCTGCTGCCTTAACTCGTGTGGAAGCCACCGCTTCTGTGGTCCCTCTCACTTCCCTGTGTGCTCGCCCCACCCTGAATCTGGGACCTCATTCCCGTTCCTTTTGCAGCCTTCCCCATGGCAACAAAGGGTGCTCCATTTACCCAGTGATGCGGACCTCAAACATTAAATCACCTTGATTCTTCTTTCCCCCACCTTCATACCTTTCAGCAGTCCTACGGATCGAACCTCCAAAACATATCCCAAATCAGACCACTACTCACCACCTCTGCAATCTCTCACCTGGATCATTGCAACAGCCCCTTCACGGGTCTTCCCACTCCCACCCTAGCCCCGTACAATCCAGTCTCACGCGCAGCCCGCATAATTTTAAAAATGGACAGATGGCATCACGCCCGAGCTCAGGACCCTGCAGTGGCCCCATCACACTTAGGATAAACCCGGGCCCGCCTGCTTCTCCTCACCTCCTGCTGCCCACCGCTGCCAGCTGCACGGGCGCTTCCCTGCCCTACAGGCCACCGAGGGCCTTTGCACGTGGTTCCCCTGCCCAAAACCTCTCGCCCACAGATCTCTGCCTGGTTCGCTCCCTCCCTTCGGGTCTCCGTTCAGAAGCCTTTTCGGATCACTTCCTCTAATCCAGCGCCCTCTCTCTCAACACTTTCCGCTGATTTTCTTCACAGCAGTCATCTAAAATTATACCGCACATGCATTCGCCTGCTTACGGACTGGGCCACTGATAGTTAATGAGCCCTTACGGTGTGCCAGGACTCTGCACGAATCAACTCACTTAATTACAATCCGAATAGGTGGGGACGATGATTAGTCTCATTGTGCGGACAGGAAACTGAGGAACAGAGAGGTTGAGCAACTTGTCCACCGTCACACAGCCTGTAGGCTGTGAACTTGGATTTGGAAGTCAGGCTTTTCCACCAGGGCAGAGACCTTGTTTTGTTCACTGGTGTATCTCCAGCTCCTGGCCCACAGAAGGTGCTCAAGAAATATGTGTCGAATGAATGAGAGTCTGAGCTTCTCCCGCTCCCTGCATCACTCCGCAACAGCCGGGTCGGCTCTGGCGCGACTTTCTCAGCCCCTGCCCACCTTCAGCTACGCCGGCGGCCGCCACCTGGGTCTCTGACCACGCCCTATCCCTGCAGCCCCTCCTCCTCGGATGGCTCCACCTCCCTTGCTGGGCCCCGCCCCAGGCTCGCAGTATCCTCCCGCCCGAGAGCACACGCACCTGGGCACGTTGATCTCCCGGTGCGCCCGGGGCGCACGGGACGCCTTGCTGAAGGCCACTTTGGCGCCGACGCCCACGGCCAGGGCGAAGCTGATGACCCCGCACACGACGTAGGCTGTGCTGCCCCCGGGGCCCTCGCCCCCACGGCCCCCGGCACCCCCAGTCCGGCCCCCTTCCAACCACCCGGCCTGGCCGGGCCCTGGCCCGCCGCCCGCACTCCCAGCGCCCCCGGCGCCCCCAGCTAGCGGCGGCGGCGTGGTGGCCCAGCGCGGCGTGTCGTAGTTGGAGCAGGAGGCCTGCGCCAGGCGCATGTGACGGTGCTCGCAGCAGAAGCGGTAGTGGCAGGTGCCGCAGCAGAAGCGGTAGGAGCCGGTGCTGCAGTTGAAGGTGGCGTCGTACTGGCCCATGACATCGTAGTAGCCGTGGCAGAGCTCGGCGGGAGGGGGCGCCCGGGCCGCCGCGCCCGCCCCTCCCGCGGGGCCGGTCCTGGTGCTGTTGGCGCCTGGGCTTGCCGCGCCCCCGCCGCCCGTCAGCGCCCCGGTCAGGCGCCGCAGGTGCGCCAGCAGGGCGGGCAGCGGGCCCGCGGGCTCGGCGCTCGTGGCGTTGGACGGGCGCGCCCCGGCCTGGCGGGCGCTAGAGGCCAGGAGTACGAGGAGCAGCAGGGCCGGCATGGGGCTTGCAGGGGGTCGCACCGGGCCGCCAGGCTGCGGGGAGAACGAGAGCAGAGGTTGGAGCGCTGGGCGGGAGAGAGACGGTCAGAGGGTGAGAAACGTAGAGATGGGTGGGCAGAGAGGCTGGGGAGGGCGGGCGGGGGGCGGCAGAGTGTGGGGAGCAACAGGCGCCAGGAGGCAGGAAGGGCGGAGGGAGCTGAGCTGCGTGGGCCCAAGTTGGCCGCCCCACGCGCGGTGGTCGACGATGGGAGAGCAATGGAAACGCGCCAGGGCACGGCTGGGGGAGAGAAATGAGCATGGGCGGACAGAACCGGGATCAGGCGACAGATGAATGCAGGAGAAGCGATTGGGAGGGTCGACAGACACCAGAGGGGTGTGCAGACATTAGGACGAGAAGCGAGGCGAGGCGCGATGTAAGGAGAAGAAACGGGGGCGGCGAAGAGGAGGGGGCAGGGGAGGCAGCTGGAGGGAGGCGCGGGGAGGGGAGGGGAGGGTGGCGAGGGGAGTGGGGACCGCGGAGGGAGGGAAGGAAGGGAGACAGATGAGGGGTGGGTGGGAAAGGAGGAGTCAGGGAGACCGGGAAGGAGGGAGAAAAGAAGGGGAGTAGGAGGAGGGAGTTGAGAGGGAGGGAGGAGGAGAGAGAGAAGTTGAGAATTTGAGTTTATAGACCAGGCAAGTGGTAAGAGGCAGTGCACGGTTTTTCAACACTGACATTCGGGGACCGATGCTGCTTTGTGGTGAGAGCCTGTCCTGAGCACTGTAGGATGTTTGGCAGCGCCCTCTCGATGCCAGCAGCACCACATTCCCCCGAGTTGTGACAATGTAAGATGTTTCCAGGCATTGCCAAAAGTTCCCCTGGTGGGAGGAGGCCACAGCTGCCCCCGTGGAGAACCACTGACTTACACCCATATGGTCCTCAGTGCCCCGAAATGCCAATTTCTCTCCTTTATTTAGATCTGATAATCAAGGGATCTTAGGTGCTCTCTCTCTCTCTCCCCCTCTCTCCCCGACATGCACATGCACACACACCACTCTTACGGCGTCGGGTTTGAAGTGTCTCTGTCCACAGCTGAACCACAAGCACAGCAGGGTGGTTCATCTGCCGACTGGACCTCCTGCCAGCTGCCTGACACTGACAGGCTCTTATCTAAGCTCCCTGTGCCCCAGTTCCCCATCTGTAAAATGGGGATAAGGATGGTTATCTCTGAGTGGCCAGGAGGATGAACTGAGGGAATATGTGTAAAGAGCTTAGAACAGTGCCTGGCATATTGCAGGTGAAATATGAAAGTGTTTGCTGCTGCTGCTAACTATTTCAGAAGGGAGATACAGGCTGAGAAAGGGTGGTCCGGGTGTGGTGGCTCACGCCTGTAAATCCCAGCACTCCTGGAGGCCAAGGTGGGCAAATCGCTCAAGCAGGAGACCAGCCAGCCTCGCCAACACAGCAAAACCCTGTCTTTACAAAAACAAACAAACAAACAAACAAACAACAATTAGCCGGGCGTGGTGGTGCGCACCTATAGTCCCAGGTACTCAGGAGGCTGAGGTGGGAGGATAACCTGAGCCCCAGAGATCAAGGCTGCAGGGAGCTGTGATTTCACCACCGCACTCCAGCCTGAGTTGACAGAGTGAGACCCTGTCTCAAAAGAGAGAGAAAAGGTGATGGAGAAGAAAGGTGGAAGTTGGTGGTTGTGGTGGTGGGCAGGTCTTCCAGCTGTTTCTATGGCAACAGTCCAGCCAAGTCCCAGACACGCCCACCCCCGTGGACATAGAGGGATGATAGGGGTGGGAAGGATGCTGGCCTCGGGTTATGGGAGAAGGAAACGTCTGAGCTCTACCTGCAGGAGGAACCCCCCAGGGGTCTGGGGTGACTGCCCACGGAGTCTTACGTTTCCTCTCTGCAAGAACCTGATCTGAACAGCCCCTGCCCTGAGCGAGCTGCCGAGAGGCTGCCATAGAGCTTCCCAGGAGCCGGCATGATGCGCCGGATGTGCATTTGTTCTGCAAATCTTCATTCAATAAATGTCTCCTGAGCAGCCTCCCTGGGCTGAGGATGCAGCAGTGAATAAGCCCACAGGGTTCCTGCCTTTACGGGGGTTTACGTGCTAGTGAAGGGGGACAGTCAGCAGATGGACACAAATGAATGGGACACATGTTGACGCCAATTGTGAAGAAATAAAAAGGAATGATGAAGGAAGCCGTGAAGAAATGAAAGCACATAAAGGGATGGAGGGGGTGGATGGGATTGAGTCAATAAATATCACTCGGTGTTATTTTCTATTATATGCCTCTTTCCATCGTGTGTGTGTGTCTAGGGACCACACCACTGTCAACAACATTGCTGCTGGTGGGGAGGGGCAGAGGGTTGGAAGGTTCACCTTCCAGAGCCTCAGTGAGCTTCATCGCCCTCCTGCATGGGGCCTCACCTTTCCTTTTCAGCTCCAGCTTGGACCCCTCCCCTGACTCGGTGCTAGAATACCCCACTGCCCACTGGACACTTCCTCCTGGGTGTTTAATGGGAGTCTTAGAAGTGGCTTGACCCCACACTGTGGAAGAGAGTTTGGTGGTTCCTTAAAAAGTTAACTAGAATTGGGCCAGGCCCAGTGGCTCACGCCTGTAATCCCAGCACTTTGGGAGGCCGAAGTGGGCGGATCACTTGCGGTCAGGAGTTCGAGACCAGCCTGGCCAATATGACGAAACCCCGTCTCTACTAAAAATACAAAAATAATTAGCCGGGCGTGGTGGCATGTGCCTGTGGTCCCAGCTACTCAGGAGGCTGAAGCAGGAGAATCGCTTGAACTCCGGAAGTGGAGGTTGCAGTGAGCCGAGATTATGCCATTGCACTCACTGCACTCCAGCCTGGGCAACAGAGTGAGACTCCGTCTCAAAAAAAAAAAAAAAGTTGGCCGGGTGTGGTGGCTCACGCCTGTAATCCCAGCACTTTGGGAGGCCGAGGCAGGTGGATCATGAGGTCAGGAGATTCAGACCATCCTGGCTAACCAGGTGAAACCCTGTCTCTACTAAAATTACAAAAAATTAGCCGGGTGTGGTGGTGGGTGCCTGTAGTCCCAGCTACTCGGGAGGCTCAGGCAGAAGAATGGCGTGAACCCGGGAGGCGGAGCTTGCAGTGAGCAGAGATCGTGCCACTGCACTCCAGCCTGGGCTGACAGAGTGAGACGCCGTCTCAAAAAAAAAAAAAAAAAAAAAGTTAACTAGAATTACCATGCACTTCCACTCTGCAGTGTCTACCCCAAAGAATTCAAAACATGTGTCCACACAAAAACTTATCCTTGAATGTTCATAACAGCACCTTGCACAACAGCCAAACACTGATAACAATACAATCACCCATTATGGAGGAACTGACAAACCAACGACGGCCTACCCATGTCACAGAATATTACTCAACCGTGACAGGTACCAAGGGCTGAGATACAAGCCACAGCATGAACCAACCTTCAAGACATGACGTTCAGTGGAAAAGTCCAGCCATAAAGCTCACGTAGTGTATGATTTCATTAATATGAAATATCACAATAGTCAAATCCACAGAGACTGAAAGCCGATTAATAATTGCCCGGAGCTGGGGACAGGGGGATGGGGAGTGACTGCTAAAGGGTGGCCAGGCTTCCTCGTGTGGTGAGGAAAATACCCTGGAAGTAGATAGTGGTGATGGTTCCACAACCTCATGGATACGCTAATGCCACCGAATCAAACACTTTGAGAATGGTTAAATGGTGTATTTCCCCACAATTAAGAAGGTAACAGGGACTGGCATGGTTGCTCACGCCTGTAATCCCAGCACTTTGGGAGGCCGAGGCAGGCGGATCACTTGAGGTCAGGAGTTCGAGACCAGCCTGGCCAACATGGTGAAACCCTGTCACTACTAAAAATACAAAAACGAGCCTGGCGCAGTGGCGGGAGCCTTTAATTCCAGCTACTTGGGAAGCTGAGGCAGGAGAATTGCTTGAACCCCGGAGGCTCAGGTTGCAGTGAGCTGAGATCACACCACTGCACTCCAGCCAGGGTGACAGAGTGAGACTCCATCTCAAGAAAAAAAAAAAAAAAAAAAAAAGGAAACAGGTCAAATGGCATCAACCACTCCCCTGTCCACATTCTGGTTCCCTGTCACACCTGGAATAAAACCCCAACTCTGCCAGTAGCTCCTCTTCTCATCCTTTCCTTTTCCCTTCATACCTTCCAAGTTCATGCTCAAGACGCTCCACCTTCCTGCTTGTGCACCTGCTGTTTCCTTCGTCTGGGAGCCCCTTCCTTTCCACAGACCCTGCTCTGACCTGCCTCCTTTCTCTCTTCCTTCAGGGTGTCCCTGGCATGTCATTTCAGCCAGCCTTCCTGTCCTAGCGGTAACAGCAGCCCCAGACATGCTCCCAATTCCTCACTTGCTTTGCAACTTTCATAGCTGTCATCTCTGCTGGCCACATATATGTGTATTGACACACTCATTTCAGATGAGGACGCTGGGATTCCAAGAGGTCACATCATTTGCCTGAGACCCAAGGTGCCCAAAGAGTGGGGCTGGGCTTTGAACTCAGGTCTCTGAGCACTGTGACCTGTACAGCATGGATGCCTTTGTCCCCCACACAGAGACACATCCCTTCCAGAAGTGGCACATGCACGCAGCACTGCAGATTCCTTGATTCATTGAGGGCTGCCATGTAGGGTTGGGCAGGTCGTGCACTGCACAAGGGGGTCTGGCTGAGAGGCTGAAATCCTGCTGGGCTCGCCTCCCCAGGGCGTGTGCTAGTGGGGCTGCATCCATTTGGGGTAAGGAGTGCCCCTTTCAAGCTCACACAAGGGTGCCATCTGCCTGCCAAACCACAGACCTAGGAGAGCTGATTGGGCAAGGTGGGGGGTGCCTTTGTCTCATCTGCACAGAGGCTGCTGTATGGGCTGGCAGTTCTGCTCACTCCGCATTCTGTGCCAAGCCTCCGCCAGGCTCCATGGACACTATTTCTCCCTCTGCTGACAGAGTCCCACTGGCTCCTCCAACTGCACGCACGTGGTGCACACACCCAGGGAGACACAGCTCCAGGCCATTGACAACTCCAGCAGGGGGACAGGGAGGGAGAGCAGGAGCAGTGGTGCACCTCCTCTCAAACTCAGCGATACACGCAGACACACCACACACAGACCACACATACACACACCACACACACACCACACACACACCACACACACACACCTCACACTGACCCCCCACACCACACACACGCCACACAGACCACACATACACACACCACACACACACATACCACACACCACACACACACCTCACACTGACCCCCCCACACCACACACACGCCACACAGACCACACATACACACACCACACACACACATACCATACACACACACACACCACACACACACCACACACACACACACCTCACACTGACCCCCCACACCACACACACGCCACACAGACCACACATACACACACCACACACACACCACACACACACCTCACACTGACCCCCCACACCACACACACGCCACACAGACCACACATACACACACCACACACACACCACACACACACCACACACACACACACACCTCACACTGACCCCCCACACCACACACACGCCACACAGACCACACATACACACACCACACACACACATACCACACACCACACACACACCTCCCACTGACCCCCCCACACCACACACACGCCACACAGACCACACATACACACACCACACACACACACACCTCACACTGACCCCCCACACCACACACACGCCACACAGACCACACATACACACACCACACACACACCACACACACACCACACATACACACACACCTCACACTGACCCCCCACACCACACACACGCCACACAGACCACACATACACACACCACACACACACCACACACACACCACACATACACACACACCTCACACTGACCCCCCACACCACACACACGCCACACAGACCACACATACACACACCACACACACACCACACACACACCACACATACACACACACCTCACACTGACCCCCCACACCACACACACGCCACACAGACCACACATACACACACCACACACACACCACACACACACCTCACACTGACCCCCCACACCACACACACACCACACAGACCACACATACACACACCACACACACACACCACATGCACACCACACATACACGCACACCACACACTGACCCCACACACACACACCACACACCCACCACACACACACACACCACACACACACACACCACACACACCACACAGAACACACATACACACACACCACACACACCACACACACGCCACACAGACCACACATACACACACCACACACACACACCACACACACACCACACACTGACCCCCCCACACCACACACATGCCACACAGACCACACATACACACACACCACACACAGACCACACATACACACACACCACACACACCACACACAGACACCACACATACACACACACCACACACCACACACACACCACACATACACACACACACCACACACAGACCACATACACACACCACACACACCACACACACACCACACAGAACACACATACACACACACACCATGCACCACACACACCCCACACATCACACACACAAAACACACACAACACAGACACACACCACACACCACACACAGGCACCACACACACATACACCACACAACACACACCACAGATGCACACACCTCCCACACACACCACACACCACACACACACCACACACATACACCACACACGCACCACACACACACCACACACACCACACACACACCATAGATGCACACACCCACACACACACCACACACACCACATATCACACACACCACACACACACCACACACAGCCCACACACCACACACTGCACACACCACACACACACCACACATACCACAGATACACCACAGACACCACACACCACACACAGACCACACACACCACACAGACACCCCACACACCACAAACACCCCACACACTCCACACACTACACACACCACACACACCACACATGCCACACACACCACACACCCCCCATACACTGCACACACCACACACACCACACACACCACACACCACACATACCACACTCACACACCACACACCACACACACCACACACACTGCACAAACCACACACCACACACACACCACACACCCCCCCCACACACCACACACAGACCACACACCACACACACACCACACACCACACATACCACACACACCACAGACACACACACACCACATACACACAAACCACACAACACACACATACACAACACACACACCACACACACACACACCACACACAGTTTCTCTACTCCTCCTGGTCAGGGCAGCACCTATAGGTGGGTGGAGAGAGGACGTGCACCTGCAGACACAGCGGCCCCATCCAGACACTGGACGAATTCTTCCCTGACCTGACACAAAGCTGTGCAGAGACACTGCCGAACACGCTGACAAAGAGCACAGGGCACCCAGATAGTCCCAGACACAACACACTGCCGAACACGCTGACAAAGAGCACAGGGCACCCAGATAGTCCCAGACACAACACACTGCCGAACACGCTGACAAAGAGCACAGGGCACCCAGATAGTCCCAGACACAACACACTGCCGAACACGCTGACAAAGAGCACAGGGCACCCAGATAGTCCCAGACACAACACACTGCCGAACACGCTGACAAAGAGCACAGGGCACCCAGATAGTCCCAGACACAACACACTGCCGAACACGCTGACAAAGAGCACAGGGCACCCAGATAGTCCCAGACACAACACAAAAGGACCTGGTGGCACTCCTGTGGCCTCCTCCCGGCACACGGACACACATACACACCACCCCACGTGGACACACAACACAAACATGGGCTTCTGCACATTTCAACCCCTACACACTGGGACCACTTACAGCTCTGGGACAGGGCCAGGGACCTGCCCCACCTGGCTCCACGTGGGCCCACGACCACACACATCACAGCTCACAGCCATGCAACCTCAGGGGTGCACACACGTGTGCAAATACACCGTCACCAGCAATGGAGAGTCTGGAAGGAGCCATGTGACACCTCCGCCCCACACCCGCCCCCACCTCGGCTCTCACGCACACAACGGCGCTCTCCTCCTCCACAGCTGAGGGGGAAGGGGTCCGGGACCCCAGGCTTCACGTCTGCATCTTGCATGCCCCGCTGCACCCCAGCTCAGGACCTGACAGACACAGATGTGGGGACACAGGTCAGAGAGCCAGCCTGGGCAGGGTCCCTGGGCTTCTGGGAGCTCCTCCCCCACCCCCCACCAGCCCCCTGCCCAGCTCTGTGCTGCACACTCCACCTGCTGCGTCCCCTCCCAACCCTCTTGGCTGGGGGCTGGGGGCCAGGACACCCAGAAGCTCAGAGAAAGGGACAGGGATACTGAAGGGGAAACAGGTCCTGGGAGAGGGGACAGAGAGCCAGAGGCAGGGCAGATTGTGTGTGTTTGAGAAGGGGGTACAGAGACCCAGAGAGGGGGGACAGAGACCCAGAGAGACAGAGGGACAGAGAATAGAGAGACAGGGGGACAGAAACCCAGAGATGGGGACAGAGACACAGAGAGATGGGGGACAGAGACCCAGAGAGAGGGGACAGAGACTCAGACGGGGACAGAGACCCAGAGAGATGGGGGACAGAGACCCTGAGAGAGGGGGACAGAGACCCTGAGACAGGGGGACAGAGATCCAGAAAGACAGGGGGACAGAGACTCAGAGAGAGAGGGAACAGAGACCCAGAGAGAGAGGATGACAGAGACCTAGAGAGACAGGGGGCAGAGACTCAGACAGAGAGAGAGAGGCGGACAGAGACTCAGAGAAAGAGGTGGACAGAGACCCAGAGACAGGGGGACAGAGACCCAGAGAGAGGGGGACCAGAGACCCAGAGAGAAGGAGACAGAGACCCAGAGAGGAGACAGAGACCCAGAGAGGGGTCAGAGACCCAGAGAGAGAGGGGGTCAGAGACCCAGAGACAGGGGGACACAGACCCAGAGACAGGGGCACAAAGACCCAGAGAGAGCGAGAGGGACAGAGACCTAGAGACAGGGGGACAGAGACCCAGAGACGGGGGACAGAGACCCAGAGAGAGAGGGGGACAGAGACCCAGAGAGAGAGGGGGGACAGAGACTCAGTGAGGGGACAGAGACGCAGAGAGGGGACAGAGACCCAGAGAGAGAGGCAAAAGAGACCGGCGGGGGGCAGGAGACAAATGCTCAGAGGGGATGCAGCGTCCTAGAGAAGTGGGGTTCAGAGACCCTGAGAGGAGAGAGAGCCAGAGAGGGGAGGACCTGACCTACAGAGGGGACAGACGCCCGAGAGAGTCGGCGCCTCTGGGGTCTCGGGAGCTGGGCTGGAGTGGGGTCCGCAGGGGGTGGGTGGGGGGCTGAGGGGCGCAGTGGGTATGGAGAGAGAGGCCAGGGCTGGGCCGGGCGGGCGCCGGTCCGAGTGCGAACGGTGGAGCTCTTCTGGGGTTGGCAGGTCGGTTTGGGGTAGGGGTGTGCGTTCAAGAGGAGGCGGGCCCAGGCGGGTGGGGAAAGCCCAGAGAGAAGGGGCGGGCTCCTGCTGGAGGGCGCGGGGACCCCAGTTCCGGGCGCCAGGGGCGGCGGGGCGGGGAGACCCTGGGGGCTGCACGGGGGCGCCGTGCCTCGCGGACCGCGGAGAAGGCAGGGACCGAGCGAGGGAGGCCGGTCCCGGCGCCCCCGCCCAGATCCCTGCGCCGCCCGGCCCGCGTGCTTGTCTCCGGGCCTCTGGGTCTCTGCATCTTCGCGTCCCGGGGCGCCCCGTCCACGCCTCCTCCCGGACCCCCGCCTCCCCCGCCCGTCTCTGTCTCTAGGGGGGTCTCAGCCCTCGTCTCTCGCTGCAGGTCTCCTCGCATCTCGGCGTCTCTCTCCGCGTCTCTCTCCGTCCCGGCGCCTCTGTCCCGGGCTGTCCCCAGCTCCGAGCCTCAGTTCCCTGCGCGCCTCCATTTCCCTCCTTCCCCCGCCCGGTCTCCGTCACCCCTCTGTCTCCACATCCCGCTTGTCTCTCCTCCCTGGCTCCACGTCTCTGTCTCTGTCCCAGGTTTGCTGTCGTCAGATCTCTGTCTGAGTGTCTGTGTCTCCACTCACCCCCGACCCGGACCCCCGAGCCCCCTCCCGGGTCCCCCACTCCCATTCAGGCCGGGGTTGGTGGGGTGGGGGGGCGCTGCGGCGGGAGCTGTGTGTTCCCAGCGCAAAATAGACTCTCGTTGCCATGGCGACGCGCGCGGGGCCTCGGAGACGCGAGGCTTCGGGCTTGGGGGGTGAGGAGGGGGGACACCTGGATCCGGAAGGCGGGGGCCGGGGGCGCCGCCGCCCGGTCCCAGGGGCTCCTCCTAGATCCCTGGGGAGAGGGATGCTGGGCGCTTCGACGCTGGGGGCCAGGGGACCGGACCTTCTGGGAGGGGTCTGGGCTCCCAGGGTCGGCGGTGGGGGCTCCGATTGCCCAACGCGGGGCAGGCTGGCTGACAGCTCTGGCGCCGGTGTCTCTGAGGACTCAGGTGTGGCCTCTCAGGTCCCCAAGGTTGGGGAAGAGGCAAGGGCTGCAAATCTGGAACGGAGGAGCTCTCCCTGGGGGTCTGCAGAGTTCCAACTCCTAGATCTGCAGAATTCTGGGAGCCCCCATGTGGGTCCCGGAACTCCTGCGTCTGGGGGAGCCGGGACTACAAGGTTTTCAGCCCTTCCTTCCGTCCATCCATCCTTCCATCCATCCACCCACCCATCCACATGGCTGTGTCTTCCTTCCTCCCTGTCTCCATGTCCCCTTGCCTCAGTTTCCCTTCCGCACCGGGGTGCGGTCTCGCTCACCTCGCTTTCCGGATGCGGGACCCTTGGGGAGCCGGGGGTGGTGGCGTGGGGGGCGGCCGGAGGCGGCGGCGGAGCGCGTGTCTGCCGGCAGCTGGGCTGGGCGTGCGCGCGCCGGCGGGGGGCGACCCCGGCCGCAGTTCTCCTCCGAGCAGATGCGCCGCGTCCGTGCAGATGTGTCAGCCGCCAGCCCTCGCCTTTGCCTCGCGCCGGCTTCGAGCCGAGAAGAGGCACCTCCCCCTCCCCACCTGCTGGGGACCCCGCTTTCTCCCTCCTGCAGCCCCCAGTCGCCCCCGGGATACCCCCCAACCCAAGAATGGTTTGGTCCACAGCCACATATATGTTTATTCTGCGAGTCCGTGTCCCACAGTCTGAGACTCTTCTTCCCCTCCCCTTCCCGCCCCGTGAAGTGGCCCAGGGCCGAGCCCCGCCTCCATCTCGGCTCAGCCAATTCCCACCCAGCTTCCAGGAGTCTCATTTGCATTTCCGGGAGCAGCTGTCCAATGGGAAGGCAGCACCCTGCCCCTCCCCCCCAGGGGGCGGCACTCCTGGTGGATCGCACCACTCTTGGGATCCAGGGATGGGGGGAACGCACTTCCACTGAGGTCCGGGCGACAGGAGGGTGGTCTTCCCTCAAGGCAGGGTTGGAGTTCAGTGGAGGAGGGAGTTCTGGCCTTGGAAGAGGCCCAAGAGTCCGCTGTCTGGGGCGGGCTCCTTGATGAGCTTCTGGATCTGTAAGGGCAGAGGGCGTTGGATCAAGAAGCGTCTAGGGTCCTGATCTCCATGGATGACAAATCTGAGGGACACCTCTCCGTCTTCATCTCTCGGACCTTCTGGCCAGCAGCTGCCTAAGACAACACTCCCTCTTCCCAAGACTTTTCCTGGGGCCTCCCTTTCATTACACGTGACTGGTTGAGCTCCTCACTGCCCGCCATCTTGGTGTGCTTTGCGGGCTTGGACCACTAAGGGTGGACAGCTCTGTGCTGGGGCTTCCTGTCTACACCTTCCTCTTCTTAAGTAACCTTATTTCTCCCATCCTTCTTCTGGGTCCTCAGCTCACAAATCCAGCCTGGACTTTGCCCCTGAACTCGACTCATCTATCTAACTGCCTCTTAGATTGACATGAGCAACCAACCGCATTTCATCCATCAGCAAGTCCCAGCAAGTTTATCTCCAGAAAATAAAAAAAAATTAAAAAAAAAAAACAACAAAAAAGCATGCATCCCCACTGCCTCATCACCGCTTGCCTGGGTGCCCAAATTAACCTCCTTCCTCCTTACTGACAGGTCTCCCTCCTCCCCTCTACGCCCCACTCCCTAATCCATTGGTCACACTGTGCCGGAAAGAATTTTGTAAACTGCCGATCTGATACGGCCAGCTCCCCTGCATCAAACCCTGATGGCTGCCCATGGCTGAAATCCCAAACCTTTGGGCTCTGGCTGCTGTGTGAAGACAGGGTGCTGGCTCCTCCCACCCAGTGCTCACCCTGGCCTGCTACAGCTCCTCGGACAAAGAAAGCTCAGTCCCCCCTCCCCTGCGAACACTGTGAGTGCCTGATGCCCCCTTCCCCGGCAGGTCAGAATTCAGGGCCACCCCTGCCACTCTCGCTCATCCCTCTGCAACTCCTGCCCCAGCTGGGGGTCACAATGTGTCACTGAACATGGATTGATGCAGACTCCAGGGCTCACCACAGTGGCTGGCACGGAGTAGGTGCTCAGTCAATGTCCCACAGAGCTGAACTAGGAGGGCAAGGAGCAGACCTGGGAGGGCCTGGGAATGTCAAGGTCTGGGGCCTCTCCAGCATCCTGAGGGCCAACGGCTTGAAGCAGGGAGGCTCAGTACCTGGCTGACCCCAGTAGCAGGGTGGCCAGTGGAGTCTGAGAAACTGGAGGAGGGGCACCCGGGCCGGAAGGGGCAGAGGCGGAGGAGATGGAGAGTTGGAGATGGGTGTGGACGGGTCAAGGGGCTTCTATCTAGAGGGTCTCTGCTGACCTGTTCTTCCCCAGTGTCCTGTCCGCCTGGTCACTCCCTCCTTCAGTTCATTCTAAAGTCACCTGCTCCAGGACGCCCCCCGGACCCTCCAATACAAACCCCCTCCTCTGTGCCCTGACCCTCTGGATCGCCTCCCCCATTTTATTGTTCTCTGTGGTTCTTGTGGTCCATCTGTGGGCTCCTTTCATGGATTTATGGCGGTGACAGTGACCAGCAGCCTCCCCTCCAAGAACCTGGGTCCCCCTGGAGGCGGCAGCCTGCTGGTGCCGACATGTATTCTCGGAGCCCAAAGACAAGACCTTTGTCAGATGCAGGGGAGGTGGGGGTGGCCAGGCGGGCATTACCTCCTTGAACTGGGGGTGGGCGGCATCACCCACAAGCTGCAAAATGAGCCCTTCGCTGGTGGAGAGGAAGGCACCACTCTGTCTCATGCGGGCCAGAGCCACCAGCCGGTCCACCTGGCTGTGAGTGGGAGGGAGGGAGGGAAGGTTGGTGTGGACGCCGTAGTCTGGACACCCAGACACGCGGGCACCCTGGTGGGAATGCCACCTGTGGCCCTACCTGGGAGCCCCTGACGGCCCCCATGTGCACCCACCCAGGGAGGGGCCCTCTCACCTGCGTGAGGAGCAGGCGTCCACCACCACGTGGACCTGCAGCCCCCGGTCCAGGAGATCCAGGGTTGTGTTCTATGGGTAGAGAGAGGTCAGGGCCAACCCCGGATAAGAACAGGGGTCCCGGGTAAGGAACTGGGGATGGTGAGTCAGAATTAGGGGCCCAGAATGGGGAGGAGGGAGGCTTGGATCAGAGCAGGGGGCCCCCAGGTCAGGAGGGAATCCAAGATAGGATGGGGCCCACAGGTGAGGAGAGAGGGCCCAGGTCAGGATGGGGGTCCTGCAGGGAATGGAGGTTTCTGGTCAGGGTTAGTACGAGGGACCCCTGGGGTCAGTCAGCATCTCACCAAGATGCAGGCCTGTGCCTCAATGCCACAGAGCAGCACAGAGCGCAGCTGGGGCCGACTGTCCAGCTCCTGCTGCAGGGCGGGCACCATGCTGAAGCAGGTCTTGGCCAGTGGCCGAAGGCCCTCAGCCCCCAGCTCGGGCACCGTGGGGCCCAGGCCTTGCGGGTACTGCTCCGTCAGCATGACTGGCACCTCAAGCAGCCGGGCCACCTGTGCCAGTGATGGGGAAGAAAGGTCAGGGTCTGAGGGAAGAAGAGCTGGGCCTGGACTCCTGGGTCTGAGGGAAGAGGGGCTGGGCCTGGACTCCTGCGTCTGAGGTAGGAGAGGCTACGCTTGGACTCCTGGGTCTGAGGGAGGAGGAGCTGGGGCCTGGACTCCTGGGTCTGAGGGAGGAGGAGCTGGGCCTGGACTTCTGGGTCTGAGGGAGGAGGGGCTACGCTTGGACTCCTGGGTCTGAGGGAGGAAGAGCTGGGGCCTGGACTCCTGGGTCTGAGGGAGGAGGAGCTGGGCCTGGACTCCTGGGTCTGAGGGAGGAGGAGCTGGGCCTGGACTCCTGGGTCTGAGGGAGGAGGAGCTGGGCCTGGACTTCTGGGTCTGAGGGAGGAGGGGCTATGCCTGGACTCCTGGGTCTGAGGGAGGAGGAGCTGGGCCTGGACTTCTGGGTCTGAGGGAGGAGGGGCTATGCCTGGACTCCTGGGTCTGAGGGAGGAGGAGCTGGGCCTGGACTCCTGGGTCTGAGGGAGGAGGAGCTGGGCCTGGACTTCTGGGTCTGAGGGAGGAGGGGCTGGGGGTCTAGACTCCTGTGTGTGAGGGAGGAGGGGCTATGCCTGGACTCCTGGGTCTGAGGGAGGAGGAGGAGCTGGGCCTGGACTTCTGGGTCTGAGGGAGGAGGGGCTGGGAGTCTGGACTCCTGGGTGTGAGGGAGGAGGGGCTATGCCTGGACTCCTGGGTCTGAAGGAGGAGGAGCTGGGCCTGGACTTCTGGGTCTGAGGGAAGAGGAAGTGGGCCTGGATCCCTGGGTCTGAAGGAAGAGGAGTTGGGCCTGGACTCCTGGGTCTGAGGGTGGAGGGCTGAGCCTGGATCCTGGGTCTGAGGGTGGAGGGCTGAGTTTGGATCCGGGGTCTGAGGGTGGGAGGCTGAGGTCATACCCTGAGCATGCGGGCAGCCACTGAGACGATCTGTGGGAAGTAGGCGATGTTGTGGCGGAACTTCTCCTGCATGTCACACAGGAACAAGATAGAGGATCCTGGGAGGACTCGACCCAGGCTGGGCCTGGCAGCCGCCATTTTCTGGGGGTGGGCAGAGGGGCGGTGGATCAGGCCCAAGGGCTCCTCTCAGTGTCTCCAGCTGGCATCCAGGTCCTCGCACTCAGAGCCTGGCAGGGCCTGGGGCACCTTGCCAACCTTCTTCCCACCTCCAAGTCTCTGCGTCTGCTGTTCCCCGGGCCTGGAATGGGCTTCTTTCTTATTTCTGTCCTGTTCAGCAGGGAGGTGACTTCCTTGGGAAGCCTCTGGGCCACATCCACACGTGGCTCCGGGTGTCTCTCTCCTGGTCCCTGCATTCTCCTTGCTGAGGACTGTGCACAACGTCAAGGAGTGCTTCATGATCCTGGTTACCATCCGCCCCGGTTACCATCCACCCTGGTTACTATCAGTCCCAGTTACCATCAGCCCTGGTTACCATCAGCCTTGGTTACCATCTGCCCCGGTTACCATCAGCCCCGGTTACCATCCACCCCAGTTACCATCCACCCCGGTCACCATCCGCCCTGGTTACCATCTGCCCCGGTTACTATCAGATCCCAGTTACCATCAGTCCTGGTTACCATCAGCTCCAGTTACTATCAGATCCTGGTTACCAATAGATCTGGGTTACCAACAGCCCCAGTTACCATCAGTCCCGGTTACCATCAGATCCTGGTTGTTACCATCAGCCCCGGTTACCATCAACCCCAGTTACCATCAGATCCCGGTTACCACCAGCCCTTGTTACTATCAGATCCTGGTTACCATCAGATCCCGGTTACATCAGTCCCGGTTACCGTCAGCCCCGGTTACTATCAGATCCCAGTTACATCAGTCCCGGTTACCGTCAGCCCCGGTTACTATCAGATCCCGGTTACATCAGTCCCGGTTACCGTCAGCCCCGGTTACTATCAGATCCCGGTTACATCAGTCCCGGTTACCGTCAGCCCCGGTTACTATCAGATCCCGGTTACATCAGTCCCGGTTACCGTCAGCCCCGGTTACTATCAGATCCCGGTTACATCAGTCCCGGTTACCGTCAGCCCCGGTTACTATCAGATCCCGGTTACATCAGTCCCGGTTACCGTCAGCCCCGGTTACTATCAGATCCCGGTTACATCAGTCCCGGTTACTGTCAGCCCCGGTTACTATCAGATCCCGGTTACATCAGCCCCAGTTACTGTCAGCCCTGGTTACCATCAGCCCCAAAACGGAGGCTCTGCTGGGCGTCCTCCTGTGTTAGGCCAGCCCACTCCCCAGGGCCTCCTGAATGAAAGGTCCACCCTGATCCTCACCCCACTCCAAGAGGAAACTGAGGCCATATTCTTCAGCCATAGGAAAGAAGGGGGACCCTGCACAGGTCACAACCTGGATAGACCTGAACACAAAAGCCACGGAGTGTGTGATCCCGTTTTCCTGAAATGCCCAGAACAGGCAAATCCGCAGACAGAAAGCAGATGGGGCCGGGTGCGGTGGCTCACACCTGTAGTCCCAGCACTTTGGGAGGCTGAGGCGGGTGGATCACCTGAGGTCAGTTCAAGACCAGCCTGGCTAACATGGCAAAACCCTGTCTCTACTAAAAATACAAAAATTAGCCAGGCAGTGGCGGGTGACTGTAACCCAGCTGCTGGGGAGGCTGAGGCAGAAGAATTGCTTGAAACCCAGGAGGCGGAGGTTGTAGTGAGCCGAGATCACACCACTGCACTCCAGCCTGGGTGACTGAGCAAGACTCTGTCTCAAAAAAAAAAAAAAAAAAAGAGACTGGGCTTGGTGGCACACGCCTGTAATCCCAGGACTTTGGGAGGCCGAGGCGGGAGGATCATCTGAGGCCAGGGGTTTGAGACCAGCCTGGCCAACATGGTGAAACCCCGTATCTACTAAAAATACAAAAAATCAGCCAGGCATGGTGGCACGCACCTGTTGTCCCAGCTACTTGGGAGGCTGAGGCAGGAGAATCACTTGAACCTGGGAGGCGGAGGTTGCAGTGAACAGAGATAGCACCACTGCCAGTCCAGCCTGGACAATAAGAGCAAAACTCCATCTCAAAAAAAAAAAAAAAAAGAGAAAGAAAGAAAGCAGATGGTTGGCTGCCAGGGGCTGTGGCCCGGAGGAATTCAGGTTGACTGCTGGGGGGTGTAGTTTTCCGTTTGGGATGGTGAAAATGCTCTGGGACTTGGTGGTGACGTCTGCACAACAGCGTGACTATGAATGCCGCTCCACTGTGCATTTTCAAATGGCTGAAAGGGTAAGTTTTATGTTAAGTGCATTTTACCATAATAAAAAAAGAAAGAAAGAAAGAAAGAAATGAAACGAAAAAGAAAAAAAGGACAGGCTGGTGAAGCCACCTGGCCAGCAATTCTTTTGCAGGGGAGGAAACCTCGACCCAGAGGGCCCGTTAACCTGCCCTAGGTCCTGCAGCCATGCAGGGCACACCTGACTTCCACTCAGTCAGAGCGTCTATACTGTCAGAGCGTCTACACCGCAGGGGCCCTGAATCAGCATGTCTTGGCCTACGTCCCTGGGAGGCTTGTGCTTTTGGGTCTCCGAGTTTGCTGCACCACTGAGGGTTTGGGCCGGGCTTTTGTCTGCAGCTTTCTCCCTGTCTGTGTGTACAATTTGTTTGTACTTAACTCATTTATTCATTAATTCACCAGGGAAATGGGAGACCCTGGAGGCTCATTGGAAGCAAGACAGAAGGTGTTCTGGGAAGCTGAGGGAGGCAGGGCACTCAACAAGAAGCTGCTATTTTCTTTTTTCTTTTTTTTTTTTTTTTGAGATGGCGTCTTGCTCTGTCACCCAGGCTGGAGTGCAGTGGCGCCATCTTGGCTCACTGCAACCTCTGCCTCCTGGGTTCAAGGATTCTCCTGCCTCAGCCCCCCAAGTAGCTGGGATTACAGGCTTGTGCCACCATGCCCGGCTAATTTTTGTATTTTTAGTAGAGATGGGGTTTCACCACGTTGGCCAGGCTGGTCTTGAACTCCTGACCTCGTGATCCACCTGGCTTGGCCTCCCAAAGTGCTGGTGATTACAGGTGTGAGCCACCACACCTGGCCTTGAGCTGCTATTTTCAAAGCTGGGTAGTGAGGACAATGTTGTTCATTGTCTTTCTTTCTCTCTCTCGTCCTGGCCTCAAGCAACCCTCGTGTCTTGGCCTCCCTGTACTATTTTTCCTTTTTGAGACAGGGTCTCATAGTGTCACCCAGGTTGGAGTACGGTGGCGCAATCATAGCTCACTGCATCCTTAACCTCCTGGGCTCAAGTGATCATCCCACCTCAGCCTCCCAAGTAGCTAGAGCTACAGGTGTATGCCACCACACCTGGCTAATTTTTGTATTTTTATATTTTTAGAGACAGGGTCTTGCTATGTTGCCCAGGCTGGTCTCGAACTCCTGGGTTCAAGCGATCCTCCCACCTCAGCCTCGCAACATGCTGGGATTACAAGCGTGAGTCACCAGGCCTGGCCTATTATTCTTTGAACAAAATCCATCTATCATAGCAGATGTTTTCTGTGTGCACCATATCTCAAGTTTAAAAACGAATAAATGGTTAAAATGGTGAATTTTATGTTGTGCAAATTTTATCTCATTAAATAAAATTGAATGGAAACTCCCTCTGAAACAAAACCACAGTGAATTAATCCCATAATTACAACTGTGATAAGTGGGATTTGGAGGGAGCCAGATCCGGCTTGGCAGGGGCTGCAGTGTTCTCCTAGAGAAACTGAAGACAGAAAAATGATCTTTTCACAAAACACAAAGCTATTACTCCCCTGTCTCAAACTGTCCCCTGACCCCCACGGATTCTCTCTGTCCTCAGGACTAAGATACAGACGCCCCTTTCCCCCACCCCGCACTGCTCTGAAGACCCTCCAGCCTCAGCCCAGCCACTCCCTCCTCTCAAACAGCCCTTGCGGTTTCCTCCCCCTGGAGTGACCGTCTCATGCCCACTCACATGCTAACTCTTCCTCCCCTGTGCAGGAGGCAGGACCTGGGACACCCAGGCCCCAAGGGATGGTTCTGAGGGAACCAGGAGCTGGAGAGCTGACAGGTGGGTCACAAGGGCCGTGGAGTCTCTCTGCTGAGGGCAGTGAGGAGCCATGGAGGGGCAGATCTGGGGGCCAGCATGTCCAAAAGCCTAGGACAGGCATCTGTAGCACCCAGGAACTCCCCTCTCCTGGTAGGACTGTGGGTCACAACAACTCCTAGGGACAGCTGAGCAGCTGCATTTCTCAAAACGATGGATACACAAACCCTCTGACCTCAAAAGCTGCTCCTAAGCATTTATCCTACAGACATTCATGTGAAACGACACAGGGTTATTCATTACAGGACTCTTCCCCAGAGCAAACGAGCAGAAGTAAGTATCAATGTCCACAATTAGGGTACTGGTTACGTAAGTCATGCCGTAACTATACTCTGTTATTCCTCGCAGCCAGAAAAAATTACGAGGAAGCTCTTTAAGTAACAATACGAAAACATGTTTGAGAGAAGTGAAAAAGAAGCAGAACAGTGTGTATGGAATGCTCCTTTTTGTGCCAAAGAAAAAAGGGAGAGGAAAATGTGTCTGTGTTGCCTATATCTATATCTGCTATCTCTGGCAAACAAGCAAGAAACGGGAGACTCAGGCGGGTGAACCAGGCACCGGGGAAGTGTGTAGGAGCCTTTTCACTGGGTTCTATTCTGTTTCTTCTGAATTCTGGACAATGTGCAACAGGTTGTCTAGTCAATACTATATACAATAAAGGGTTGACATAAAGCCCAAACCCAGCAAAACTGATCTATGGCGTCAGAAGCCAGGACAGTGACTGCCCTTGGACCACAGTGATGGAAATGACGACGGCGGGAGATCCTGGGATGTGGCGCATGTTTGACTTTTTTCTTTGGCTACTTGTTTACACCAGGGTGCTCCCTTTATAAATATTTATTTAAGCTGTGTATTTGCAAACCGTTTGATTTTCTGCGTATGCGGTATTATTCCAGAAAAAGTGTTCAAAATGCAAAATACAAAGATGGCTTCATGGCCCCGCCGTGCGGTTGAACTGGAGGCAAAGGCCAGAGAGCAGGAGGTCGGCGCTGGGGCCCAGTGGGACAGGGGAGAAACAGGAAGGGGCAGCTGTGACGGTGGGGAAAGTCGGGGAGAAAGGCCCCCAGTTTCTGGTCGAGCCAGGGGCATGATCTGAAGATTCATAGGGGATCCCGGGGAGGGGAACTGATTTTTGGGAGATGAAAAATTGGGTTGAGGGTGGGTATGCGAGAGACAGATGTGGAGGGGAGGTCTGTGCTGGAGAGGGTTGGGCGTGTCCTGCGGAACGAGGAGAGATTCAGCCTGGGTGGAGGGTACTCAAGGCCAAAGGGGGCGTGGCTGGAGGTGGGCGGCAACAGGGGGCGGGGTAGGGCCGTTGATTTTCCCACGCGGTCACGGAAACCCGGCCTTGGAGCCCGGACTTCCTGGCTGTGTGACCTTGGGCAAGTTTCTCTTTGTCTTAGCCTCAGTTTTCTCGTCGGAGAAATGGGGATTAAACCTGCCCACCCCGCAGCGCTGTTACAGAGGCGGCAGGCGCGACCCAGGGACGCTTCGAGTCTCTGGCCAGCCAATTCTGGCGGGGCCAGGTGGAGTCCTCCTTCTGGTCCTGTGACCTTGGCCCGGGACGAACAGGCAGAGCCTCAGTTTCCCCATCTGCTAGACGGGAAGGTCGGTCTCCAAATAGCGCCAGCAGCAAGAGAGGACTTACCCGGAAGGTGCCGGGTTCGAGCCCGGAACGGCCCCTCCGCAGGTGAGGCCAGGGACACCCTCACCTCTCGGCGCTCGGACGGCCACCGCTGAGGTCTCTTGCGGGCTTCCCGGGACTGGTCACCGTTTCATTAGGGCAGGACACGTGGCCCACCCCCTGCACCGTCCGTTTTCCGCCCACTTGGGCCCAGCCGTCCAATCGACACTCATCATGCTCTGCCTCGCCCCTCTCTCCGGCCAATCCGCATGTGCCACTGCCTCTGCCCGCAATCGGCGCTCACCAACTCTCCCCGCCCCCTGCCTCTCAACCAATCCGCATATGCCGCTGCTTTGCTCCCGCCCCAGGGGAGGGGCGGTGCCAGCAAGGCTGTCAGTCTCAAGAAAATGATTAGCTTGCAAAGGCGCGGTGGAGGCGGGGCAGCAGGTCGTTCTGCCAATGGAGAGCCGTAGAGGGCGTGAGTGGCGGCCGACGGGGCGGAGTCGCGCGGCGGTCTCCGAAGGCTCAGATCCTGGCTGGAGAGAGGGCGTCTCGGCCCGCCCCATTGCACAGAGCAGATCGCCGAGGCCGGGAGAGAGAGAGAGGGGTCTTACCTAGAGTAGACGCATGTCTGCAGTTCGAACCTTGGCCCTGTCTCAACAAACGGAGGCTTACAAAGATACTCAGGCACTTTCCAGGAAGGGGCTGGCTGAGGGAGCGACCAAGTGAGGAATTTGACGCCCCCCTGTCCTTTGCGCTCTGTGCTGCCTCAGTTTCCCCATCTGTACAGCACCTGCCTCCTCGAGTGGTGTTTAGAATAATTTAGACTCTGTGCTTGGAAATGGTGGTTGAGAGAAAGAGAGAATTCCCTATCTGTCTTGGAATAAATCCAAACTCCTCCCAATTCATGGTGGGCCTTCCTGGTCCCGGCAGACCTCGCCTCTCACCACTCCCCCTGCTCACTCCGCTCCAGCCACTTGGGTCTCCCTTTGCTGTTCCCTCAATGTCCCACCGCAAGGCCTTTGCACGTGTGCTACCTCAGCCTGGAATCCTAGGACTCCCCATGGCCCAACCTTCCAGGCTACCACCTGGTGTCAGGTAGCCCTTCCATCAGGTCGCTGTTTTTAATTTTTTTGAAACATCAAAAAAAAAAAAAAATTGCTCTATCACTCAGGCTGGAGTACCATGGTAAGATCACAGCTTGCTGCAGCCTCAACCTCCTGGGCTCAAGCGATCCTCCCACCTCAGCCTCCTGAGTAGCTGGGACCACAGGTATGCGCCACCACACCCGACTAATTTTTTAATTTTTTTGTAAAGACGGAGGTCTCACTCTGTTGCCCAGGCTGGTCTTGAACTCCTGGGCTCAAGTGATCCACCTGCCTTGGCCTCCCAAAGTGCTGCGATTACAGGTGTGAGCCGCCGCACCCGGACTTGTGTTTTATTTTCTTTTCAGCACTAACTCCAATCTGAATTGGAAATGAATCTTGCTTTTTGAAAAATGCATGGATATACTCTTTTATTGTCAGTTCCCCGCCAAAACACACACATGCACACAGAACGGGGAGCTCCCTGAGGCAGGGGTCCCGTCTGCCTTGTTCACTGCTGAATCCTCAAGTCCTAGACCTGGGCCTGGCCCGTAGTAGGCACTCGATACATCTTTGGGAATAAATGAGAGGAGAGCAGACATTAGGCAGAGGTGAGCCTGGGTGAGAGTGAGGGGTGGATGCCGAGATGGGGCTGGGCAGAAGGGGGAAGGCAGGAAAGCAAGAATGGGGCCCCCAGAAGAGGTGGAGGTGGGGCCCCTGGGCCCAGGAGGAGACCCCTGAGGCAGTGGTTTGAAGTGGGGGTCTGGGTTGGTATATTTTCCCAGGGGCTGCCAGGAAGGGAGTGGACAGGTTGGGGGCTCCTGAAGAGGGCTGTAGAGCTGTCATGGAGGGGCCTCTGGCTTGTCCTGGGTTCTGGGCTGGGTTGTGATTGGCCTCATGGGGAGCTGGTCCCCCAACCCTCGGGGATCCCCTGAGAATCCCAGGCACGAGGCACCTCCCACCAGTCCACCCAACCCCAGTCGGGAGCCACGAGATCAGCCTCTTCCCCCAGGGCATGCTGGGGAAGGGGCAGGGGGCCGCAGAAATGTGGGACCTGCCTCAGGTCTAGCTGGCCCAGGTCGCGATAGGACAGACCCGGCACTGGCAGGGGAGCATCAGGACCAGAGGAGAGGTCCCATGGCACTGAGGCACACTCTGGGGTGAGCGCAATGTTGTCAAAGAGGTCGAGGGTAGAGGTGTCCAGGGCAGCGAGACTCAGGCTGGCGCTGGCATGGGGAGCCTCAGTGGGGGCCACAGCACAGGCCACTCCCAGGAAGGGGGACGGAGGCGGCGGGGGTGGCTTTTGGAGCGAGGGTCTCTGGGGAGGTGCCTCCTGGGACAGGATGGAGAGGGCCAGGCGCTGGGTGGCGGCCTCAATCTTGGTGAACTGCCTGTAAAGACAGATGTGAGCAGGCTGGTCTCTAACGCCTGAACTCAAGCGATCCTCCTGCCTCGGCCTTTCAAGGTGCTGGGATTGCAGGCTTGAGCCACCACCCCCGGCCAGCATATTTGCAAGGGTCACCTATGTGGTCGCATCACACCATGCTAGTTATTGATTTTGGTGATTCCTACCGTCTGCCACCCCCATGAAAACACAACCTCCACGACAGCAAGGAACTTTATCTGCTTTGCTAACTGGCCTGGCACACAGTAGGCACTCAATAAATGCACGCTGACTGTTGCTGGCATCCAGCCCTGGGGGCTGCTCCTCTCTGTCTGTACCTGGTCTCCCCCAGCCAAGGGTGCTGGTTGCTCCTTCCCCTCTTCCCCCTCCCGTACCCACCTTCCCCACCAGCCCCCTCACCTGCAGATCTGGTTGTGCAGAAACCTTCTGTGGTTGGGCCGCCTCTTGGGGGGCCGGGTGCGCCGGGGCTGCAGGGCCCGCAGCATGTGGCCGGCCGCCCCGCTCACGAAGGCACACAGCTCCCGGGGGCCGGGCTCGGAGACCCCAGGGCCTTCGGGGACCCCGGGGTGCATGGCCAGGGTGGTCTGGAGTAACTCCCCACAATATTGCTGACCAAAGCGCCCCCAAATCTGTGAGCAGGCAAGGGCAGGGAACTCTGGAGGCCCAGGCACCCCAGGCCGGGGAGGAGGCAGGGCTGGGAATTGGGCCAAGGCCTCCCCACCGTGCCCTAACCCTGTCCCCACCTCCCAGGAGCCCGACCTGAAGTCTGAGGGAACGGCAGGTGGGGGCTGATATAGGAAGGCAGGGAACAGGGATGGGAGGGGGCTTTCTGGGACCCTCTAAGTGCCCAATTAGCGCATAGTTGGACCTGGGATATGGAACCGGCGTGCGTCGGCGGGGGCAGAGAATGGTGCCTGGAGATGGCCAATTAAGGGAACAAAGGCCTCATTCGGGAGGCAAGGCCGCCAGTAAGTCAAATGCAGCGATTGAGCATGGAGGACGCTTAATTGGAGCCATGGGGAGGGGGCTGGGAGGGAGCGGAGCTGGGCTGCACTTGCCCACCCACCCCCAGACACACCTGTGCCTCCCTCCCTCTGCTCAGCCCGGCGTCTTAGGAGGGGAACCCGAGGCTCCCAAAGGGGCTGGTGCGGGCCAAGGTCTCCAGCCAGCAGGAGGGGTTGGCTTCTGGGGGGTCACCCCCGAAATCCTGGGGCTCATAGAATCCTGAGCAGCAGAGTGAGGGAGGAGAGGGGAGGGGTGTGGCAGGATGGGAGGGGACGGGAGAACAGGGCGCAGTCTCCCCCAGGATGTTTTATTGAGGGACTGGGACCCCTGGTGTCTGTGGCAGGCAGAGGATGGGCCGGGTCACCTTGTTTCTGGAAGGGTGTTGGCCAGAGCGGGGACCCTGGGTCTCAGGTTGGGTAGGGGAGCGCCGGGCATGACAGCCTCAGTCTCTGCTCAGACCCCCACCCTCGGGAGTCTACTCTGGGAAGCCAGGATGTTTCCCGAAATTGGTGTAACAAATGACCACGGCTCAGTACCTAGAACTGCACGCGCTGATTCTCCTGCCTGAAGCAGGGATTTGAACCTGACGTCATGAGTTTGCTTCCCAGGCCCGCTCACTGGCCAGCAGTACTATGGGCAAGGTCAGCAGCTGAGGTCCTACCAGGCCTAGGGTGGGGGCCAGCAGGCAGGTGGGGGCATATTGGGAGCTGGGGCTGAGTGCAGCCAGTGATGTTGCCAGAGGTCCACTTTTCTGTCAGAAGGACATGGTGAGACCAGCTGCAGTAGGACAGCCAGACACCCAGTGCCCTCACCAGCCATGGCACGTACACGTTGACTGCTACCCCTGCCATGCTCAACACTACCACCGTGCTGAACTACTGCACAGGTGGGGCTGCTGGGCCTGGTGCGGCCGGTGTCTGTGTTGGGGACATCATGGGCCTCCCATGTTTCTCTTGGGTGTCTCCAAGGGTCTCCAGCCTCTTAGACAGCCTCTTGTACTCTGCCCCTTGGTCCCTCTGCCTGCCAGCTGTCTGTGACTCACATTAGCCCCATTGCTATCTCTCCATCTCGCCCGCCCTTGCTCTTTCCTCTTCTGCTCCTCCTGGCTTTCTGTCCATCCCTGAGTTATCCACAGTTCTCTCAACTATCATCTATCTATCACCTGCCTATCTATGGATCTATCATCTATGTATGTGTGTGTATGTATGTATATATCTATTTTTAGAGACAGAGTCTGGCTCTGCCACCCAGGATGGACGGCAGTGGTGTGATCCTGGCTCACTGCAGCCTTGACCTCTTGGGCTCAAGGGATCCTTCCACCTCAGCCTCCTGAGAAGCTAGGACCACAGGCACCTGCCACCATGCTTGGCTAATTTTTTTCTTTTGTAGAGATGGGGTCTCACTATGTTGCCCAGGCTGGTCTCAAACTTCTGGGTTCAAGTGATTCTCCTGCCTTGACCTCCCAAAGTGCTGGGATCACAGGCGAAAGCCACCGTGCCCAGCCTCTCTCCTCTGTGTTGCCTCTCTGACTTCATCTCTCCCATTTGTGTTCTGGTTCCTCTCCCTGTCTCTGTCTCTTTCACCGTCTCTGGAGTTTCTCTCAGTGTTTATGTTTTAGACTCTGAATGCTCTTCACTGCCTGTCTCTCAGCTTTTCTGTTTCTGTCTGTCTGTCTTCCCCAGGGCATGGTGTGGGTGTGTGTGTGTGTGTGTGTTTGTGCACGTGTGTGATTGTTACTGGATGGTACTGTGCAGTTCCAGTCTCCTGGTGTCCAAAACAAAGAATTGGATGAGACACGCACAGACAGCAAAGGAAAGGAGCAAACGTTTATGAAGCACAGTAATCCACTCTCAGAGGGGAGAGCGGACTGAACTCTCCGAGATGAGATCAGCCCCAGTTTGTTACATTTCATGGCCTTTTTTTTTTAAAAGACTTTTTTTAAATTTTTTTTTTATTATTATTTTTGAGATGGAGTCTTGCTCTGTCGCCCAGGCTGGAGTGCAGTGGTGCGATCTTGGCTCACTGCAACCTCCGCCTCCCGGATTCAAGTGATTCTCCTGCTTCTACCTCTAGAGTAGCTGGGATCACAGGCTTGCACCACCATGCCCGGCGAACTTTTGTGTGTTTTTAGTAGAGACAGTTTCACCATGCTGGCCAGGCTGGTCTTGAATTCCTGACCTCAAATGATCCGCCCACCTCGGCCTCCCAAAGTGCCGGATTACAGGCACGAGCCACCGCGCCCGGCCGTACGTTTCATGGCCTTTTATATGTTTTTCATCACTTGCTTAACCTCACTTTATCTCTTGTAACTTAATTGCTCATCCTTGCCTAATCTTACTTTATCTCTTTTGACCAAATTGCTCATCTTTAGCTTTATTTTTCGTGGCCAAACTGCTACTGCAAGTCCTTCTGGCTTATTTTCCTTATCTTGCATGTTCCAACTCACCGCTTCCTCCCTTATTTCGCATGTCCTGCTTCTGCCCTCTGACACGTTTTGCTTCTGCTTAAGATAACCTATGTCCAACGGTCCCCTTTGCCCCCCGAATTCCTCTGCTATTCTCCTGCCTCAAGATGTTCGTGAGTCTGGTTCACGCCTGTGGTATTGGGGGTGGCCTGAAGGTTTCCTGTCCTGTTCCGCTCCAGGTCTCAGGCACAGAGGGAAGGGTCCAGGGTCCCTTGGCAAGAGGCCGAAGGGAGCGGACCCCTGGGTCTCTGGAGGATGGGAAGGAAAGGATTGGCTCTGAGAGCCGGGAAGGGGCCGCCGCCACGTGGCTGGGGCATGACCTTTGCTACCTTGATACACACTTTATCGTGTATATTCACATCTGGTAGCTTTTATTTCAAAATTTGCATTCCACAGTCCAGGGGCCAAGAGCAACATCCACCGGCCAGCTCTGTCCCACTCAGGCCGGCCAGCAATGCACAGGGCGGCCGCCTGCAGGCTGCGGCCTCGGGACTGTCCACCAGGGGGCGCCCACCTGGCCGGTGCTGGGCGGCCCGGCTCGAGGGGTGCGGCCGGAGAACTTGGGGCCCTCTCCTGTCTCCTGTCATTGAGAACAATCAACCACAGCAGGGAGCTGGCTTCATGGGGTCTTTGTTGAGGACCTGCACTTTCAGGTGCTGGAAGGTCTTCCCCAGCCTCCTCTCCCCTATCCCAGCCCTTGAAATTCTGTGTGTGTTGGGGGGTGGATTTAGTCATTAAACAAATTTATTGAGCATCTTGCTTTACTGAGCAACGGAGGAGGTGAAGTCAGAGAAGCTGAGGGGGCGCGGGGGGCAGACCCGCAGGGCTTTGTGAGCCAGGCAAGGGTTGGGCTATAAGGGTAAGCATGATGGAGAACCGTAGAGGGTTTGGGGCAGGAGTAGACCTTGCCCCCAACCTCCTTTGTAGGCCTTGCTACAGCTGGAATGTGGAGACCCCAGCCCCCAATCCCCCTACAATCTGGATGGGGGTGTCAGGGCCAGGCCAGGAAGCCAGGGACAACCCAGGTTGTGTCCTTCCCTGTCCCCACCTGCTCATCTGCTATCTGCTCCCTCTCATCCAGTCATTGTGGGACCTTGTTTCCCTTAAATTTTTTTTTTTTTTTTTTTTTTTTCTGAGATGGAGTCTTGCTCTGTCACCCAGGCCAGAGTGCAGTGGTGCGATCTCGGCTCACTGCAAGCTCCGCCTCCCGGGTTCATGCCATTCTCCTGCCTCAGCCTCCCGAGTAGCTGGGACTACAGGCGCCCACCACCACGCCTGGATAATTTTTTTTTTTTTTTTGTATTTTTAGTAGAGACAGGGTTTCACGGTGTTAGCCAGGATGGTCTCAATCTCCTGACCTCGTCATGATCTGCCCACCTTGGCCTCCCAAAGCGCTGGGATTACAGGCGTGAGCCACCGCACGCCTGGCCTTTTTTTTTTTTTTTTTTGAGACAGAGTCTCTCTCTGTCGCCCAGGCTGGAGTGCAGTGGTGCAGTCTTGGCTCACTGCAACTTCTGCCTCCTGGGTTCAAGAGATTCTCCTGCCTCAGACTCCCAAGTAGCTGGAATTACAGACGTGCACCACCACGCCCGGCTAACTTTTGAATTTTTAGTAGAGACGGGGTTTCACCATGTTGGCCAGGCTGGTCTCGAACTCCTGACCTCAGGTGATCCGCCCGCCTTGGTGTCCCAAAGTGCTGGGATTACAGGCGTAAGCCACTGTCCCCGGCCCCCTTAAAATTTATTATAAAAATGTACAGATGGCAGCATCACAATGTATCACCCTGGTGTTCCCAACCCAGATGCAGAGGGGCCAACCCTGTTGTGTTTGGTTCACAACTCTTCTTCTGAGAGAAGGCAGGCGGTGGCTGCATGTGTCCCCCCAGATTCAGATGTTGACATTGTAACCTCCATGGTCCAGAGTGAGACAGTATTAGGAGAAAGTATTTAAAGAAGCAATTAACCCAGGTCTCAGTGGCTCACGCCTGTAATCCCAGCACTTTGGGAGGCCGAGGCAGGTGGATCACCTGAGGTCGGGAGTTCGAGACCAGCCTGACCAACATGGAGAAACCCCGTCTCTACTAAAAATAGAAAATTAGCCGCGTGTGGTGGCGCATGCCTGTAATCCCAGCTTCTCCGGAAGCTGAGGCAGGAGAATCACTTGAACCTGGGAGATGGAGGTTTTGGTGAGCCGAGATCACACCATTGCACTCCAGCCTGGGCAACAAGAGCAAAACTCCGTCTCAATGAAAGAAAAGAAAAGAGGCTGGACGCGGTGGCTCAGCCTGTAATCCCAGCACTCTGGGAGGCCGATGCGGGCGGATCATGAGGTCAGGAGATGGAGACCATCCTGGCTAACACAGTGAAACCCCGTCTCTATTAAAAATACAAAAAATTAGCCGGGGGTGGTGGCGGGCGCCTGTAGTCCCAGCTATTCTGGAGGCTGAGGCGGGAGAATGGCGTGAACCCGGGAGGCAGAGCTTGCAGTGAGCCGAGATCAGGCTACTGCACTCCAGCCTGGGTGACAGAGTGAGACTCCGTCTCAAAAAAAAAAAAAAAAAGAAAGTAAAGAAAAGAAAAGAGAGGAGAGGGGAGGGGAGGGGAGGCAATTAAGTTAAACAAGGTCATTAGGGTGGGCCCTAATGCAATCTGACTGATGTCCTTATAGAAGAGATTAGGACACAGACACGCACAGAGGGGCCACCATGGAGGCCCCACAAGGAAGACAAGCGTCTGCAAGCCAAGGAGAGAGGCCTCGGGGGAAAGCAACCCTCCTGACACCTTGACTGCGGACGTCCGTATCCAGAACTGGGAGAAAATAAGTTTCTGTTGTTGGGGCCACTCAGTGTGGAACTTTGTTATGGGGGTCCCAGCAGACTCGTATATATAACGAGTGTATTCGCTATCTACGCTGTGTAAGAAATAGCCACTGATGCAATGGCTTTAAACAACGTACATTCATTATCTCACAGTTCCGTGGCCAGGAGTCCAGGCACCATGGTTTATCTTGGTCCTCTGGTCAGGGTCGCTGCAATCCTCGAGTGACCCAGGGCTCATCTGAGGTTGGGGTCCGCTCCCAAGTTTACATAGCAGCATCCATTTCTGTGCTTCTTTTTTTTTTTTTTTTTTTTTTCAGACGGAGTCTCGCTCTGTCGCCCAGGCTGGAGTGCAGTGGCACAATCTTGGCTCACTGCAAGCTCTGCCTCCTGGGTTCACGCCATTCTCCCGCCTCAGCCTCCTGAGTAGCTGGGACTACAGGCGCCCGCCACCGCCCAGCTAATTTTTTGTATTTTTAGTAGAGGCGGGGTTTCACCGTGTTAGCCAGGATGGTCTTGATCTCCTGACCTCGTGATCCGCCCACCTCGGCCTCCCAAAGTGCTGGGATTACAGGTGTGAGCCACCGCACCCGGCCTCATTTCCGTGCTTCTGAGGAACGCATGGAGCCCTGGGTTCACGGCCAGCAGGAGAACCTCAGTGCTTCCCATCTTTGATCTCTAGGCCCAGCTTTAAAGAGCTCCACTGACTAGATCAGATCTACCCAGGGTAATCTTCCTGTATTAGTCAGGCTTCTCCAGAGAAACAGAATCAATAGGCTATGTCTGTCTATCCACCCATCAATCAACCTATAAATCCATCTGTTTATCCATAGATTGATCTATGTGGATAGCGAAAGATATGAATAGCTACAACAATACAGATATATCTCTCCAGAAAGAGACTGATTAGAAGGTGTTGGTTCATGTGATTATGGAGGCCAAGAAGTCCCACGTTTGCTGTCTGCAAACTGGAGAACCAGAAAAGCCAGTGGTGTAGTTGGAGGGCCTGAGAAGCAGGAGCTGATGGAGTAGATTCCAGCATGAGTCTGAAGGCTGGAGGACCAGGAGGCCCGAGGACAGGAGAAAACTGATGCTACAGCGCAAGCCTGAGGGCAGGGATGGAACTCCACCTTCCCCTGAGGCTGGATGCCCACCCACGCTGCGGCAGGCTGCCTGCTTGGCTCACGCTGCCAATTAATCTCTTCCGGAAACACTGTCACGGACACACCCAGAATCATGTTTAACCAGGTATCCGCACATCCCGCGGCCCAGTTGAGTAGATGCATAAAATTTAACCATCACTTTTCCCCTTGAACTCAAAGTCCACTAATCAGGATTCTATTTTTTTTTTTAATGAGACAGAGTTTCACTCTTGTTGCCCAGCCTGGAGTGCAGTGGTGCGATCTCAGCTCATTGCAACCTCCGCCTCCTGGATTCAAGCGATTCTCTTGCCTCAGCCTCCTGAGTAGCTGGGATTACAAGTGCTCTGCCACCATGCCCTGCTAATTTTTTGTATTTTTAGTAGAAACGGGGTTTCACCATGTTGGTCAGGCTGGTCTCAAACTCCTGACCTCAGGTCATCCACCCGCCTTGGCCTTCAAAGTGCTGGGATTACAGATGTAAGCCACCGCGCCCGGACTCAGGATCCTTGATTGCATCTGCCAAGACCCCCCTTGCCTTCACCATATCACATAACCATCACATCCACACGATGCAAAGGCACTCACACAAGGGCACGGGGTCCATGGGGGTCATCGTAGAATGTGGCAGCCACTCTTAGGGAAATTTAGCATGTATCTGTCCCTGTCCGTTTTTGCACTTAAAACGGAGGAATGTTTTACCTGTACAGATGGAACCCTGTATATTGTTGCTTCCTCCAGGGAGTCTGCCCTGGTTTCCCCCAGGCTGCGTGAGGAATGTTTTACCTGTACAGATGGAACCCTGTATATTGTTGCTTCCTCCAGGGAGTCTGCCCTGGTTTCCCCCAGGCTTCGAGAGGAGTCTCCCCTAGCTCCCACGTCCTGGGCAGCCTCCATGAGGGCCTGACCGTGCATGTGAGACCTGCTCGATAGGCCTTGGAAGTGGGTGGACTCTGGGGTTGGGCACATTCCTGGTCCAACCACTTCTGGGCTGTAGGAATTACTTCCTGGTTACAGGACACTACATCATTTCCTGGTTCTGTGGCTTGGCCATGAGACTTCAGAGGGCCTTGCCTTACCCCACTGTGAAATGGGGATCGCACCCCTTCTGAGTGGAGAGGCCCGTTAGCTTGGGGCCGGCTGGGGCTGCCACGGGGGCCTTAAGAGATGTCAGAAGGGAGCATCCTGGCCGGGTGCGGTGGCTCACGCCTGTAATCTGAACACTTTGGGAGGCCGAGGTGGGTGGATCATCTGAGGTCAGGAGTTCAAGACCAGCCAAATTAGCTGGGCATAGTGGCAAATGCCTGTAATCTCAGCTACTCAGCAGGCTGAGGCAGGAGAATCATTTGAACCCGGGAGGCTGAGGTTGCAGTGAGCCAAGATTGTGCCATTGTACTCCAGCCTGGGCAACAGAGTGGGACTCCGTTTCAAAAAAAAAAAGAAGGAAGCATCCTAAGTCTGTGGGAGGCATAGGCCTGCCCCCTGGGTCCCCTGTCCCTGGTGACTCCCTTTGCCCATCCCCTCTGGTGACTCCCTTTGCCCATCCCCTCCACCTTCGGCCTAAAATGCATCTCTGGTTCCTTACTCAACTTGTTTGAAAAAGGACGTTTTATTTTTCGTCTCTGGCCCTGGGAATCCAGTCATTACTCCAGATACCTCCTTCAGTCCCTGACTCCACTTTCTGGAGAGGGAGGGAAGGGGAGTGGCAGGTCCTTTCTAAAGCCTTCGGCTGATCCTCCTGGGATCGGGGTGGATGGAAAAGAATCTCCGAAGTGCGTGCAGGGCCTCTGGGCAGGAGTGACAGCGCAGTCCCCAGGAAAGGATGGGTACCTAGAGGGGCTGAATGGTTTACTTGGCTGGCAGGGGGCAGGGCTCAGAGTCTGAGGCTGGGCAAGGAGGCTGATCTAGTTGGGGTGGGGGGAATCGTGCCCCCAAAACACCTGGAGTGGGGTGTTGTTGGCCAGAAACAGAAACGTCTGGGGCCTGCAGGGGTGCAGGGGTGCAGGGGTGCAGGGGTGCGCATCCGGGTGTCTGCTTGGTCCTGCATTTGAGGCTCTGGAGGTCCCCTCGCTGCCCTGGAGCTATATTCCCTGCTGGGCTTTTCCCTGCAGCACTGCGCAGCGGGTAATCTGTCTTCTTTGTTACCACTGCATGCCCTGGGAGGTTTTGTGAGCTCACTGGGATGGCAAGTTTTTTATTGGCTTTCCCCCTCCACATTGCTATGATCCAGCTCCCAGGGCAGGACTTGGGGTGGAACCCTGGTCTGGACTGTGGGTGGGAGCGCTGCTGGGCCTGGAACAGCTGTAGCTGAGGATTCTGTGTGATCTTATCCATGTTTTTGGCTATTTGATTCTGTTTTTGTCTGTTTGTTTGTTTGAGATGGAGTCTCGCTCTGTCGCCCAGGCTGGAGTGCTGTGGCACGATCTTGGCTCACTGCAAACCTCCGCCTCCCGGGTTCAAGCAATTCTCCTGCCTCAGCCTCCTGAGTAGCTGGGACTACAGGCACATGCCACCATGCCCGGCTGATTTTTGTATTTTTAGTGGGGGGGGGGGGGGTTACCACGCTGGCCAAGCTGGTCTCGAACTCCTGACCTTGTGATCTGCCTGCCTCGGCCTCCCAAAGGCTTGGGATTACAGGCGTGAGCCACTGCACCCAGCTGATTCTGTTTACTTGTCAGCATGAGGGACCTGACAACATCCCTTGAAGGGCTACACAGATGTTCCAGGGGGTTGGGGGACAACCCCACCTCCCCATCTAGGTCCCTGAGACTCCTCCTTGGCCAGGAAAGTGTTGGACACAAGGCTGACCTGAGTTTCCTCCCGTCACTGTCTCCAAGGGGCTACGAGGCTGTTCTGAAAACAAACCTGTTGAATCCACACCACCTTTTCAGAGACAGCAGGTTGCCCAAGGCCATTGACTTCAAAACCTTTGTTCACCTTCTGGCTGCAAAGTGGGGAATGTTAAGGAGAGTAAGAGCCAGTCTTAGCCATGCCAATCTCTCTTTCTTTCTTTTTTTTTGAGAGAGGGTCTCGCTTATTGTCCAGGCTGGAGTGCAGTGGTACAATCTCGGTTCACTGCAGACTTAACCTCCCAGGCTCAAGCGATCCTCTCACCTCAGCTTCCTGAGTAGCTGGGACTACAGGCATGTGCACTACATGAAGCTTATTTTTTGTAGAAATGAGGTCTTGCTATACTGCCCAGGCTGGGTGTCCCATCCCTTTTGTAATGACTCTGGGTGGGCAGGTAAATGAGGGGGGCTGAGCTGAGGGCCCCTTTCACTATTGCAGAGACCAAAATGGCCCGAGGCAAGGGGGACGGAAGTGGGATCCGCACCTCTGGGCTTTCCTGGCCGGGCAGCCAGGTAGGCAGTGCATTCCCGTCCATGTCCCCACCCCACATGGCAGCCGCTTTGTGTGGTTAATGCTGACGTGAAACGAATGTTGGGCTGAGCTGGATGCCAAGGGTTTTTACACGCACGAATGCACGGAGACATCACCACCAAGACCCTGTAAGGTAGGGGTGGGTTCACATCAGCGCAGATCAGCCCTGAGTTCCGGCCTGCTTGTGGACTTGGGAAACGGTGTGGGAGACTGGAAAAATCCACTCATTCAACAAACAAGTACCGTCTGCTTCTCCATCAGGGCCCATGCTGGTTGTTTGGAATACCTGGGCAGCAAAGACACGAAAGGTCCTCGCTGTCATGGGACATAGATAAATATCGCTGAGCATGTAACAGGGACACCACCTAGCACAGGAGGCTTTCCAGTGGGATCTTGCTGGGCAGGGATGGGTTAAGGGCAGAAGGGCCTTCTGGCCTGAGAAACAGCATACAGAATGGTCTTTAGGCTGAGGGGACTGCCTTTGAGCAGTGGCTCTCAACTAGTGAACATTTGGCAATGCCTGGAGATATTCTTTTTGTTTGTGTTTTTTTTTTAACAGAGTCTCACTCTGTCACCCAGGCTGGAGTGCAGTGGCACGATCTTGGCTCACTGCAATCTCCGACTCCTGGGCTCAAGCGATCCTCTTGCCTCAGCCTCCTGAGTAGCTGGGATTACAGGCGCCTGCCACCATGCCCGGCTAATTTTTGTATTTTTAGTAGAGACGGGGTTTCACCATGTTGGCCAGGCTGGTCTTGAACTCTTGACCTCAAGTGATCTGCCTGCCTCAGCCTCCCAAAGTGCCGGGATTACAGGTGTGAGCCACCGCGAATATCTCTATCTGGAGATATTCTGAGCTCTCCTAAGGGGTGTGTGGAGCGGGACTGGGGATGCTACCTGCATCTAGTGAGTGGGGGCCAGGGATACTGCTCACACCCTACAGTGTGTAGGACAGTCCCCGCTGCAATGAATCCATCCCAAATGGCACTAGTGCTCTGGATGAGAAACTGCGTTGAATGACCCTCAGAAAAGCCAATGTGGCTGGAACGCTGGGTTGGGCGGGGATTGAGCGTGGAAAGGGGCTCTGGAGCAGCTCGGTCTCCCACTAAAACCCTAGGCCCCATAAGGAGTCTCTGGATTCCAGCCTCCTTGAACGGACCTTTGCCCAGCAGGAACCAGGTTTCTGCAGCGTCTGGATGAGCGTGCACGAAGCACACGCCCGAAAATCCTGAGCACGTGGCTCTACCGAGAGACTGGAAGCGCTCCAGGCCTCTGTTTCCCGCTGGAGCGATTACACCCTGGGGGCGGGGCCCGCTTCACGGGAGGGATTTTTGTACAACCGTGGTGCATGGAAGGATTTTTCTGCAGATGAGAGGGAATCGGGACTAATAAAGGGGAACTTGCAACCCCGCGTCTCGAGCTGGCCGTCCCTGGCCTTGGGCTCACCGGGGCCTCGGCCCCCAACACCTGACAGCTGGAGTCCGGGACCACAACAGGGAGAACTACAACTCCCAGGATGCCGCGCATCGCCTGCGCCTGAGCTCGACGGGGCCTCGGACAGCCAATGGGAGGGTCCGGGGGTGGGAGCTCGGCGTACGTGCGTCGTGACGCGCCAACGGCGACGTCGGGGTTTGTGTGCGCGAGAGACCGCCGATAAAGGTTGGGTGCCTCGCGCCGGGGGCCGTTGGGAGGGAGTGCGCCCCTGCCCCCCCTCCCCGGCCCCCACAGCTGCACCGCCGCTGCCGGGGCCCCACCTTCCCGTCGACCCCCGCGGGAAGGTCCTGGGGCTGCCACCCTCGTTCCCCCGATTGGGGCCGCAGGTGAGAGAGCGGAGGGGGTGGGGGTGGGGGGAGGGACCGGAGGGCGGAGACGTTGCGGGGGGGGGTGGAGGGGGGGGGCGTGAAACCGGAAGGGGTACCTTAAAGGGGAGTCGCTATTTCACCGCCGACTTTTGCCCGCTAGGCCGGCTCCGCCCTCTTAAAGGGCAAGGGGCTGCATTGAGAGGGCGGGTCAGGCTTTGCATTTTTACAGGAGCTTTCTGACTTCAAACAATGTTTTTCCCCTAAAAGGCGTTTATCTCATTAAAGGCCAGTGACCGTTTCTCAGACATTGAAGCAAAATTTCCTGAGTCCTGGTTGCTTCAAAGCGATCCCCAGTTTAGCTCAACAAAGGTGGAGATGGGTCTGCAGTGGTAGCATCCCCTTAAAGGGGAGGTCCAGCCTGCTGAAAGGGTGTGGCGCGGCCTTTTAAAGGGGATGCCCTCTTGCTAAATGAGACCCCGAAATCTTTCAGGGCACGGATATCTCCTTTAAGGAGATGCTCGGCCTTCTCAAAGGCACATGCAGCTTCTTAGCATCAGTAGGTTTTTTTTTTTTTGGAGACGGAGTCTTGCTCCGTTGCCCAGGCTGGAGTGCAGTGGCGCGATCTAACCTGCTTACATATTAAAGGATACACTTATCTTTTAAAAAGGAAGTTCTTGGCTAGGCGCGGTGGCTCACGCCTGTAATCCCAGCACTTTGGGAGGCCGAGGCGAGCGGATCACTTGAGGCCAGGAGTTCAAGACCAGCCCAGGCAATATGGTGAAACCCCGTCTCTACTAAAAATATAAAAAGTAACCGGGCGTGGTGGTGTGCACCTGTAATCCCAGCTACTCGGAGGCTGAGGCAGGAGAATCGCTTGAACCCGGGAGACGGAGGTTGCAGTGAGCCGAGATCGCGCCACTGCACTCCAGCCTCGGTGACAGAGCGAGACCCTGTCTCCAAAAAAAAACCAAGAAGTTCTTGTAGCTTGTCTGAAGGCGATACCTAGCCTTCATTCATTTAAAACTTGTTTACTGAGCACACACTCTGCCAGACATTATTGTAGGCACTGGGATGGCATACAACAGTGAACCAGACAGAAGCCCCTATTTTCCCGGCGTTGACATTGTACCATGGGGAGACATAATAAAACAGAAAGCACACTGGTTGTATAGTAGCGGTTCTCATCTGGGGGCAACGGTGCTCCCCAGGAGCGACACTGCGGCTAAGACTTGGAGGTGCAGGAGTGAGCTTTGTGGACAGTGTAGAGGAGGGCTTCATAGGCCAATGTCAGGCGTCCAGTGGGTCGAGGCCAGGGGCCAGGGCTGCTGCTAAACACCCTACAGTGCACAGGACAGCCCTCAACAGAGAATGGTCTGGCCCCACATCTCAGCACTGCTGAGGCTGAGAATCCTAGTACATTTGAAGGTGATAATTGCTGTGGGGGAAAAAATAAGGCAGAAAAAGGGAATGGGGAGTTGGAAGGGGTTGTGGATTTAAATAGGGCTGTCAGGGAAGCCCTTGCAGAGGCGATTTCAGCGAAGACTCAGAGGTGAAAGAGCGAGTGGCGGGCACAGGTGGAAAGGAAGGGGGTGGTTCTAGGCAGGTGCCCTGAGGTGGGAGCAGGACTGCCTGGCCATCCTGGGTGTCCAGAGTGACCAGGGGCAGGTGGCCAGTGAGATAGCAGGAGGACAAGTCAGGGAGGGGACAGGCTGCAGGAAGTCGGCAGGCTTGAAGACCAGAACTGTGGCAGATTTCTGAGTACAGGAATGCAATGCCCAGCCCTCCCTGTTGATGGGTTCGCTTCAGCTGCTGTATTGGGAACAGACGGGTGGGCAGGGCATGGGAGGAAACACGGAGATCCGTGGGGAGGCTGTCGCAGCTGCCTGGGAGAGAGACAGTGGTGCCTCAGATCAAGGTGGAGGCCTATGAGAAGTGGCCAGATCTCAGATATGTTCCGGCTGGAAGGGGAATCTGCGGACAGGGGTGATCGAGAGAGAGGAGGCGAGGAGCCTTTGGCCTGAGGAAGAATACGGCTGCTATTTTCAGAGATGGAGAAGCTATGGGTGGAGTAGAAGTTGGGGGCGAGGAGCAGAAGACCATAGTTAGATTTTGGGCACGTTAAGTTTGAGGTGTCTAATGAGGCATCCAGATGGCACAGTCTAGCAGGTGGTGTGGCATTCAGAGGGTAGGTCTCATAGAGCTGGAGGCCTGGAGTCATTGTTCATAGACTGTGGAGTCCTGAGAGTGGGTGGGGGCTCCCAGGGAGAGAGGACAGACAGAGGACCAAGTGGCGCTGGAGCCCCGGGCGCTCCCACATCTAGAAGTCAGGGAGGTGAGAAGGAACCAAGCTGGGGACTGAGATGGGGTGACAGGTGACGGAGGGCAGCGAGAGAGCGAGGTATCCCGGAGGCCAGGGGGAGGCAGGCCACGGACCCAGTGACAAGTGAGCCATTGTGGGCCACGTGCCACCGAGGCCATGGAGTGGGGGCACCAGTGTGGGACTGAAGGGGTTTGAGCTGAGAAAGAGCGGGTTGACACTTGAGTTGCTGTGCTGTAAAGGAATGGAGGAAACGAGTTTGCATCTGGACAGGGAAGTGGAGTGAAGAGCTTTTTGGTTTTTAAAGATGGGAGACATAGATTGTTGGTTCTGCAGATGGGAATGTCCAGGAGAGGAGGAAAAGTGGAGGATGTGGGTGGGAAGGCAGGGTCCATGGGCACTGGGTCAGGCCTGTGGGAAGGGATCGTGCAGGGTTTCTGGACCTCGCACTGCTGACATTGTGGATGGGATGGTTCTCAGCTGTGGGGCCGTCCTGTGAATTGTAGGGTGTTGAGCAGCATCCCTGGCCTCCACCCACTAGATGCCAGAAGCACTTGCCTCTCTAGTTAACAGATAACCCAAAATGCCTCCAGGCATTGCCGGATGTCCCCTGGGTCGAAGGCACAATTTGTTCCAGTTGAGAACCACTAGTATCGTGGTCAGAATGTGAGAAGCTTCACGTCTGATTGCTTTTATTTTCACAGAGGCATGATCAAGGACAGGCTTGCCTGCCAAGAACAGGAGGGGAGAGGAGGGGCTGGAGGTTTCAGGAGAAGGAAGCATGTCAGGTAGTCACCTGGGGAGTGCATAAGCCACAGACATGTAGCGTGAGCCAGGGAGGGTGACGGTGAGGGGGCCGCAGATTTCGTGGGCTTGAAGGCAAAGTGAGACTGAGGCCAGGCAAGGCGAGGCCAGGCAAGGGGGTGCCTGTCATGGCCACCTGCAGCGTTTGTGCAGCGTCAGGCGGGAGTGAGGATGTGGGTTGGCTGGAGGCGGCAGGGCAGGCTGGATGGTAGATGGGCCGGAGTCTAAGGATTTGGGGAGTTGGAGCCCCAAGCGGGAGTGACCTAGAAGGCTTTGTGGTGGTGGGAAGAGGTTGTTCCAGGCTCAAACCATGAGGACACTTTTTTTTTTCCTTTTTTTTTTTTTTTTTTTGAGATGGAGTCTCTCTCTATTGCCCAGGCTGCTCACTGCAACCTCCACCTCCTGTGTTCAAGCAATTCTCCTGCCTCAGCCTCCTGAGTAGCTGGGATTACAGGCGCCCGCCATCACACCAGGCTAATTTTTGTATTTTTAGTAGAGACAGGGTTTCACCATGTTGGCCAGGCCGGTCTCAAATTCCTGATCTCAGGTGATCTGCCTGCCTCGGCCTTTCAAAGTGCTGGGATTACAGTCGTGAGCCACAGTGCCTGGCCCCATGAGGAGGCTTTAGTTAGCATGAAAAGGCTTAGGGTACGGCAGTGGGAGGAGTGTTGAGGCCGAGATGGAGGATAAGGTCTTAGAGGGAGAGCAGCAAGGAGCGGAGCCAGAGCCTCTCTGCGTGTGGTCTTCAGGGACCCTGCCTGTCTGGAGAGGGAGGGAGCAGACTCCTAAAGGCAGCGCTTGCTCTCTTGAAGGCGGGGCCCAGCCTTCTCAGACCTGGCCAGCCTCCTAAGGAGGGTGACCACCAGTTTGCTGGAGAGTTTCCATTTCAGCACTGAAAGTCCAGCATCACTGGCACCTGCTCAAGTCCTAAGCAAACTGGGACCATTGGAGACCCTAATCCTAAGGAAGGTCCCCTGCAAAGTGGGTGACCTGGGGAGGTAGTCCCTGTCCCTTAAAGAGCCAGTTTGTGGGTTTTGGGTTGAGATGATCCAGTGTGGGGGTGAGCCGCTGACCCAGAATCCCTCCCCCAGGTGTGATGGTCGGCTCCCACGCGGACATGGCGCCGGCCTCTACTGCGGAGGGGGCCGGGGAGAAGCCAGGCCCTGCGGCCCCCGCCCCGGCGGCCCAGTACGAATGTGGGGAGTGTGGCAAGTCATTCCGGTGGTCGTCCCGGCTCCTGCACCACCAGCGCACGCACACAGGCGAGCGGCCCTACAAGTGCCCAGACTGCCCCAAGGCCTTCAAGGGCTCCTCGGCCCTGCTCTACCACCAGCGAGGCCACACGGGCGAGCGGCCCTACCAGTGCCCCGACTGCCCCAAGGCCTTCAAGCGCTCCTCCCTGCTGCAGATCCACCGTAGCGTGCACACCGGCCTGCGGGCCTTCATCTGCGGCCAGTGCGGCCTGGCCTTCAAGTGGTCGTCCCACTACCAGTACCACCTAAGGCAGCACACAGGCGAGCGCCCCTACCCGTGCCCGGACTGCCCCAAGGCCTTCAAGAACTCGTCCAGCCTGCGGCGCCACCGCCACGTGCACACCGGCGAGCGGCCCTACACCTGTGGCGTCTGCGGGAAGAGCTTCACGCAGAGCACCAACCTGCGGCAGCACCAGCGCGTGCACACGGGCGAGCGGCCCTTCCGTTGCGCGCTCTGCCCCAAGACCTTCACCCACTCCTCCAACCTGCTGCTGCACCAGCGCACCCACGGCGCCGCCCCCGCCCCCGCCCCGGGTGCCGCCCCCGCGGCCCCGCCCCCCCAGCCCCGGGAGCCCGGTGGCGGTGGCGGCAAGGTCTTCGTGTGCGACGCCTACCTGCAGCGGCACCTCCAGCCCCACAGCCCGCCCGCGCCCCCCGCCCCGCCGCCCCCGCCCCCGCCCGTGGTGCCCGAGCTCTTTTTGGCGGCGGCGGAGACCACAGTGGAGCTGGTGTACCGCTGCGATGGCTGCGAGCAGGGATTCAGCAGCGAGGAGCTGCTCCTGGAGCACCAGCCGTGCCCCGGGCCCGAGGCGGCGCCCCAGCCCCAGGAGGCACCCCCCGAGGCGCCCAAGGCCGACCAGCCACCGTCCCCTCTGCCGCAGCCCCCTCCTCCCCCTGCCGCCCCCGCGCCTGGCTTTGCCTGTCTGCCCTGCGGCAAGTCCTTCCGGACGGTGGCTGGGCTCTCCCGCCACCAGCACAGCCACGGGGCTGCCGGCGGGCAAGCATTCCGCTGCGGCAGCTGCGACGGCTCCTTCCCGCAGCTGGCCAGCCTCCTGGCGCATCAGCAGTGCCACGTGGAAGAGGCGGCGGCCGGGCGCCCGCCCCCGCAGGCTGAGGCTGCCGAGGTGACCTGCCCCCAGGAACCGCTGGCACCTGCCGCGCCCGCCCCGCCGCCACCCCCCTCCGCCCCCGCTTCTGCGGAGCGGCCCTACAAATGTGCCGAGTGCGGCAAGGCCTTCAAGGGCTCCTCCGGGCTGCGCTACCACCTGCGGGACCACACGGGCGAGCGGCCCTACCAGTGCGGCGAGTGCGGCAAGGCCTTCAAGCGCTCCTCCCTGCTGGCCATCCACCAGCGCGTGCACACGGGCCTGCGGGCATTTACCTGTGGCCAGTGCGGCCTCACCTTCAAATGGTCGTCCCACTACCAGTACCACCTGCGGCTGCACTCTGGCGAGCGGCCCTACGCCTGCGGGGAGTGTGGCAAGGCCTTCCGCAACACGTCGTGCCTGCGTCGCCACCGCCACGTGCACACTGGTGAGAGGCCCCACGCCTGCGGTGTCTGCGGCAAGAGTTTCGCGCAGACCTCCAACCTGCGGCAGCACCAGCGCGTGCACACGGGCGAGCGGCCCTTCCGCTGCCCGCTCTGCCCCAAGACCTTCACCCACTCCTCCAACCTGCTGCTGCACCAGCGCACGCACTCGGCCGAGCGCCCCTTCTCCTGCCCCATCTGCGGTCGCGGCTTCGTTATGGCCGCCTACCTGCAGCGGCACCTGAGGACGCACGCCTCGGCCAACACGGCTCCCAGCACCACAGCCCCTGCCGCCGGCCCCCAGCCCCCTGCTCCACTGGCTGCCGCCCGGGCCCCGCCAGCCACCCAAGATGTCCACGTCCTGCCCCACCTCCAGGCCACGCTCTCCCTCGAGGTGGCGGGGGGCACGGCCCAGGCCCCGAGCTTGGGGCCAGCAGCGCCCAACTCTCAGACGTTCCTCCTGGTGCAAACTGCCCAGGGCCTCCAGCTGATCCCCAGCAGCGTGCAGCCCCCTACACCTCCGCCCCCTCCCGCACCTCCCAAGCTCATCCTGCTGCCCTCCTCCAGTGCTGGGGCTGGGGGCGGCCGTGCAAGGCAGGGCCCGCGGGCAGTGGGGAAAGCGGGCCAGGGGGCGGGAGTGGTCTGGCTGCCAGGCCCTGGGGGTCTAGGGGTGCAGGGAGCGGCCAGCGCTGGGGCCAGCGGGGCAGGGCAGAGCCTCATCGTTGTGCAGAATGTGGGGGGTGGGGAGGCAGGGCCACAGGAAATGAGTGGGGTGCAGCTCCAGCCCCTCCGGCCAGCCCAAGAAGTAACCACGGTCCAGCTCCAGCCAGCACAGGAGGTGACCACAGTCCAGCTCCAGCCAGCACAGGAAGTAACCACGGTCCAGCTCCAGCCAGCACAGGAGGTGACCACGGTCCAGCTCCAGCCCGTGGCCGGCCAGCTCTCCAATTCCAGTGGGGGAGCTGTGGCTACTGAGGCACCCAACCTGCTGGTTGTTCAGAGCGGGGCAGCTGAGGAGTTGCTCACTGGCCCGGGCCCCGGGGAGGCGGGGGATGGTGAGGCCAGCACTGGTGTGGTCCAGGATGTCCTCTTTGAGACACTCCAGACGGACGAGGGCTTGCAGAGCGTGCTGGTGCTGAGCGGGGCCGATGGCGAGCAGACTCGGCTCTGCGTACAGGAGGTAGAAACACTTCCTCCTGGGCTGACCGAGCCGCCTGCCACCGGCCCACCCGGACAGAAACTCCTCATCATCCGCAGCGCCCCAGCCACTGAGCTGCTGGACAGCGGCAACACTGGAGGAGGCACCGCCACGCTGCAGCTCCTGGCCCCACCGTCGTCAGGCCCAGCCTCGGGCCCCGCGGGACTCCCCGGGGCTCCAGCCTCCCAGATGGTGCAAGTGGTCCCCGCAGGAGCTGGGCCTGGTGTTATGACCCCTCAGGGCCTGCCCTCCATCCAGATTGTCCAAACTCTACCCGCAGTCCAGCTGGTGCACACGTTTTGAGGAGAGCCAGTGATTCCCCTCCCTCCCCGCACAGAGACCCCGACTCACTGCCAGCCGGGGCGGGGCAGGGTGCCGCAGGCTGGGCTTGCTAATAAAGACCCGAGTCTCCCCGCCTGTGTTTTGTTTTCCTGGGGGGAGGGAAGGGGGCAAAGTCGTGGTCCTAGCCCCCGCCTGGGAGCGTGGAGTCTTTTAAGTCTTGCGTCCTGGGTCGCAGATGGCTTGTTCTGCGTCCTGGGGCCAGCCACTACGTAGGGCTCAGTTCCCCTGTCCTGAAACCAAAAAAGGATGCAGGGGTCATTATAGTGGAGAGGTGGTGGCATCAGACTCCAGGGAGTGCCACTTGTTTACTGTAGGTCGCCCCGCTGCCCCCCTCGTGTAAGAAATAGGAGGATCCTTATGCGGGAGGGTTCTGCGACCCCGGGCGCCCCGTGGGTGAAATGGGGTCCCTGGGGATGGGGGAGCCGGGCGCCGCTGGGCTGGAGGATGCTGAGCGTGGCCGGCTCCTCCCGCGAAGGCCCCGGCACGGATGAGAATCCACCCGCTGGCGTCGCCGCCGGGCGCTCAGGTTGCTCAGCAACGAGAGAACGTGGGGCGGGAGCTCGCGCTGGTCCCCAGCCCGCCGCCCGTCTCCTGCCGGCTTCCGCTCCCGTTTTTCCCCAGATCCCCTTTCCCCGTTGCTCCTTCTCTAGGGATAGGAGAGGTCGCTTCCCGGCCCTCCGCAGGGTCACAGCTCGGTTCCTCCCCGCCCGCCCTCCGGGGAGCTTAGCAACGGTTGCTACGGGCCGGAGCGGGCGCCGCCCCGCCCCCACCGCGCGCTGTCTGACGTCACTTCCGCCCGCGACCCCCTTCCAGACCCGCTCCCGAAACCTTGTCGAAGGACCAAGGGCGACCCGTGCAGGTGCTTGCTGGTCCTTGTTCTTGTGGCGCGGGACGGGGACGACTATGGGGGAGGGGGCGCTGGGGACCGGGGTGGAGCGAGCGTGGTCCGTTCTCTGGCATGTGGGGAGGGTGTTCGTGGACCCCAGTGCCTGGGAGGGCGCCCCGTGCTGCAGTGTTGGCGTCCACAGCGCGTTTAAGAGTGTAGATCGCTGAATAACACGGGGGAGGGGGGATCCCGGGAGACTTTAGCAAGGTCGCTGAGTATTGTGGGGGGCGCCTGTCCTGCCGAGATCCTCGCTTGTGGGCCCCGAGGGTTCTCAGTGTCCTGATCTAGGAAGTGCCGCTGCTGCTCCCCACCCCTCGGGGGAGCTTTGGGGACAGAGGTGACCCCCTGACGCTGACCTACTTATGTTCTCACCAGGTGCACGACGCCAGCTCCCTTCTGGGGGGCGGGGGCCTGGGGGCTGCCATGGCCCCCAGCCACCTGTCAGTGCGGGAGATGAGGGAAGATGAGAAGCCCCTGGTGCTGGAGATGCTAAAGGTGAGAGGCAGGGGCCCCAGGAGGCCTGGGAGTGGCTGCAATGGGGGCATTGCAAGTGGATTCAGCCACCCCCTCCCAACCACCTGAGCCAGCCTGGACCCCTGGAGCGGGATCTTTTCCTCCTGAGCCTCAGCCGCCCTGCTGCTGAAAACCACAGCAGGTGTGGCAGCTGGGGCTCACCCCCCAGCCCTACTGGGACACCAGCACCAACGCCCTCCCTGGTCTCCCATCTCCAGTCGGCTCTGCACGCCAGTGCAACAGCCAGCTCTGTGCCTCCGACCCCAACTCTTCAAAGCACAGCCCAGCACCCCAACCTAGCCCAGCAGCCTCCCTCCAGCCTCCACTCCAGCCTGAGGCACCCTCCCTGTTCTTACTTCCCTGGCGCCTCACTGTGGCATTGCTACTGAATTGAGTGCCCCCACAGCTCCTAATTCACTCATCCATCCATCATTCACTCTCGTTCATTCATTCACTCCATACCCAGTGTGCCACACTGACCATCGGACCGTGCTGCCTTCCCTTCCCATTTGGGAGCCCTCACCCCGCCCCGGGCAGGGTCTGCCTCCTCTCTTTGTCCAGGAGGCCCTAGCGTTTTGGATGGCTGAGCCACCCCTCCTGCCCACAGGCCGGCGTGAAGGACACGGAAAACCGCGTGGCCCTCCATGCCTTGACACGGCCGCCGGCTCTGCTCCTCCTGGCGGCTGCCAGCAGCGGCCTGCGATTTGTCCTGGCTTCCTTCGCCCTGGCCCTCCTCCTGCCGGTGTTCCTGGCTGTGGCCGCCGTGAAGCTGGGCCTGCGGGCCCGATGGGGCTCGCTGCCTCCGCCGGGTGGCCTGGGGGGCCCCTGGGTGGCCGTGCGGGGCTCCGGTGACGTGTGTGGGGTCCTGGCTCTGGCCCCTGGCACAAATGCAGGGGACGGGGCCCGGGTCACCCGCCTGTCTGTCTCTCGCTGGCACCGCCGCCGAGGCGTGGGCAGGAGGCTGCTGGCCTTTGCGGAGGCCCGGGCTCGGGCCTGGGCTGGGGGCATGGGGGAGCCCCGGGCCCGGCTCGTGGTCCCGGTGGCTGTGGCCGCCTGGGGGGTGGCGGGGATGCTGGAGGGCTGCGGCTACCAGGCCGAGGGGGGCTGGGGCTGCCTGGGCTACACGTTGGTGAGGGAATTCAGCAAAGACCTGTGAAGCTACAGGCTGACAGCCAGGGCAGGGGAGGAGGGAGGGGCGCCAGCACCTGATGAGCGCCTACTGTGTGCGGGTACTTTTACCTGCGCTCCCTCAGTGCGTCCTCAGCCACCCCGGGCCCAGAAACAGAGGCCTGCCGAGGGGAGGAGCCTGGCCTCTGTCCACCTGTCAGCAGTGTGAAGTCTGTAGTGTTTGAGCTTCTCAGAGTGGAATGACTCCTTTTCCTTTCTGGCCCTCAGGGGGCCTCTCGAGGTCAACCTGTCCAACCCCTACCTCAGCTCTGTCTGCACTGAGAAACCTCCCTGGGTGATGTCTGCAGTCTGTGCTGTCCGTGCCCCAGGCTGGGAGAGCTATTTGGGGGGGGGGGGAGAGGAGGCCAAGCAGAATACACCCCAGAGTTAGGGTTTGCGACTCCGCCTCCCTGGGACCTGGATTGGGTCAGATGCCTGTCCTTGGAGGGGACGAGGTTGACTGCTTAGGGGGCGCGGTGCACAGGGCTGCCAGGCCTGGCCCCTCTCTGGGAAGGTTGAGAGCTGAGACGGGCAGCCCCGTCCCTTCCTCCAGATCCGTCTGGTTTTTTACACCGTTTGTTAATAAAGCCTGAAACTGCTGTGTGCCTGTCTCTTCTCTGATGCCTTTCCCAGTCTGTCTCCGGACGCCCCCCCGCCCATTTCTGTCTGGCTCCTCCTTTTCCCAGTTAACATTAATTGTTGGGGGGCGGTGCTGGACTGGGAGAAGGGGAGGCTGTGAGCTCAGGGGCAGCCCCAGGCCCTGCCAGCCCTTCTGAGTCACGCTCCCCATTACCGAATTTTTTCCGCCTCACAGCTGCCTGGTGTGCAGGCAGTGGGGTGTGTGTGTGTGTGAGTGTGTGGAAGAGTGTGGAGCCCTCCCCGTCCCAAGCCTTGACCCTTGTGCTGCTTATCCCCCGACCCCGGCTCCCTCTGGGACAGTGAAGTTCAACCTCTGCTCTCAGCTGGGGACTGGGGCTTCACACTCAGATCTACCAGTGAGTGGGAGGACTGGAGGGCTGGGTCTTTCAGTCTCTTTTCCTAACCCAGGAAGTCCCTCCTGGTGTCTGGCTGCAAATCTTCTTGCTGGTGCACCAAGAGCCCCAGGTCTGCCCAGCCCCCAACCCTAGCAGTGGTCTCACTGGATTTCCCTGACCAGACAAGAGAGGAGACAGCAGGTGGGCGCCCCCTCCCGCTCATGCTGCCTCCCCATGCACACGTCCCCCAACCCCTGTCCTGTGCCTTCCTGCAGCCGGCCACCCCCTAAGCATCTCTGAGCACAGCACTTCGCTGGCTGGAGCCTGCCTGGCTCCCGTGTGGGTGTCTGCAGTTGGACACCCTCCCTCCCGCCCGCCACCCGCCTCCCCCCCATGCCTCAGCCGCCGGCCAGCCCCCTCCTTCCCCCCCCCCGTCCCCTGCCGCCTCCCTGCAGCCTCTTTCTTCCTCCTGGCAAAGCATCCAGCCCTGCCTGCTCCTCCTCGGGCCTGGGCGCCTCCGGCAGGCGCTTCCCTCCCTCCCTCTCTCCCCAGCTGCCTCCTCCTCTTCTCTCCCGCTCTCCTTCCCCTTTCACCCCATCCCCTGCCCTGGCTGCAACCATGAGGGTCTTGGCCTGCCTCCTTGGTGAGTGATCCGTTCTCCTTGGGGACTCAGGGGGCCTAGGCCCCCACCTCTGACCCCTTAGCTTGTCCAGTTTAGGGACTCAAACTTCCGGGACTGGTCACTGGTGCTCTGCATACCCTGACATCCCTTCTGAGGATCCCTGCCTGATCTGCCCAGCCTTCTGCCAACCCAGAAGCCCAAGGGACCTGCCCCCTGCCGGCCCCCCTGCCCGCCTCCCAGCCTTGACCCTGCGGGGGATTTCCCAGACATCTGACCTTTAGCCAAGCCCATATGGGAGCACCAAAGCCGTGGTCCCGAGCCCTGACTTCAGGGGCCAGGCATCTGCAGCCCCACCCGCCTCAGAGACCTGCGTCTCAGCCCGCCCCTGTCCAGAGTCCTGCCTCCCAGCAGTGGGGTTTCTGGTTCAGAGGTGTGAGGACCGTGTATGTGTGTGTGTGTGTGTGTGTGTGTGTCTGTGTGTGGTTTCTGGTTCAGAGGTGTGAGGACCGTGTGTGTGTGTGTGTGTGTGTCTGTGTGTGGTTTCTGGTTCAGAGGTGTGAGGACCGTGTGTGTGTGTGTGTGTGTGTGTGTGTCTCTGTGTGTGTGTGTGTCTGTGTGTGGTTTCTGGTTCAGAGGTGTGAGGACCGTGTGTGTGTGTGTGTGTGTGTCTCTGTGTGTGTGTCTCTGTGTGTGTGTGTGTGTCTGTGTGTGTGTGTGTGTGTGGTTTCTGGTTCAGAGGTGTGAGGACCGTGTGTGTGTGTGTGTGTCTCTGTGTGTGTGTGTGTGTCTCTGTGTGTGTGTGTGTGTCTGTGTGTGGTTTCTGGTTCAGAGGTGTGAGGACCGTGTGTGTGTGTGTGTGTGTGTGTGTGTGTGTGTGTGTGGTTTCTGGTTCAGAGGTGTGAGGACCGTGTGTGTGTGTGTGTGTGTGTGTGTGTGTCTGTGTGTGTGTGGTTTCTGGTTCAGAGGTGTGAGAACCGTGTGTGTGTGTGTGTCTCTGTGTGTGTGTGTGTGTCTGTGTGTGGTTTCTGGTTCAGAGGTGTGAGGACCGTGTGTGTGTGTGTGTGTGTGTGTGTGTGTGTGTGTGTATGTGCGCGTTGGGGTATTCAAGATGAGGGGACTGCGCTGGAGAAAGGGCCACCCCCAGCCTGCCCCTCACTCTGCCTCACCCTCTGCCCTCCCTTCCAGCGGCACTGGTGGGGATCCAGGCTGTTGGTAAGTGCCCAGACTCCTCCCATCTGCCCCCCCACCCCCCGCCACCACCCAGCGCCAGGCCTCCCCCTCCTGCCCATCCAGGCCTGGCCTCACCCCCACTGGGTCCCCGGCCCACCCGAATTCCACTGTGACTTTGGCCCCTGCTCCGCACGGGAACCCCCCAGGTGTTTGGCCGCATCTCTCTGAGCACCCAGGAGTCTGGGCTCAGGGGCCAGTGAGCAGGGCCACTGGCCTACCGACAGTACCTGCAGGACAGCCCCCTGCCCCTACAGTCGCCCTGGCCCTGGGGCCCCCAGGATGCCCCTCCCCAGTCACAGCCATCCCTCCAACCCTCAGAGCGCCTGCGCCTGGCCGATGGCCCCCACGGGTGCGCTGGCCGCCTGGAGGTCTGGCATGGTGGGCGCTGGGGCACTGTGTGTGATGACGGCTGGGACCTGCGTGATGCCGCTGTGGCCTGCCGGCAGCTGGGCTGCGGAGGGGCACTGGCCGCCCCGGGAGGCGCCTTCTTCGGGGAGGGGGCAGGGCCTGTGTGGCTCAGCGAGCTGGCTTGCCGGGGCAACGAGGGGCAGCTGGGCCTCTGCCACCACCGGGGCTGGAAGGCCCACATCTGCTCCCACGAGGAGGACGCGGGAGTAGTCTGCGCAGGTGAGGACACCCTGGCTGCTCCTTCAGGGGGAGCTCCTTTGGAGATGACCCAGGAACCCCAAGTCCTTAGCCCCAGCAAGTCTGAGCGTGCAGCAGTCCAGAGACACCCAACCTCCCATCCCCTCCAAAGCCAGGTGGCTCACTCCCTCTTCCAGGGACCCAAATGGCCTGGATTCCCCTCCTCTCCTCATAGCTTCTGTCCCCGCCCCCCACCGCAGGTCAGCGTGTGGCTAACTCCAGGGACGATTCAACATCTCCCCTGGATGGGGCTCCCTGGCCAGGGCTGTTGGTGGAGCTGAGCCCCAGCACGGAGGAGCCCCTGGTGACAAATGGTGAGCCCAGGGGACTGCCCTGCCAATCCCCACCCAGCACACCCTCCTGCTCCCTCCAAGGGGAGAGGGACTGCCCTGCCAACCCCCACCCAGCGTGCCCTCCTGCTCCTTCCAAGGGGAGAGGGACTGTCCTGCCAACCCCCACCCAGCGTGCCCTCCTGCTCCCCCCAAGGGGAGAGGGACTGCCCTGCCAACCCCCACCCAGCATGCCCTCCTGCTCCCGCCTAGGGGAGAGGGACCTCTGCACTATGAACTCCCAGGGGACACACTGCCCTCCGCCCGCCCCACCCCGTCTCCTTCATAGCCTAGGGAGTCCTCCATCACTTCAGACCCTCAGAGACGGAGGCCTGGCCCCCAGGTGGGAGGAAGGATGAGGGGCTCAGCTCCTGACCCCTGGCTGTCTCCACTCCCAGCCCCCCGCCCAGCTGGGAGCCCCCAGAACACCTCCCGGAAGAAGAGCCCCCGGCCCAAGCAGGCCAAGTCCACCCGGGCCCCTCTGCTGATGACCGGAGCCCCCCGCCAAGGTAAGCTCCCTGCAGGCTCCCCCGACCCCAAGGCTGGTTGCTGTGAGGCCCGGGGCCCAGACAAACTGAGGAACTGTGGGTGCCCTCTCCTTAGCCGGGGCCCTGGAAGGATCCCAGTGTTCCCCGCGTCCCTCCCCCAGGGATTTAGATGGCCAGGCCTGGTCTCCCCTCTTCTTCCTGCCCTGTCAGGAGGCCTAGGTGTCCTGGCCCACTCAGATCGTGGACTCACCTCTTAACGAGCTGCTGGCGGGCAGATCTCAGGCCACCGCTCCCTCAGGCCTGTTTCCCCAGGTGAAAATCGAGGAAGGGGTGTTTGAATCATTTCTCACTGGCCACACCTTCCCCTCCCTGCTCACCCCACAGAGCGGCTGCGCCTGGTCTCTGGCCCCCACAGGTGCGCCGGACGCCTGGAGGTCTGGCACGGCGGGCGCTGGGGCACCGTATGTGACGACGGCTGGGACCTGCGCGACGCTGCTGTGGCCTGCAGGGAACTGGGCTGTGGTGGGGCGCTGGCTGCCCCCGGGGGTGCCAGATTCGGGCCTGGTGCAGGGCCCGTGTGGATGGACGATGTGGGGTGTGGAGGAGGAGAACAGGCCCTCCGAGACTGCCCCCGAAGCCCCTGGGGCCGGAGCAACTGTGACCACAGCGAGGATGCCGGGCTGGTCTGCACCGGTACGTCGGGCCGGGGCCTGGCCCCCTCCTATCTTCCTCAGACCTCAGCTCCCTCTTGCCCCTCCAGGAAGCTGCAGCGGGCCTGCTCCCAGCTCTGCCTCCTGCCCGCCTGCTCTCCGCATGCCCAGCGCCCACTCACCACGCTCTCCAGCCCCTCCTTCCACAGCTCCTGCTGTTCTCCTTGCCAGGAACAGGAGGAGCAGGCTTGGGGCTTGGGCTAGCGCTCAGCCCTGTCCCGGGGCCTAGGCCAGTGACCGTTTGTTTAAGCCTCAGTTTTCCTGAAGGAGCGATGGAGCTAAGAATGCCTGCCTCAGGCTTGAGCCAAGTCCTGGAATGCAAGGAGCCCTGCCTGCCCTCTGCCACTGGGCTGGCCACAGCAGGGGACCCTCTCGGAGAGCCCTTGTCTCTGTGGCCAACCTCTGCTCCTTCCCCATCCTCAAGGGAGCTGGTGGGAAGGAGGGAGGGAGGGCGGTGACTTGGGGGCATGGAGGGAGACTGAGGCAGGGTGGGGACACCCACGGGTGAGCCCCTATCTCCCCTCATTCACGCCCCCTCAGCGCGGGGTCTCCTCCCCTCATACACACCCCCTTGGCAGGGGGTCTAGCTGTCTCCCAGGGGGGTCCCTCCCCTCTCCCATCCCCCTTGGACCTGGGATAGAACCCAGCAGACAGCTGTTGAGGGGGTGTTAGGTGAGAGCTCAGGAACTCCCTCCCTCCTCCTCTCCTTCCTTCCTCCCTCTCTTTCCCTTTCTCTTTCCTTTCTTTCCTTCCACAAATCTTTACACACCACCATGGCAGGGCCTGGAAACAACAGGAGAAAGGCCAGGCCCCACCCTGCTGGACTGCCCGATCCATTGACTGTAGGAGGCCGGCAGGCGGAGGGCACCCACCTGGCGTTTCATCAGCGCTGAGGTGGGGACAGTACAGGGGCTGCAGGCAAAGCTGGGTGCCTGCCCAGGACGGGTAGGAAATGCTGACATCAGTGGGTATCCAGGGGGAAGAGAAGAGAGAAAGAGGCTGACCCAAGTCTCTGCTGTATGCTGGGCCCTGTGCTGTGCACGTTACCTGGGGCCGCTCTGAGCCTCCCGCAGCCCTGACGGGGTGGATCCTCATCCCTCTCTTCACAGATGTGGGGCCGAGGCTCAGAGAGGTGACGTAAATGTCCCAAGACCCAGGTGCCTAGCAAGCCCCAGCCCCAGCCGCTGACCCTTCTGGGTCTGTATAGACCCACGCCCCACACCTGTGCCACTGCACAGTCGGCCGTAGGGATGTGGTGGGGACATGGAGGTCAGAGTAGGAGTGAGAGGCAGAGAAGGCTTGTGTGGGGTGAGGGTGGTGCCTTTGTATGCCTAGTGTACAAGCTGTGGGGGAAGAAGTGGGACCTTCAGAGCAGAGTTCACTGGAGGGAAGATGAGGCTCTGGAGAGGAGAGGGTGAAGGTGCCAAGAAAGGAAACAAATGAACTAAGGCGCCCGGTGAAGCTGGGAGCTTCGCCAGCATCTGATTTAATTCTCATGGCAACCCCGGGAGGGAGACGCTCCCCTCCCCTGTCTGCAGATGAGGAAAAGCAGACAGGTGTGTTAGACTCCTCCCTAGTTCTGTGCTCTTCTCTAGAACAGTGACTGGGGGTGATTCTGCACCTGCCTCGTTGGGGCACAGAGACAGGGACTCCAGAGTCCTCCAGTGATGACTCAACTCTTACCCCAACAGAAATGTACCCGAAGAGCCAGGCATGGTTACGGGCTCACACCTGTAACCCACATGCTTTGCGAGGATTCTTGAGGCCAGGAGTTCAAGACCAGTTTGGGCAACATAGTGAGACCCTTTCCCTACAAAACATAAAATAAAAAAAAATAGCAGGGCATGGTGGCGCATGCCTGTAGTCCCAGCTACTTGGGAGAGGCTGAGGCAGGGAGGATTCCTTGGGTCCAGGAGGTCGAGGCTGCAGTGAGCCAAGATTGCACCATTGCACTCCAGCCTGGGTGACATAGTGAGATCCCCTCCCCCCAAAAATAAAAAAATGAAATGTACCCTATGTACCCTAAAGCCAGCAAGAGGTTAATATCTAGACTAGTGGCTTTCAGCTGGCAAGGGAGTGAGGGCTTTCTTATCCTCTTCCTCCCCAAAGGACATCAGGCAATGTCTTGAGACATTTTTGGTTGTCACAGCTAGGGGAGGGGTTGCCACTGGCACGTGGTGGGTAGAGAATGCAGTACAGGACGGTCCCCATGATAAAGGAGGATGCCCAATGCTAGTAGCGCTGAGACTTGGCAATCCGGCTTTCTAGGATGGGAGGGGCCAGGAAGGGGAGGTGGATCCAGGGGACCAGAGCCAGAGCTCCCAGCATCCCCAGCCCTCACCGCCCCGAGGCAAGGGATATGGGGGATGCACCAGAGTTGGACTCTGGGCCAGTGACTTCCTGTCTTGGAACGTTTTCCTCATTTGGATAGTGAAGATGGAATATTTGCTTCCCAGAGTCACCTTGGGGTTGCAGCCTGCCTGAGCATAACTTAGTCCCCGCTCATCCACCCTCGTTTCCTGGCCCTGTGCTCCCTCTCCCACTCTCCAGGCCCAGCACCTCGGCTGCGCCTGGCCGATGGCCCCCACGGGTGCGCCGGCCGCCTGGAGGTCTGGCACGGGGGGCGTTGGGGGTCAGTGTGTGATGACGCCTGGGACCTGCGAGATGCCGCTGTGGCCTGCCGGGAGCTGGGCTGCGGAGGGGCGCTGGCTGCCCCTGGGGGCGCCTTCTTTGGGGAGGGGTCCGGACCCATCATCCTGGACGACCTTCGGTGTCGGGGAAATGAGACGGCCTTACGATTCTGCCCAGCTCGGCCCTGGGGCCAGCATGACTGTCACCACCGCGAGGACGCCGGGGCCGTGTGTGACGGTGAGGGGGCTGTGGTGGAGGACCGGGAGGTGGGCGTGGTGGTGCTTGGAGCGGAGGGTCAAGTCCGCTGGGGGGGGGGGTGGGTCCCTGCGCACCCTTCCTGCCCTCTGTCCGGACTTTCCACTCCGCCATCTTATTCCCCTCTGAATCGTCACCCTGCGTCAGTGGTTCTCAGCTGGGGGTGGCTTTGCCCCCAAGGGGACATTGGACAGTGTTTGGAAACATTTTTGATGGTCACAGCTGGTGGTGGGGGTGCTCCTGGCACCCAGGGGTTAGAGGCCAGGGGTGTTGCTTAGGATCCTGCAGTGCACAGGACGCTCCCACAGCCAAGAACAATCCAGCCTCAAATGGAAACAGAGGCGAGGATGAGCCTCAGCCCTGTGGCAGCCCTGGCCGGCCCTGCCTTCTGGCCCCCGGCGGAAGCCAGCCTTCTCCTCTGCATAAGGTCACCCCCCGCTTCTCTGTCACCCCTAAGCTACCATGCCCTCTGCTCTCTCTCTTCCGTTGCTCCGCATTCACACCCCCTCTCCCCAGGTCAGGGATGTGGAAAGCCGTGGGCTGTGTCTAGGGAGGAGGTTTGGCAGGAAGAGATCTCCGTGTGCAGCTGAGAGGACTGAGGAAGGATGACGCAGGAGGTGGGGGTGCCGGCTCCGGGATGGAGGGTGTGTGGGGGTGGCAATCACTTACCCCCTGCTCCACAGGCATGCCCTTAGGCTATGTCCCTCCCACGGCCCCCACGGACAGCAACAACTCCACGCCCAGGGAGGCTGCCTCCAGGCCCCTATCCACCATGACGAGCCAGGCTCCAGGGACAGCAGGCGTTTCACCTCCTCCAGCCTCCCCTACTGTCCTTTGGGAGCCTGGACCGGAAGCCGGTGAGTCCCTCCATGCTCCCCAAGAAAACAGGGTCCTTCCTTCTGTTTCCATCCCTCAGCTCTGAGACTGTCTCATGGGGGGCCTCTTGCAAAGAGAAAGGTGGAGAAGAGGAGCACAGGGGCCTCGCCCAGGACACTGAGCTGGGTTCAATGCTCTGCTGTCACATCTGGGAGCATGTGATAATTCTTGAACAAGGGGTCCTGACTTTCATCATTTACCGAGCCCCCAAAATTCTGTAGCCAGTCCTGGATAAGAGAAAGGATGCTGGGCTAAGAGTCTGCTCTATTCCCGAGCTGCATGGTGTGGCTGTAGGATCCATCATGGGGTACTCAAGGCCAGCTTCAAGCAACAGCCCTGCTCAAACATTACCTTTACTTTCCAGAGTCTCTGGTTCTTTAGCAAATGTGATCAATGGTTCTGCCTGCCTCCTTTCCACTATATATATATATATATATATTTTTTTTTTTGAGATTGGATCTAATTCTGTCACTCAGGCTGGAGTGCAGTGGTGTGATCATGGCTCACTGAAGCCTCAACCTCTCAACCTGCAGGCTCAAGTGATCCTCCCACCTCAGCTTCCCAAGTAGCTGGGACTACTAATTTTTTGTATTTTTTTGCAGAGATGGGGTTTGCCATGTTGCCCAGGCTGGTCTTGAACTCCTGAGCCCAAACCATCTGCCTGCCTCAGCCTCCCAAAGTGCTGGGATTAGAGGTGTGAGCCACTGCGCCTGGCCTCTTTCATGAGTATTGAAAGGACTGTTGTTTTAAAATATAGGTGTTATTATTACCCAGGTATGGTGAGGCCAGGAGCTCAGGAGATGACAGCCACTAAAAAGATAGTGACTAACGGTTCTCAAGAGGACGGTGTGCCACACAGGGCCACACAGGAAGCACCAGGGCCAGGCAGGAGGTAGAGGGAGTGAGGGGGAAGCACGGCAGGAATCTTTTATACATTTATTTAGAGACAGGGTCTCACTTGGTTGCCCAGGCTGGAGTGCAGTGGTGTAATCACAGCTCCCTGCAGCCTCAAACTGCTGGACTCAAGTGATCCTCCCACCTCCGCCTCCTGGGTAACACAGCTGCATGCCACTGGAGCCCAGCTAATTTTTTTTTTTTTTTTTTTTTTTTTTTGTAGAGACAGGGCCTCACTATTGTCCAGGTTGGTCTCAAACTCCTGGCCTCAGATGATCCTCCTGTCTTGGCCTCCCTAAGTGCTGGGATTATAGGCATGAGCCACCTGGCCAGGTGCAGGGGTCTTTCTTGTGTTTTTTGCAGGAAAGAATAGGTGAGACAGGTTGAGCAGGCTTAGAATTGGCTGGTTTGAAGAATTTCAGCGAGGCGAGGTGGGGAGGGTGGCGGCTCACAGGGTTGTCCTTAGTCATCTGGTACTTGGCCCTGGGGCAATGAGGACAGGTGCAGAGTGGCCTGGGGTGCGAGAGCCCAGTGGAGAGGGTGGTTTGCACACAAAAGGCATGCTCAAGCCATTTACCATCTCTAGGAATTAGCTAACCCTGGGAGGGTCAGTCCCTCAGGATCAGGAATGCTCCAAGATGTCAAAGCATCAGAAATACAGAAAATAAAAAGGCGTGGTTAACACAGCTATCTCCTCAAGATGGGAAAAGGCCGAACAAAAGCAGCAACTTATTTTCACCATGATCACCATTCCCAGAGGCCTCGTTCCCCTTTTCCTGAATAATAATATCAGCTAACACTGAACGAGCATGCACTGGCTCCTGGTGACTGATTCTGTTCCCAGTTCTCTCCGTGTCTCAGTCCAGGTGATGCTTACAGCCATTGCAGTGTGGGTACTGACAGGTCTCCATGTTACAGATGAGGCAGCACAGCTGAGAAATGGGAGAGCCAGGATTCAAGCAAAAACACTTGTTCCAGGGCTCACGTTCTTTAAAAAACAATTGTGATAAAACATACATGACATAAAGTTTACCATTTTTACCAGTCTTTTTTTTTTTTTTTTTTTAAACAGGGTCTCGCTCTGTCACCCAGGCTGGAGTGCAGTGGCACGATCTTGGCTTACTGCAACCTCTGCCTCCCGGTTCAAGCGATTCTCCTGCCTCAGCCTCCCGAGTAGCTGGGATTACAGGCTGAGCCACTGCACCCAGCCCATGCCTGGCTAATTTTTGTATTTTTAGTAGAGACAGAGTTTCTCCACGTTGGCCAGGCTGGTCTCAAACTCCTGACCTCAGGTGATCTACCCGCCTGGGCCTCCCACAGTGCTGGAATTAACAGGTGTGAGCCACCGTGCCCGGCCTGCTGCTCCCTGTCTTTTAAAGGACTTCCTCTGAGAAGGCTTCTCTAGCTTCCTCAGGCAGAATTTTTCTCACCTTCTCCTCGTTGTGTGTCTGCCTTGCCTTTTGGGCACTTCCACTACTCCCTTTAGCTTGCTGAGCTGTAATGAAGTGTGTGCATGCTACTTTCCCTAAAGACCGAGAGCTTTTCAAAGCAGAGGCTGTGCCTGACTCATAAACAACAACAAAACACCTTATTATCCCTGGTGGTCTAGAGGTTAGGAAAATAAAATCTAAAAAAGAAGAAAAAAACCCTTATTAAACCAATAATAATGAGAGAAAATTAAGGGTGGTGAACAATTGCATGGAAAAAGACATTTTAATTGAGGTGAAATTCATGTAACATAAAGTTAACCAGTTTAAGTATACAACTTAAGTGGTATTTATACATTCAAAATGCTGTACAACCACTACTATTTGGCTACTGTGAATGGTGCTGCTATGAACATTGACATACCGGTATCTGTGTGAATACCTGTTTTCAGTTTATTTTGGGTATATCCCTAGTAGCAGACTTTCTAGATTATATGGTAATTTGATGTGTAGCTTTTTGAGGATCCTCCAAACTCTGCCTGACTCATTATCCCTCGTGCCTAATGCAGAAAATGGCACAAAAAAGGCCTCATGAAATACTTGCTGCCTGGAGGAAAGGATGGATGAATGGAGGGAAGGCCTAGATGTATGAGTGGAAAGGAAGATGGGGGGAGAGAAAGGTGGATGAAGAGTCAGGAGGCTGGGCGACTTCCCTGACTCTAATTCTTTGGGTCTCTTCTACCCCAGGGTCCCCCCAGCTGCGCCTGGTGGCTGGGCCCAGCAAGTGCTCAGGTCGACTGGAGGTGTGGCATGACCAGCGCTGGGGGACCGTGTGTGACGATAGCTGGGACATGCGGGACTCAGCCGTGGTCTGCCGGGAGCTGGGCTGTGGTGGACCTCGGCAGCCAGACCCTGCTGGTGGCCGCTTTGGCTGGGGCGCGGGCCCCATCTGGCTGGATGATGTGGGCTGTGTGGGGACCGAGGCTTCGCTGTCCGACTGCCCTGCTGCTCCCTGGGGAAAGCACAACTGCGCTCACAATGAGGATGTTGGGGTCACCTGCACTGGTAAGGAGGCCCTAGCTATCTGTTGACTCCAGGAGGGCTTCCTGGAGGGGAACAGTAACTAACATGGGCACTAACATTGATTGAGCGCTTCCTAAGCCCCAGCCCTGTCCTGGTGTTTCTGCATATATAACCACATTGAAATCACATAATAAGTCTAGGGTGGTGTGTGTTATGCCCATTTTACTGATAAAGAAGCTGAGGCATAGAGAGGTTGGGTAACTTGCTCAAGATCACACAGCAACAACTAACTGGCAGATCTGGGATTCCCACTCAGAGAAGCTGCTGCTTCCTCTTCCTTCCAGGAATCAAGGAAATCTCCCACTAAGAAAGGAGCTTTAGCTTTCCTAAGATGAAAGGAAGCAGGCAGGGCACTGGGAGATGGAGAGAAGCCGAAGTGAGAGCCAATTAACATAAACTCAGGCAATGCCTGTTATTAAATTGAAGAGGCTGCCAGGTGCAAGGTCCTCATGCTGGGCTCATGAATGGAATGAACATGGTCTTGGTCTTTGAATAGCTCATAGCTCATGAAGAGAAAGAAATACTCTAACAAATCATTGCAAACCTGTGTGACTCGTTATAGTTTGAGGTTACCAAGACCACTGTCAGAGTCAATAATCTGCTAGAAGAACTCATAGAAACAAAGAATCTGTTACACTCAGGGTTATCATTTATCACAGTGAAAGGATACAGATTAAAATCAGCCAAGGGAAGAGGCGCCTGAGGCAGGGCTCAGGAGAGAGCAGGTGTGAGCTTCCAACTGTCCTGTCCCAGTGGAGTTGTGCAGACAGCACTTCATTATCCCAGCAACGAAGTGGGACAACACACATGAGGAACTGCCAACTAGGGAAGTTCCCCTGAGCCTTGGCGTCCAGAGTGTTCGTGGGGACTCAGTCACGTACATGTGGCTGACCATAAATCACACTGTTAGCAAAGGCGATCTGGCATGGCCCAAGTGCCCCAGGGAAAAAAATCTCTTATCAGGCAAGGTGTTCCAAAGGCTTCGAAGTCATCTCCCAGGAGCCGGGGAAAAGGCTAAACCCTTCTTTGGGCAAGGTTAATCCTTTACTGCACACGTGTGCTAATCAGAAAGATGGAAGATGGAAAGTGGTGTCTCAAAGGATGGAGGCATCACCTCTGCTGGAAGCTACGGCTCTTCCCTCTGTCCCCGTCTTCCTGAGGGCCACGGGGGCACCACAGAAGGATTCTGAGTTCAGGAGTGGCCTGTCAGTAAGAATTGACAGGGAGGTGGGGAGACCTGTCAGAAGGTGTAGGAAATGAGGCCCTGACTCAGAGCAGAAGCTGAGGAGATGGAGAAGGGCGGTCAGGTGTGAAAGGGTGAGGGGGTCAGTTATGTCCAGATTGTAAATGCCAAGAAGGCGGGGGTGGTGTTGGGTTTGGCTTGCCACAGGCTCCCCAAGGGTCTAATACGGTGTGTGGCTCATAGGAGGTGCTCAATAAATATTTGTGACAATAAATGAATGAATGATGAATGAATGGGAACTGGGTGAATGACTGGAGAGAAGGAGGGGCCTGGGTAGATGATCTTGTCATCATGGTGTCTCCGTCTTCTCTTCCTGTGCCACTCACCTTCCAGGGCCCCCAGGCCTGGACTCCATCTCAGACCCCTTCAGCTGGAGCTGGATTCCTGGACTGGGGAGAGATCGGGATGCCTGGCTCCCGGGAGAGCTGGCCACCAAGCCCTCTGCAAGTGTGACTGCCAGTGTTCTGGAGAAAACAACCACGAAGGCCCCAGGGAAAATGCCTAAGAGTACTAAGAAGTGGGTGACAAAAAATGCAAAGAGACCAACCACTCAACCCCCAGTGATGCCAACCACGAAACACTCCAGGGCCCAAAGCCCCCGAAACCTAACCTCACAGACCACTACAGCCCTGACCACTGAGGCCTCCCGAAGACCTACCTCTGAGTTTACCAGAAGGCCGACCACGGAGGCCCCCCAGAGATGGACCTCTCACACCACTGCCACACTGACCCCTGAGGCCCCCAGAGAACGGACCACTAAGACCATGGCAATGCTGACCACTCAAGGCCCCCAAGAAATGACTTCTGAGTCCACTATCAAGAGTATCCCTCAGGCCTCCCTGGAGCCATCTGCTGAGATCCCAGAAGGGTCTCCAGAGTCACCCAAAGACCCAGCCCCCTCTCCCAGTGCTAGCACCACTGGGGAATCAGGTGAGTGGCCGTGAGGGGTGTGGGAAGAGAATGGGAGAGGCTGACCCTCCCTCCTGACCTAAGGGCCTTCCACGCAGGCCTGTTCCGGGTTCGTCTGGCCGATGGGCCCAACCGCTGTGCCGGCCGGCTGGAAGTGTGGCATGCCGGACGCTGGGGAACAGTGTGTGATGACAACTGGGACCTGCGGGACGCCACTGTGGCCTGCTGGGAACTGGGCTGTGGAAAGGTCCGGCCTCGAGTAGGCAAAACCCATTACGGCCCTGGGACTGGGCCCATCTGGCTGGATGACATGGGCTGTAAGGGAAGCGAGGCCTCGCTGAGCGACTGCCCCTCGGGGGCTTGGGGGAAGCACAACTGTGACCACGAGGAAGACGTGGGGCTCACCTGCACTGGTACCAGGGCATGGCGGCGGTGGTGGGGTTGTGGGGGGTGGCCAGGAGAATGGAGTCAGGGTGGAGCCAGGTGACGGCACCATGGTCGACTCTAAAGAACTGGGCATGAGGGGTCGGGGTGGGGAGATCCCAGAGTTGCTCCAGAAGATTCCAAAAGGTGAGGGAAGAGCAGCAGCAAGGACCTCTGAGAAAGAGGATGGGGTCAACCATTACCCCCATTTCTCCAAAGGCTACACAGACTATGACGATTATCCCCCCTGGACCTGGGACCCCACCTCAACAGAGGACCTGGCCAAGGGGACCACCACAGCGGGGGTACCTGGACACACTCTCCCCTGGGGCACCACCAGGCGCCTGGGGAGCTCCTCCCCAGCAACAAGGCGCCTGCCGGACACAGGTGAGGGGCCTGATTGGGGTGGCCATGGGGGGCCTCCATAAATGTCCATTCGCTTCCCTGCAGGGTTTCCAGAAAGACCCTTCTCAATGAGTTGGCTGAGGCCTCGGGGCACCCCGGAAAGGTTTTCCTTGGCTCCTGAGACCCTAAACGCATTACCTCCTTGGACTCAATGGTGACACTTCTTCAGAGCCAAGGACACCATCTAAGAGGTCAGGCTAAGCTCAGCAATCCTGAGTCCATGGCCCTCCCGTAAACCACACAATACGCAAGCCTGGGGCCCTCAGTCAAACCCACAACCAAGGGCCACACTGTCATCACATCACCGTCCCCACCCCAGCTCCCCCAGAGCAAGAGAAACCTTACCCATTCTTGAAGCTCACGCTCTGGTCTGGGTCTGGTATGGCTCAGACAGAGGTGGGGACTCCTGGAGTGCAGCTTCTCTCCTTACCCTGGCTGTCCCCTCCCTCTGGCCAGCAGAATCAGCCTCCAGGGCCACAGCTCTGTCCCCCTCTGCTCTGTGGCCTCTGTCTTGCTGTTGCAGCTCCTTCCACACCTGGGACCACACCTGGGACCTTGCCCCGCTTTGGCCTCCACATCGCTGCCACCACATTCTTCTGCCTTTTTCTTTGCCTGTCTTCCTTGTATCCCCATCTCTCAGGGTCCCTGTGAATCCATCTCTGCTCCTGTTTCTCACTCGCTGTTGGTCTCTTTTTCTTTCATTATCCATTTCTCACCCTCATCATCTCTATCTCTGTATTGCCCAGGATGGAGTGCAGTGGTGTGATCTCAGCTCACTGCAGCCTTGACTGCCCGGGCCCAAGCGATCCTCCTGCCTCAGCCTCCTGAGAAGGTGGGACTACAGATGTGCGCCACCACACCCGGCTCATTTTTAATTTTTGTAGAGACAGGCTCACTATGTTGCCCAGGCTGGTCTCAAACTCCTAAGCTCAGGCGATCCTCCTGTCTCTCTCAAAGTGCTGGGCTTATGTCTGGGTTTATACACGTGAGCCACCATGCCTGGCCTCACTCCATTTTCCATGGTCAAATTCTCTATCTTTTCTTCTCTGTGCCAATCTCTTTTTTCCTTTCATTTTCAATTTCTCACACTCATCTTTATGCCGTATTTTTTTTCATGGTAATCTCTTTTGCTCTCTCTCTCACCATCTTTCTCATTTTTTTTTCTTTCGTTGTCAGTTTCATATTCCCATCATTTCTTTTTCCCTGTCTTTCTTTTTCAATTTCTCACCCTCATAATCTCTATTTCTCACTCCAGTTTTCGTGGTCAGTTTCTCTTTATTTTTTTCTCCCGTGTCCTTCTGTCTTTTTGTTTCATTATCAGTCTCACACTCTCATCATCTCTGTTTCTCACCTAGTTTTTCCTGGTCAACTTATCTGTCTTTCCCCCTCAGTCTTTCACTTTTCTTTCAGATCTCACCTTCACCACCTCTGTTTCTCACTCCATTTTTCATGGTAAATTTCTCTCTCTCTTTTTTGAGACAGGTTCTTGCTCTGTTGCCCAGGCTGAAGTGCAGTGGTGCGATCTCAGCTCACTGCAGCCTTGAACTCCCAGGCTCAGGTGATCCTCCCACCTCAGCCTCCTGAATAGCTGGGATTACAGATGCACACCACCATGCCTGGCTAATTTTTTTTTTTGAGACGGAGTCTTGCTGTGTTGCCCAGGCTGGAGTGCAGTGGCGTGGTCTCGGCTCACTGCAACCTCTGCCTCCCGCGTTCAAGTGATTCTCCTGCCTCAGCCTCCTGAATAGCTGGGATTACAGGCACCCGCCACCACACGGAGCTAATTTTTGTATTTTTAGTAGAGACGGGTTTCACCGTGTTGGCCAGGCTGGTCTCAAATTCCTGACCTCATGATCCGCCTGCCTCGGCCTCCCAAAGTGCTGGGATTACAGGGGTGAGCCACCGCTCCTGGCCTGATTTTTTGTCGAGATGGGTTCTCACTATGTTGCCCAGGCTGGTCTCAAACTCCTGGGCTCAAGTCATCGGCTTGCTGCGGCCTCCCAAAGTGCTGGAATTGCAGGCGGGAGCCACTGGGCCCAGCCTGTTTCTGTATCTTCCCTTCTCTTGTCTTTCACTTTCAGTTCTCAGCTTCGCCACCTGCTTCTCACTCCATTTTTCACGGTAGGTTTTTCTATAATTACCTCATACTCTCATCATCTCCATTTCTCACTGCGTTCCCTCCCCAGGCCCAGGGCTGTGGTATCTTTTCCTTCGTCTCTTAACGGTTGTTTTCTGAGTCTCTGTCTCCCGCGCCTTCCCTGTAGTCTCCTGCGTGCTCTCTTCTCTCTCCCCCTCGTTTCTCTCACGGTCGGCCCCCTTCCCTCCGTTTCTGTCTCCCGCGGGCTCCTCTGTCCGTTTCTCACCATCCCCGCCGCCCTCGCCACTCCCTCACGGGAGGTTTCACTCCCCACAGCGTTTCTGCCCTCCCTCTGTGCCCGTCGCAGTCGCTGTTTCTCCGTCTTCTCCCTCCATTCCACTCTCCCGTCCTGCTTGCCGTCTGGGACTGCCTGGGTTTCTGCCTCTGTCGCCCCGCGCCCCGTACCTGGGCCCTCCTGAGAGGCCCAAGCCTCCCGCTCCCGCAGGAGAATCTCGCCACAAGCGTCCTTTCCCGCCTTTTTTTCTGGCCCTCAGCACGCATGCGCACGCGCAGTGGGCCCGGGAATGGAGGGATGGGAATGGGGCAGGAGTTCATCTGCCTCGCACCTCGTGACGTCACAGGCGCGCTGCGCCTCCTGATTTGCCAGCCGGCGCATCGCCGCGGTAATAACAGCTGGGCGAAGGGCAACCAGGCCCCAAGAAGCGGGCCTTGCGGTGGGGAAAGGGAGGGAGGAAGCAGGCCCTGGAGGCGCCGTGACTTGGGGGTGGGTGGGCTCCAGTTGTGAGTTAGAGCTATCATTACGTTTCCAGAGCCGGAAGCGGGAGCTCCGAGAGGTGATGCTCCTCCTTCAAGGACTGCCAGGGTTGCAGCGCCTCCCTAGCCCATAGCGCCTCCTCGTGGTGGAGGCGGGCACGTGCCGGGCACGGCGGCTGCGGAGACAGCGGGTCCAGCCTCGGGACCCCTCCCGTAGGGTAGGGAGGCAGCCAATGAGCAGAAATAAATGCAGAATTACAAACTGCGCCGGGGAAATGAAAAGACAGCCATGTGTGCAACCTTATCAATAGGAAGACTTGGAGGCGTGTGCGGGGTGGGGTGGGAGACACGGCAGGCATGCATTCTTAGCTTCAGGAGCAACGTAACCTTGAAAAAGTGACTTCATCTCTTTGAGTCCCCGTTTCTTATTTATATTGTTTTATTTATTTATTTATTTATTTATTTATTTATTTATTGAGACGGAGTCTCGCTCTGTCACCCAGGCTGGAGTGCAGTGGCGCTATCTCAGCTCACTGCAACCTTTGCCTCCCGGGTTTAAACTATTCTCCTGCCGCAGCCTCCCGAGTACTGGGATTACAGGTGCCCGCCACCACACCCGGCTAATTTTTGTATTTTTAGTAGAGACGGGGTTTCACCATGTTGGTCACGCTGGTCTCAAACCCGACCTCGTGATCCACTCGCCTCGGCCTCCCAAAGTGCTGAGATTACAGGCGTGAGCCACCGCGCCCGGCCACCCGTTTCTTTCTCTGGAAAAAAAAAAATGGGGCGCCAGGGTTGTTGGAAAGGTGGAAGGAGAGCTCACCTAGTCTGTGCTGGGCATGCATGACCCCAACTGCAGGCCATAGGAACTGTTGCTACACCTGTGTTTCAGATGGGGTAAAAAGTGAGGCTCAGAGTTGTTTAATTTAGGAGCCACGATTATAATCTGTTTTAAGTGATTTCACACGTTTTGCTCCTTGGATTGGGAACCATGTATGCTAAAATAGAAGCACGAGTCTGGAGTCCGACTCTCCTACCAGGTTCCAATCATGGTTCCAACCCGGATTAGAACTAGTTGGGTGACTGCAGGCCCCAATTCAATGAGCAAAATGTGTGTGAAATCATTTAAAACCGCAGAATATTGCTTGTTAGGGTTATTTGCTGAAAACGAACAACAGCTGCAGGATTCCAGGGAAGGAGCGATTATTTGTAGTAGAGAAATCAAGGAAACCTCACAGGGGAGATGGTATTATTTCATCAGCAGGCCACAAGGAGAAATGAATTCTCACAGAAGCAAAGGGTAGGAGAAATTTGCATTGCCAGAAATTTTCATCAGTGTTACCCATCTCTGCTAGACTTTAAGCTCTGTGAAAGGTCTGTATCTATTTCCATTACTGCCATAATACATTGCCACAAATTTAGTGGTTTAAAACAACTCAGACTTATTATCTTGCAGCTTTGTAGATCAGAAGTCAGATTCGCTTAGTGGGCTAAGATCAAGGTGCCAGCAGGGTGGTTCCCTTTGGAAGGCTCTAGGGGAGAATCCATTCCCCTGCCTTTTCCAGCTTCTAGAGGCCTCCTTGGCTTGTGGCTCCATCCCCCATCATCAAAGCCAGCAACATTGCACCTCTCTGACCTTTCCTCTGCCTTCGTATTTTTCTATCTCACTGTGGCTTGAAAGGTTCTCTGATTTTATTTATTTATTTATGAGACAGAGTCTCACTCTGTTGCCCAGGCTGGAGTGCAGTGGTGTGATCTCGGCTCACTGCAGCCTTCGCTGCCCAGGTTCAAGCAATTCTCATGCCTCAGCCTCCTGAGTAGCTGGGATTACAGGCGTGTGCCACCACTCCTGACTAATTTTTGTATTTTTAGTAGAGATGGAGTTTCACCACGTTGGCCAGGCTGGTCTCGAACTCCTGACCTCAGGTGATCCGCCCGCCTCGGTCACCCAAAGTGCTGGGATTACAGGCGTGAGCCACGGCACCCAGCCAGTTCTCTGAGTTTAAGGACTTAGATTGGGGCCACTTGGCTAATCAGGATAATTTCTCCATTTCAAGGTCTGGACCCTTAATTACATCCACAAGTCCCCTTTTGCCACGTAAAGTAACATATTCACAGTTTCTGTGGATTGGGGCACACACATCTTTGGGGGAGGGGCATATTATCTTGTCTATCATGGATCTGTCTGGAATCCCTAGTGTCTAGGGCAGTGCTTGAAACTCAGTAGTTAATTTTTACGTTATTTGTTAAACAAATGAACGAACAAATGAGAGATGGCAGTGTAAGTCTAGAGAGACACAGGAGATGAGATGAGGTTGGAGGCTTGTGGAGTTTTTTTTTTTTTTTTTTTGAGACGGAGTCTGTCGCCCAGGCTGGAGTGCAGTGGCATGATCTTGGGTCTCTGTCAGCTCCGCCTCCTGGGTTCACGCCATTCTCCTGCCTCAGCCTCCTGAGTAGCTGGGACTACAGGCGCCCACCACCATGGCTGGCTAATTTTTTGTATTTTTAGTAGAGACGGGGTTTCACCGTGTTAGCCAGGATGGTCTCAATCTCCTGACCTCGTGATCTGCCCTCCTCGACCTCCCAAAGTGCTGGGATTACAGGCGTGAGCCACCATGCCCGGCCAGAGTTTGGATTTTTATGAAGCAGCATTTCTTCAGGTTTCCTGGATGATGGAATTTGGAGACACAGATGTCAGTTCATGTGTCAAATGCCTACTGTGTGACAGAGCATGTACTAACTACTGGGCGGTAGTGTTAGGGAACAAAGCAGGGGAAGGGGCAGGAGAGACTGAGGGTTGCAGTTTAAAATAGGATGGACAGGTGTGGTGGCTCACGCCTGTAATCCCAGCACTTAGGGAGGCTGAGGCAGAGGGATCGCTTGAACCCAGGAGTTCGAGACCACCCTGGCCAACATGGTGAAACCCGGTCTCTACTAAAAATACAAAAAAATTAGCCTGGTGTGGTGGCACATGCCTATAATCCCAGCTACTCGGGAGGCTGAGGCAGGAGAATTGCTTGAACCTGGGAGGCGGAGGCCACAGCGAGCCAAGATTGTGCCACTGTACTCCAGCCTGGGCAACAGAGACTGTCTCAAAAAAATAAATAAATAAAAATAAAATAAAATAAAAAATTCAGCAAGCATGGTGGCGTGCTCCTGTAGTCCCAGCTACCCGGGAGGTTGAGGCAGAAGAATCACTTGGGCCCTGGAGGTTGAAGCTGTAGTAAGCCATGGTCAAGCCACTGCACTGCAGCCTGGGTGAGTGAGACCCCGTCTCAAAAAAAAAAAAAAAAAGGATGGTTAAGAGACATCTTATGGGCCGGGCGCTGTGGCTCACTCTAGTCCCAGCACTTTGGCAGGCTGAGGCAGGTGGATTACCTGAGGTCAGGAGTTCGAGACCAGCCTGACCAACATGGTGAAATCCTGTCTCTACTAAAAATACAAAAAATTAGCCAGATGTGGTGGCGCATGCCTATAATCCCAGCTACTCGGGAGGCTGAGGCAGGAGAATCGCTTGAATCCAGGAGGCGGAGGTTGCAGTGAGCTGAGATCAAGCCATTGCACTCCAGCCTGGGTGACAGAGCGAGACTCCGTCTCAAAAAAAAAAAAAAGAGAGACATCTTACTAAGAAGCTGCCACTTAAGTGAGAAGGCCCTGAGGCCCTGAGGTGGGTGCATGCTCTGCAGGTTTAAGGAATAGCAACAAGGTGGATGGGGCTGGAGCGGATTGTTGGGTGGAAACAGTGGCAGTGGCGGAGATGGGGAATGGACTGTAGGGGCCAGAGTGGATGCAGGGAGCCCGGGAGGTCCAGGGGAGAGTGACAATGGCTCTGATCAAGGTGGCAGTGGAGACCAAGAGAGACGTGGATGTATTCAAGCCATATTCTGGGGGTTGAGCTGATGGAGCTGAGTGATGGGTTGGGGACGGTGAGGAGAGGGAGGCAGGGAACGGGTACCTTTTACCAGGTTGGGGAGCTCTGTGAGGTGGGGGCACAGCAGCCAGAGTGGGGATATCAGGAGATATTAGCTGTGCATCCTGGAGGTCCAGGGAGCGCCTGGGCTGAGGATATAACTTAGCGAGACGGAATTTGAAGCTGTGGGAGTGGATGTGACTGCACAGATAGACAGCTGTGTCTAATGTAGTTCCCGCCACTGCCAGCTGGGAAGCCGGGGAGACCCGTGCATGGGGTATCACCGGAGGTTTATCACCCTATGAGGTCATGCAGTTAGAAGAGGATCCAGGACTAAATATGAGATTAACTTTAGAGGCTGGATGATGATGAGGATAATGGTAGCTACTATTTTATTGCATGCTCTCCATGTGCCAGGCGCTGTTCAAAGTGCATCCTGTGGTTAAACTCCCTTCCTCCCCATGCAGCCTTGTGAGGTGAGTCCTATCCTTAGCTTGATTTTACAGATAAGGAAACTGAGGTACGGAGAGGTCAGGATTGCAAAAGGCTGAACTTGGATTCAAACTCCAGATTCCATACCCTTACTGGCTCTAGCCTTGGAGAGTGGGAAGGACAGAATTCGGTTTGTAGAATCCAGGGCGCATAGAGCAGAGATGGCCTCATCCACAGGGGATGGGGGAGGCCTCCTGAGGACATGGCCTTTGGACTAACTCCTAAAGGATGGATAAAGGCTTGCCAGGGAAGGAAGGGGTGAGACTTGGGAGATATGTACCCAGAGGGAAAGAGAACCATTTAGAACCAGGTAGATCTGCTGGGGTCTGGAGCTGGATGCTGTCCCTTAGCTGTGTTACCCTAAGAAAGTTTCTTGCCCTCTCTGGGCGTCAGTTTGGCCATCGGTGTGAATCAGCAGCCTCCCCAGCCACCCTCTCCCCATAAGACCAGCAAAAATGACACAGTCTGACAGCATGAAGGCTGTAGGATAAAGGTGTGAGTGAGGATCCCCGTGCACTCAGCGGGGCAGGTTTGCAGTATCTAAGGAGATAAACCTGCTTCCACACAGCAATTCCACAACGAGGTGTCGAGAAATTCTCGCTCATGAGCCTAAGGACATGGGCACAAAGAGTTCACTGAAGCCATATTTGTGACAGCAAAACACTGGGAGTAACCTAAATGCCCGTCAACAGGAGCATAGATTAATACCCAGCTGTATATCCATGCAATCGAGTAGTACGTAGAGGTTCACAGAATGACCCAGAGTTATGTGTATCTTTTTATTCTTTTTTTTTTTTTTTTCCAAGACGGAGTCTCACGCCTGTAATCCCAGCACTTTGAGAGGCTGAGGCAGGCGGATCACCTGAAGCCAGGAGTTCGAGACCAGCCTGGCCAACATGGCTAAACACTGTCTCTACTTAAAATACAAAAAAATTAGCTGGGCATGGTGGCAGGCGCCTGTAATCCCAGCTACTAGGGAGGCTGAGGCAGGAGAATGGCTTGAACCTGGGAGGCGGAGGCTGCAGTGAGCCGAGATCTTGCCATTGCGCTGGGCAACAAGAGCGAATCTCCGTCTCAAAAAAAAAAAAAAAAAAAAAAAAGAGAAAAAAAGAAAAAAAAGAAAGAAATATGCATATGCGAATGAGAAACCAGATTTCTCACAGTGTATTCTGAGAGTACACAGGAGGCTGCCATTTCAAAAGGAAGACGGCTTCAGTTTGTGTTCTTTTTTTTGTTTTTTTGTGACAGGGTCTTGCTCTGTCACCCAGGCTGGAGTGCAGTGGCATGATCACAGCTCACTGCAACCTCTGCTTCCAGGGCTCAAGCAATTCTCATGCCTCAGCCACCCAATCAGATGGGACTACTGGTGTGCACCACCACACCTGGCTAATCTTTGTAATTTTTAGTAGAGATGGGGTTTCAACATGTTGGCCAGGCTGGTTCTGAACTCCTGGGCTTAAGTGATCCACCTGCCTTGGCCTCCCAAAGTGCTGGGATTACAGGTGTAAGCCACTGTGCCCAGCTTGATTTGTGTTCTTCATGGAGTCTTCCTAAAACCTAGCATCTTGAAAATACATCTTTTAAAAAAATTTTTTTTTTTTTAAGATGGAATTTTGCTCTTGTTGCCCAGGCTGGAGTGCAGTGACGTGATCTTGGCTCACTGCAACTTCCGCCTCCCAGATTCAAGTGATTTTCCTGCCTCAGCCTCCTGAGTAGCTGGGATTACAGGCACATTCCACCACGCCTGGCTAATTTTTGTATTTTTAGTAGAGATGGGGTTTTACCATGTTGGTCAGGCTAGTCTCAAACTCTTGACCTCGTGATCCACCCACCTCAGCCTCCTAAAATGCTGGGATTACAGGTGTGAGCCACCACACCCAGCTGAAAATACATCTTTAGTGATTCACTGATAATGGGTTTTTTTCCCTGGACTATTTTTTCTTTTCTTTTCTTTTTAAATTAATAGTACCACTAATGGTGGTGTTTTTTTTTTTTTTCTTGGTTTGCTTTTATGTTTGTTTGCTTGTTTGTTTTTGAGAAGGAGTCTCACTCTATGGTTCAGGCTGGAGTGCAGTGGTGTGAGCTCAGTTCAGTGCAAACTCTGCCTCCTGGGTTCAGGTGATTCTCCCGCCTCAGCCTCCTGAGTAGCTGGGATTACAGGTGCCTGCCACTATGCCCAGCTAATTTTTGTATTTTTCGTAGAGACAGGGTTTCACCATGTTGGCCAGGCTGGTCTTGAACTCCTGACCTCAGGTGATCTGCCTGCCTCAGCCTTTCAAAGTGCTGGGATTACAGGCGTGAGCCACCATGCTCGGCCATTACCACTAATGGTTTTTCAGGTTTCCTAATGGGTATGGTTATCTGGTAGGATTTTATAGCTACCCTTTTAAGGCGTCTAATAGAAATGGAAAGGTATTTGATTAAGAATGGTTAATAATATGAAGGCATGACTGAGGTGTCTGCTGTGCCTGGCATCAGGGTGAAATTTGACCCTTGTTCTATCAGCGTGCAGTGTCGTAGCAGGTAACAGAGCAAGGGATTTCTGTAATTGGGACCGCTAGCCACAGAGCTCAAGGCGACATCGGTGAACTTGCCCAAGGTCTTGGACACTGCCCTTCTGCCTGGTTTTGCGTTTGGAATGAGAAAACATCCTAACGGGCTCAGTTGGGTAGGAGATGAAGAGGAAGGGAATTCCGGGTGGGGGCGGCAGCGTGGGCAGAGGCTGGGAGGTGTGAAAAGCCTGCGCGTTGTGGTTGTTCCAGTGTTTTGCTGTCACAAATATGGCTGCTGTGAACTCCTTGTACCCATGAATCCCTGGGCTCATGGTAAGAATTTCTCAGCGCCTCCTTGTGGAATTGCTTGTGGAAGCAGGCATGTCTCCCTAAACATTGCAAACCTGCCCTCCTGACTCAAGGTCAGGGTCCAGCGTGAGCAGAGCATTGTGTGGGACAAGACGATGCTGGAGAAGCTGGCAGGGGCTGGTTATGAAGGAAGGTGGTGTCTGTGGGGTTCATGCTGTGGGCCGTGGGGACTCATGGAAGGGTTTACGGTAGAAAGGGGCAGGTGTCTGCCAGTTTTTAAGAGGCCTCCAGGGTCAGTGTGGGGGGCCAAGGTCTCAGGGGAAGTTGGTTTGATGATTCAGATATGAACAACCAGGGCAATGAGTATGGAGTGTTTTGTTCGGGTGATGAAAATGTTCTTAATTTTGATTGTGGTGATGGTCATACAACCTTGTGACTGTGCTAAAAAAAAAACCACTCAATTGCACATTTTAAGTTGATGAATTGCATGATATGTGAATTATATCTCAAGAAAGCTGTTGTTGAGGCCGGGCATAGTGGCTCACACCTGTAGCTCACTTTGGGAAGCCGAGGCAGGAGAATCACTTGACCCCGGGAGGCAGAGCTTGCAGTGAGCCGATATTGTGCCACTGTACTCCGTCCTGGGTGGCAGAGTGAGACTTTGTCTCAAAAAAAAAAGAAAAGAAAAGAAAGCTGTTGTTCGTATAAAGCTAGGACTGAATTATCATTCTATTCTCCCTAAATAAAATGGCATACATATATGTATATATATTATACATTTGTATGTTATATAAAATTGCTATTATATAGAGATTAAGTGCATTCAGCCAAAAAAAAAAAAAAGGAAAAATAGTATTATAGAGATGTTCCAGGCAGTTAATTAATAAAGATATGGTTTTTCCCCCGCTAGGGCAGGAGCCTTGGGGAATTAAAATAACAAATTCCTTTTTTTTTTTTTTCTTTTTTGAGGCAGTGTCTCGCTCTGTCGCCCAGGCTGGAGTGCAGTGGCACAATTTTGGCTCACTGCAACCTCTGCCTCCCGGGTTCAAGTGATTCTCTTGTCTCAGCCTCCCGAGTAGCTGGGATTATAGGTGTATGCCACCATGCCCAGCTAATTTTTTGTATATTTAGTACAGATGGAGTTTCTCCATGTTGGCCAGGCTGGTCTTGAACTCCTGACCTCAAGTGACCCGCCTGCCTCAGCCTCCCAAAGTGCTGGGATTACAAGCTTGAGCCACCGCGCCCGGCCCAAATGCCCTTTATTTTATGTGTTAGTTTAGTGACAGTTTCTGTTGTTGGTAGCCAAAAACATCCCAGCTGAATGGAGAAGGTCTCCACGAGGTCAGGGAGGGCTGAAGTGGTGGTGCAGTTGAGACGGGATGATGCCTGAACTGGGGCTGGCCCAGGAGGAGAGAGATGGGGAGTCAAACTCAAAGGGAAGTTGGAAGACTCAATCCTCTTCCCCATATCTCTCTAGGCGGCAAAGATGGTTACAAGCTTCCCTGGACGTGGGACACACCATCAGGAAGGGGCCTGGCTGAGGGGACCCCTACCGCAGGCAAACTAGGACCCACTCTTGGGGCTGGCACCACCAGGAGCCCAGGCAGTCTTCCAACTCCGAGAGTCCATGGAGACACAGGTGAGACACGTGGCTGGGGTGAGGGGACTGGGACGGTATTTGTCCTGGGGTAAAGAGACGGATTCCAGACTCCCCACTGGAACCCTTACCCCAGAAAGACTCAGCAGAAATATACCCTAAAACAAGGGGTTATCGGCTGAGCATGGTGGCTCATGCCTGTAATCATAGCACTTTGGGAGGCCGAGTTGGGAGGATTGCTTAATCTCGGGACTTTGAGAGCAGCCTGGGCAGCATGGTGAACCCCCCAAGATATGAACATTAGCTGGGTGTGGTGGTACGCACCTGTGGTCGCAGCTGCTTGGGAGGCTGAGGCAGGAGGATCCCTTGAGCCTGCATGCTCAAGGCTGTGGTTGTGCCACTGTATTCCAGCATGGGTGCCAGAGCGAGACCTTGTCTCAAATAAAAACAAAAACAGAACCAAGAGATTATTATCTAGACCACTGGTCATCAACTAAGGTCGATTTTGCCCCCAAGGGGCATTTGGCAATATCTGAAGATATTTTGGATTGTGAGAGGCTACCCACTGGCACCTGATCGGTAGAGGCCGGGGTGGTGATAAACATCCACAATGCACATGACATCCCCCATAACAAAGAACCACCCAGCCCTAAATGACAATAGTACCGAGGTTGAGAAACCCCAGCCTAGATGGCATAAGTCACTGTGACAAATAGGAAAATGATAGGAAACCCTAGATGAGAAAGAGGAAAAGATACAGACAGGTGATTCCCAGAAAAGGAAGCCCAAATGGCTGAGTGTATTTAGAAATGCCCACGCTCATCAGGAACCAGAAAATACAAATTAAAACAATGGCAAGTACAGAGGAGAATGAGAAAGGTGGGTATTATCAAGTGTGAGTGACAATGTGGGAAGACAGGCAACCCCACTGGACAGAGCTGTTTGATAAAGACAATCCAGCAGTATTTAGTAAAGTTAAGCATGATTAGGCCGGGTGCAATGGCTGACGCCTGTAATCCCAGCACTTTGGGAGGCTGAGGCGGGCAGATCACGAGGTCAGGAGATCGAGACCATCCTGGCTAACACAGTGAAACCCCGTCTTTACTAACAATACAAAAAATTAGCCAGGCGTGGTGGCAGGCACCTATGGTCCCAGCTACTCGGGATGCTGAGGCAGGAGAACGGCGTGAACCCAGGAGGCGGAGCTTGCAGTGAGCTGAGATTGCGCCACTGCACTCCAGCCTGGGCAACAGAGTGAGACTCCGTCTCAAAATAATAATAATAATAATAATAATAGTGATAATAATAGTCAGGTGTGGTGGCAGGCGCCTGTAATTCCAGCTACTCGGGAGGCTGAGGCAGGAGAACTGCATGAACCTGGGAGGCAGAAGTTGCAGTGAGCTGAGATTGCACCACTGCACTCCAGCCTGGGCAACAGAGAAAGACTCTTGTTAAAAAAAAAAAAAAAGAGAGAGAGAGAAGAAGGGAGGAAGAAGGAAGGGAGGAAGGGAGAAAGGAAGGAAGGAAATCTGCATGAGCTCCATGATGTAGATCTATAATTCTGCCCATTTCTCAGATGTGTGAAATTGAGGCACAGACATCAGTGACTCTGACATCAATAATTATGAGAGTGCTTATTCTATGCTAGACATTACGCTAAGTGCTTTGCACAACCACAGTCTCCCTGAGTCCTTTTGACAGCTCTGCAAGGGAGATACGTTGATCATCCACAGTCTGTAGCTGGGGAAGAAACTGAGATTCAAGCAGTGAAGTAACTTGGCCGTGGTCACTCCGCTAGGAAGCCATGCAGCTGGGGTTTAAACTCGGACAGCCTGCCTTGAGCACAAGCCCTTAACCGCTTCTCCAATCCTGCAAACAAAGGACAAGGTGGGGAAGGGATGCGCCTGAAAGACCCTGCCCTGCAGGAACAAGTGGAAATCTGTAGATCTGTGTGGTTCAATACGGTAGCTACGAACACTGGGCATGGTGGCTCATGCCTGTAATCCCAGCACTTTGGGAGGCTGAGGCGGGCAGATCACCTGAGGTCGGGGGTTCAAGACCAGCTTGAACAACATAGTGAAACCCCGTCTCTACTAAAAATACAAAAAAATTAGCTGGGCATGGTGGCACATGCCTGTCATCCCAGCTACTCAGGAAACTGAGGCAGGAGAATCACTTGAACCCAGGAGGCGGAGATTGCAGTGAGCCAAGATCGCGCCACTGCAGTCCAGCCTGGGCAACAAGAGTGAAACTCCGTCTTAAAAAAAAAAAGTTAAATGAATTAACACTTTGAAAATGAAACATTTGCCGGGCGCAGTGGCCACGCCTGTAATACCAGCACTTTGGGAGGCCGAAGTGGGCGGATCACAAGGTCAGGAGATCAAGACCATCCTGGCTAACACAGTGAAACCCCGGTCTCTACTAAAAATACAAAAAATTAGCCGGATGTGGTGGCGAGCGCCTGTAGTCCCAGCTTCTCGGGAGGCTGAGGCAGGAGAATGGCGTGAACCCGGGAGGCAAAGCTGGCAGTGAGCTGAGATCATGCCACTGCACTCCAGCCTGGGTGACAGAGTGAGACTCCGTCTCAAAAAGAAAAAAAAAAAAAAGAAAACGAAACATTCAGTTTCTCATTCACACTGGCCGCATTTCAAGGGCTTGGTAGCCACATGTAGCCAGTGGCTACTGTATTGGCACTGTAGACCACAGCGCACTCCCATCACTGCAGACGTGGGATTTCATTGCCTAGACTCTATGTGCAAACAACTTGGGTTCAAGTCTTAGCCCTGCAACTTGCAAACTGTGTCTGTGTGACCTTGGGTGAGTCACCTGCCCTCTTGCCCTAATTTCCTCCATCTGTAAAATGGGGATAAAATTGGCACTCACTTGGAAGCCAGCCCCAGAAGAGGGTCAGGCTCCTCCTGCCTCTCAGGCCCAAAATTTAAGGGGGTGCCCAAAACGCCAAAATCAAGATACATAATATCATAATACAGTATTTTTAAAAATGAAAATTAATGCCAAAAAAAAAAAAACCCATGATGAACTCAGTATCAAAAATGTAACTGAAGGCCGGGCGCGGTGGCTCACGCCTGTAATCCCAGCACTTTGGGAGGCCCAGGCGGGCGGATCACGAGGTCAGGAGATCGAGACCATCCTGGCCAACACGGTGAAACCCCATCTCTACTAAAAATACAAAAAATTAGCCAGGCGTGGTGGCAGGCGCCTGTAGTCCCAGCTACTCGGGAAGCTGAGGCAGGAGAGTGGCGTGAACCCGGGAGACGGAGCTTGCAGTGAGCCGAGATCGCGCCACTGCACTCCAGCCTGGGTGACAGAGCAAGACTCCATCTCAAAAAAAAAAAAAAAAAAAAAAAGTAACTGAAGACAGGATTCTATCCGCCTCACTGGGCTCACCCTCATCCTGGCCCTGTTGGATCCCGTCTTTGGTTAAAATGTTAACTTTGGTTAACTGTGGATATTTTGGATTAATTTTGATTGTTTAAAAATATTGCATAAAAACGCTTGAGCCCAGGAGTTCGAGGTTACAGTGAGCTATGATCTTGCCACCGCACTCCAGCCTGGGCGATGCAGCCAGACTTTATCTTAAAAAATAAAAAATTCCATAAAAGTATTTATTTTGATTACTAAAATTACCCTTCAGAGCCCTCTTTGGTCTCCCTGCCTCCCCCAGCTCCCCACATCTGCCAGTCCCCCGCTGTCTCAGAATCCTCCCGTATGCTGCACGCTTCTGAGCACTCCCGCCCCCTCCCGCACCCCAGCACCCCCCGCATCCCTCCCTCACCTCACCCGCCTGCACCCGCTCCTGCAATCCGCGTGCCCCTCCGCATCCCCGCATCCTCCCGCAGCGGAAGACGCCAGGTGGCGCCTGTAGACATCCGAGGACGTAGGGAGGAGGGGCCCTAGGGCCGGGTGAAGTCTGCCGGTGACCCATGACGTCTCGAGGCTCTGCGCCTTTCCATTGGTCGGCTCTTCGAGGGGCGGGGCGAGACGCGTGGTGGGCGGAGCCGGCTGACCTCAGACCGTCCGTCTGTCTTTCCTCCTCCTCCAGGTTCCCCGAGGAAACCGTGGCCCGAGCGCCGGCCACCGCGGCCCGCTGCGACCAGGACAGCGCCCCCAACCCCGTCCCCAGGTCCCTCCGCCTCTCCGGGACCCCCAGGCCCAGCGCTGACCTCTGACTCCAGTCCAGAGCTCACTCCCCACTCAGCCTTGACGCCCGAGGCGACCTCTGACCCTCCGGACACTTCACCACCCACCCCAGACCCAGCCTCCCGGACGAACCCCGACCTCATCTTGACAAGCCCTGACTTTGCTTTGTCCACCCCTGACTCTAGTGTGGTTCCCGCGTTGACTCCAGAACCCTCACCCACGCCCTTACCCACCTTGCCCAAAGAGCTGACCTCTGACCCTTCTACACCGTCGGAGGTGACCAGCCTTTCCCCTACCTCAGAGCAGATCCCAGAATCTGACACAACCCCAGATTTGGACACAACTCCATACTCTAGTACAGTCTCAGAATATTCTAGATCCCCAGACCCCTCCCCAAGCCCTCACCCCACTACTACCCCTGATCCCACCATGACCCCTGACCCCACCACAACCCCTAACCCTACTGTGACCCCTCACTTCCCTACCACCACTCACTCCACCATGATTCCTGACCCCACCACAACTCCTCACCCCACCACAACTCCTTACCCCACCACAACCCCTCACCCCACCACGACCCGTCACCCCACCACCACCACTCACTCCACCATGATTCCTGACCCCACCACAACTCCTCACCCCACCACAACTCCTTACCCCACCACAACCCCTCACCCCACCACAACCCCTCACCCCACCACCACCACTCACTCCACCATGATTCCTGACCCCACCACAACTCCTTATCCCACCACAACTCCTTACCCCACCACAACCTCTCACCCCACCACGACCCCTCACCCCACCACCACCACTCACTCCACCATGATTCCTGACCCCACCACAACTCCTCACCCCACCACAACCCCTCAACCCACCACAACCCCTCACCCCACCATGACTCCTGACCCCACCACGACCCCTTACCCCACCACGACTCCTGACCCCACCATGACCCCTCACCCCACTACAACTCCTCACCCCACCACAACCCCTCACCCCACCACGACCCCTCACCCCACCACGACTCCTGACCCCACCACGACCCCTTACCCCACCACGACTCCTGACCCCACCACGACCCCTCACCCCACCACAACTCCTTACCCTTCCTCAACCCCTATCATCACTGCTAAGTCCCTTCCAACCTCCTTGGGGACAGAACTCTCCTCTCCCACTCTAGCACCAACAGTCAAGCCCAGTCTGCACCCCCAGTTGACCTTCACAGCACCTGCCCCTCACACCTCCACATCCCAGATACCCACCTTAGAGCCCTCTCCAGCCTTGGAGTCCAGCCCCTCCAGGTCCTCCACAGCCACAAGCATGGACCCACTGTCCATTGAGGACTTCAAGCCACCCAGAAGCCAGAGCCCCAACCTAACCCCTCCACCCACCCATGCCCCACACTCAGCCTCTGACCTCACTGTGTCCCCTGACCCCCTCCTTTCCCCCATAGCCCACCCCTTGGATCATCCTCCCCTTGACCCCCTCACCCTAGGGCCAACTCCTGGTCAGAGCCCAGGCCCCCATGGTCCATGTGTGGCCCCAACACCACCTGTAAGGGTCATGGCTTGTGAGCCACCTGCCCTGGTGGAGCTGGTGGCTGCTGTGAGGGATGTGGGTGGTCAGCTGCAGAGACTGACCCAGGTCGTGGAACAGGACCAGCAGGAGCGCCAAGCCCTGCTGCTGGGGCTGACGCAGCTGGTAGAGGCTGCCCGGGGTCTGGGGCAGCTGGGTGAGGCCGTGAAGAGACTGGCAGAGATGGCCTGGACCACCAGCATGCCTGCACCAACCACCACTACCCCAGAGGAAGAAGAAAGACCTCTGAGGGGAGATGTGTGACCCTCTCCAGGATTTGAGGGGCTTAAGACACCCCTGACCAAAAAAAAAACCACAAAAAACCCCAAAGTATCTAAAAACAAGGTGTGAGTGGTGTTTTTGGGGAATCCTAGAGAGACAGAATCACAAGACCGATTTTGATATGTGAATAGCCCAGGTGCCATGCAAGGCGGTGTTGACAATGGAGATGATTATGAGGGTGGTGATGATGGTGATAATCTTGATGGTGATCATTGTGGTGAGGATCGTGAGGATAATGGTAAGATGGTGGTGGTGATGAAGACGGTGAAATAATGCTGATGATCATGAGGGAGTGGTCATGGTGATGAGGCAGTGACCATCATGATGACGGTGGTGGTGGTGATGATGATGATCATGGTGATGATGGTGGTGCTGGTCATGAGGGAGTGGTCATGGTGATGAGGCAGTGACCATCATGATGACGGTGGTGGTGGTGATGATGATGATGATCATGGTGATGATGATGATGATGGTCCTGGTCATGAGGGAGTGGTCATGGTGATGAGGGAATGATGGTGATGATGATGGTGATGGCGGTGGTGATAATGGTGATGATGGTCACATTGATGGTGATGGTGATGGTGGTGATGGTGGTCATTATGATGATGATGATGATGATGAAGATGGTGAAATGAAGGTGATGGCGATAGTGATGGTGGTGAGAGAATTGTCATGGTGATGAGGCAGTGACCATCATGATGACGGTGGTGGTGGTGATGATGATGATGATCATGGTGATGATGGTGGTGCTGGTCATGAGGGAGTGGTCATGGTGATGAGGGAATGATGGTGATGATGATGGTGGTGGCGGTGGTGATAATGGTGATGGCGGTGGTGATAATGGTGATGATGGTCACATTGATGGTGATGGTGATGGTGGTAGTGGAGGTGATAATGATGGTGTGAAAGGTGATCATGGTGGTGATGACTGTGAAGGAACAGTCATGGTGATGAGGGAATGATGGTGATGATGATGATGATGGTGGTGGTGGTGATAATGGTGATGATGATCATGGTGATGATGGTGCTGGTCATGAGGGAGTCATCAGGCAATGATGGTGGTGATGATGATGGTGATGGTGATGATGTTGGTGATTATGGTGGTAAAGATGATCTTGGTGGTGATGATCATGGTGATGGTCGTGACAATGATGAAGCTTCATGTGAGCAAAACGGCCTTGTTCATGGATGTAAGCCCAGTTTCTAGGAAAGAAGCTGATGCAGAGTACACACTCAATAATAAATATCTTTTGAATGAAAGAGTGCATCATCATCATCATCATCATCATGACTAATATTTGTTGGGTGCTTCCTATGTGTCAGGCTCTGTTTTAAGGGCTTTGCATGGATGATGATGTCATTTTGTCTTAACGAGTGCCTGCTGAGGAAGGTACTGTTACCACAGCTCAGCAGATGAGGAGGCGAGCTTTGCAGCCTGGATTCCTGAGTTTGAGTCCTTGCTGGGAGTAAACATAAGCCAGTTACTTAACCTCTGGGTCTGAGCTTCTCCAACTATAAAACAGGGATAATAATAGTACACATACCTCATGGGGTTGCTGTAATGATTGAATAAGTTAATACCTAGGAGAGTGCTTATGATGGCTCTTGATAAGCGCCCATCGTGTGAGAGCAATTATTGTATTTATCCCCATTCTGCAGATCTGGGCTTCGAGGCACAGAGAGGTTTGGTTGTGCCCCCCAGATCACTCAGGGAACACGTGGTGGGCCATGCTTGGCACTCAGGGCCCTTGCTCTTAAAATAATATTTTGGCTGGCCATAGTGGCTCATGTCTGTAATCCCAGCACTTTGGGAGGCCAAGATGGGAGGATGGCTTGAGGCCTGGAGTTCCAGACCAGAAATATAGTGAGACCCCCATCTTTATTAAGAAAGAAAGAAAGAAAATATTCCACGGCTGTGTCAGACTGACCTGGGTTCAAGTCCTGGATTAACCATGTCCCAGCTGTGGAACTCTGGCAGTTTCCCTCCCTTCTCTGAGCCTCAGTTTTTTCACCTGTAAAATGGGTAGAGCAATAGCACCTGTCTCATGGGGTTGTGAGGATTAAATGTGGCAGTGCAGATAAGGACAACGTGGCATGTAGGATGTGCTCAGTTAACAATAGTGCTTGCGACCACGCCTGCCTGTGCTTTTCTGTGCTAACGCTGCATGGACTGTTAATCCATGTACATCCAGTCCTCACCACAGCCCTTTGAGGGAGAAACTGATCCCCGTTTCAGAAAGGACTCTGAGGCTCAGAGAGGGCAGGCCCGTTGCCAAAGGGCACACAGCAGAGCCAGGGACTCAAACCCTGAATACTGTGATGTGAATTTCCGTGCTTTGACCATGGCCTGCGTTTCCAGATTAGGGCTTCCGTGACTGCCCCAATCCAAGCGACCATGGGTGGGCTCCTTCCCATCTCTGTGCCTCAGCTTGCTGGTTTGTAAATTGGGGACCGTCTTGGAAGACCCCGCTACTCTGATTCTGGCTCCTGCAGCCTCAGGCAGGAAACCATTTCCTCCTCCTCCTCCTCTCTCAGCTTAGAGGTCGTGGAAGGTGATGGAGGCTGGCGCCCCCGCAGTCCTGCAAAGGCCAACAGGGTCCAGTTACTTGGGCGGCGGGGGGGTGCGGGGTGCGGATAATGTCTGGGGGTCCTGATAGATGGACAGTCTGCTCCTGCCAGCGGGTGAAGGAGCATGCTGAGAATTCTGTTCCCCAGATCTCATTAAGCCCCGAGACTTAAATAACTGCTGACTGGTTCCCTGGAGAGGCTGAGGGGAGAGCTTCTGCCCTGGGGAGTCGGGGGGTCACAGGGCAGCCCCCCAACATGGAAGAAAACAGCTCCTTTTCCAGGTCCAGGTGGGAGCAGATGAACGCTGGCTCTGGGTCATCCCCCACCAAAAATAACAGAGGGCCCAGCCTGGGGTTCGGGCTCCCGGCCCCTCTCTGCAGACCAGAGGTGGAGGGGGGCTGTTGGGCACTCTGGCCTTAGGCCCCTCCGCCCCCTGCCACCTTCTGCCAGCTCTGTAGAAGGGAGTGCTTAATTACCCAGTCACTCTATCCCTGCTTGGCCAGGCAGTTAAGCCCAAACATCTGGCCCCAGGGCCCACGGCCAGAATGGGTGGCCAGCCCCCGCCCAGTGCTGGCCCTGGCTCTGGACACCTCCCACGGGACAGCTGAGCTCGATCTTCTGCCTGCCAGCTTGCAACCAGCCCAAAACAGTAGCTGCATAGGCCCAGCAAGCTCAATTGATGCAGGAAAAAAAACATTTGATGAAATTCAACAGCCATGGTGGTACACACACACACACACACACACACACACACACACAGAACAAAGTTGGAGCAGAGAGGACTTCCTTCATCAGATAAGCGGTATGAAGGAAGACACATATCTTTGATTTTCCCTGGGCAATGGATATGATCTCCTATGAGCGCTGACACAGGAGGCCCCGAAGAACGCAGCAGGTAAGCGGTTTGCGTGAGTGAGAGCTAGGCCCGATGCTGGATCCATACTCTAAAGTCATCTTCTCACATTCCTTGCACCTCAGAATGTGACCCATGGACCTGCAGCATTGGCCTCACGTGGAAGCTGTTTACAAACACGGAATCTCATGCTCTGCCCAGAGCCACCAAAGCAAATTCTGCCTTTTTTTTCTTAATTTCTTTTTTTTTGAGACAAAGTCTCGCTCTGTCGCCCAGGCTGCAGTGCAGTGGTGCGATCTCAGCTCACTACAACCTCCCCCTCCCAGGTTCAAACGATTCTCCTGCCTCAGCCTTCCGAGTAGCTGGGACTACAGGCGTACGCCACCATGCCCGGCTAATTTTTGTTTATGTTTTTTTTTTTTTTGAGATGGAGTCTCGCTCTGTCGCCCAGGCTGGAGTTCAGTGGCGCGATCTCGGCTCACTGCAAGCTCCGCCTCCCGGGTTCACGCCATTCTCCTACCTCAGCCTCCAGAGTAGCTGGGACTACAGGTGCCTGCCACCAAGCCCGGCTAATTTTTTGTATTTTTTAGTAGAGACGGGGTTTCACCATGTTGACCAGGCTGATCTTGAACTCCTGACCTCAAATGATCCACCCACCTCGACCTCCCAAAACGCTGGGATTACAGGTGTGAGCCACCGCACCTGGCCTTTTTATTTTGTTTTGTTTTGTTTTTGAGACAGGGTCTCACTCTGTCGCCCAGCCTGGAGTGCAGTGGTATAATCACAGCTGACTGCAGGCTTGACCTCCTGGGCTCAAGCGATTCTCCCACCTCAGCCTCCTGAGTAGCTGGGACTACAGATGCACACCACCACACCTGGCTAATTTTTGTAATTTTGTAGAGATGGGGTTTCACCATGTTGGCTAGGCTGGTCTCAAATTCCCCACCTCAGGTGATCTGCCCACCTCGGCTTCCCAAGGTCCTGGGATTACAGGCATGAGCCACCGCCCCAGCCCATATGGTAGACTATTCAGTGTACAATAGCATCATGTCTAAAAAAAAAGTATTTAATCTAGGCGTGGTGGCACGCGCCTGTAATCCCAGATACTCAGGAGGCTGAGTCAGGAGAATCGCTTGAACCCGGGAGGCAGAGGTTGCAGTGAGCCGAGCTCATGCTGTTGCACTCCAGCCTGTATGGCAGGGTGAAAAAAGTATTTAATTATATACTTTAATTAAAAATACTTTATTGCTAAACATACTAATGACCACCTGAGTCTTCAGCGAGTCATAATCTTTTTGCTGCTGGAGGATCTTGCCTTGATGTTGATGGCTGCTGACTGATCAGGGTGATGGTTACTGAAGCCTGGGGAGGCTGTGGCAATTTCTTAAAATAAGACAATAATGAAGTTTGCTGCATCGACTGACTCTTTCATGAAAGATTTCTCTGTAGCATGCGATGCTATTTGATAGTATTTACTCCACAGTAAAAATTTCTTTCAAAATTGGAGTAAGGCCGGGCATAGTGGCTTACGCCTGTAATCCCAGCACTTTGGGAGACTGAGGCAGGAGGATTACCTGAGCCCAGGAGTTTGAGACCAGTCTGGGCAACATAGCAAGACCCTGTCTGTACGAAGAAAATAAAAATTAGCCAGCCGGGCGCGGTGGCTCACACCTGTAATCCCAGCACTTTGGGAGGCTGAGGCGGGTGGATCACGAGGTCAGGAGATCGAGACCATCCTGGTTAATGCGGTGAAACCCCGTCTCTACTAAAAATACAACAAAATTAGTCAGGCGTGTTGGCGGGCATCTGTAGTCCCAGCTACTCGGGAGGCTGAGGCAGGAGAATGGCGTGAACCCAGAAGGTGGAGCTCGCAGTGAGCTGACATCGCACCACTGCACTCCAGCCTGGGTGACAGAGTGAGACTTCGTCCAAAAAAAAAAAAAAAAATTAACCAGGTGTGGTGGTGTGCACCTATAGTCCCACCTACTTGGGAAGCTGAGATGGAAGGATCACTTAGCCCAGGAGATGGAGGCAGCAGTGAGCTACGATTGTGCCACTGCACTCCAGCCTGGACAACAGAGCAAGACCCTGACTCTAAAAAATTTTTAAAAATTGAGTTAATCTTCTCCAACCCGGCTGCTACTTTATTAACTAAGTTTGTTAACATTCTAAATCATTTATTGTCATTTCAACAACATTCACAGTATCTTCATCAGAAGTACTTTCCATCTCAAGAAAGCACTTTTTTTGGTGCTTATTCATAAGAAGCAACTCGTCTGTTCAAGTGTTATCATGAGATGGCAGCAATTTAATCACATCTTCAGGCTCTGCTTCTAATTCTAGTTTCATTGCTATTTCTGCCACATCCAGTGACTTCCTCCACTGAAGTCTTGAACCCTCAAAGTCAGCCATAAGGGTTGGAATCAACTTCTTCCAAACTCCTGTTAATGCTGACATTTTGACTTCCTTCTCTGAGTCACGAATGTCCTTAATGACATCTAGAATGGTGAATCCTTTCCAGGAGGTTTTCAATTGACTTTGTCCAGATCCATCAGAGGAATCACTATGTATGGCAGCTATAGCCTTACAAAATGTATTTCTTAAATAATGATACTTGAAAGCAAAATTATTAAGGCCAGGTGCGGTGGCTCACGCCTGTAATACCAGCACTTTGGGAGGCCGAGGCAGGTGGATCACTTGACGTCAGGAGTTCGAGACCAGCCTGGCCAACATGGTGAAACCCTGTCTCTACCAAAAATGCAAAAATTAGCCAGGCATGGTAGCGGGCGCCTGTAGTCCCAGCTACTCGGAAGGCTGAGGCAGGAGAATGGTGTGAACCCTGGAGGCGGAGTTTGCAGTGACCCGAGATTGCGCCACTGCACTCCAGCCGGGGTGACAAAAACAAAACTCTGTCTCAAAAAACAAACAAACAAAAAACAAAAACAAAATAAAGAAAGAAAGAAAGAAAAGAAAAAAAGATAATACAAACTTTCAATGAACTAGTTGCCCAGGCTAGTCTCAAACTCCTGGCCTCAAGCGATCTTCCCACCTCAGCCTCCCAAAGTGCTGGGATTCAAGGCGTGAGCCACCGCACCCGCCCATGCTTTTATATTCTCTCACACACGTGCATGCTGTCTCATACAGTGTCTTGATCTCTCACACACAGTCTCACAATCTTACACTCATCCTCACACTCACATCTACACCTGTACTCAATCTGAAACGTTTATGTTCACCCCCACACATACAGCTCGCTCATGCTCACAAGCTTACTCCCTCATGCTCACACACTCACAATCACCCGCACACACACCCTCACCCGCACACTCACCCACACCCCCGTGCCCCCAAGCCCCTCCTCCCGCTGAGCACGGCAGGACATCCCTGCAGGTTAACAGCAGGGACCATGTGCGGGAGCCCAGCTGCGTTCGACTCCGGGCTTTGCCCCCCGGCCCGGTGTGTGGGTGTGGCGGGAACCTGGCTGCCCTGTGCGTGAGATGGGCAGAGCCCAGGGACCCCCGCCACCATCTTGGGGACAGGTCAGGGAGCAGATGTGGCCTCCAAGATCCCTGGTTGGGGTTCAGCCTCCGGCCAGCACTAAGCATTACTTAATTAGTGTCGTCCCTGCCTGCCTGTCGGGGTCAGGCCCTTCCTGGGAAGTGTATGTCCTCCCCTGTGCTTCGCCCATGACAGGCTGGTCATTATCACCTTCCAGATAATCCTCAGCTGCCGCCAGCAATCAACACCTCGTGCCCCCTGCCCCCTGCCCGGTCTCCACTCCCACCCAGCATGCTGCATCCCAGCCACCTCCAGCTTTTTGGGACACATTCTTGGCCTAACAGCTCAGGCTATTTCAGATTCACAGATACAGGGGCAGGAGGTCTTGATATACTCCACCCGCACCCCCCACCCCCCGCGTTGTTGACTCCTGTCTTCTCCCCAGTGATCCCTGCTCCAGGAAGCTCACCCGGATTGTCCAGGTCAGAGGCCCCAACGCTATGGCTTGAACCTGGATTCGAAGGCTCCTTGGGGTCACTCCACAGGAGCACACCTGCTGTCAGCCCCGCTCCAGGCAACACCTCGGTGGCCACAGCAGGGGCCCTGCGGGGTATGCAGGGACCAGGGAGTGCGTGACACACGATCCAGCTCCGAGTTGTAGCTTTGCTCTGGGCCTGAGGCCAAGGAGGGCGCGGAGAGGAAGAGACAGTGTTTGCAAACAGGGCAGCTGCCAAGCAGGGGCGGGGAAGAGAGGAGGAAGGTGCGAAGGAGAGAGGGCCCAGGCGGCGCCCGCCCGCAGCGCCTGCGTGACCACCCTGGCTACACATTGACAGGCATGTGCGCGCACACACACACGGATCCGATGTCCACACATAGCGAGTCACATTCACTCCCCATACACACAAGTACGTCAGCACACTCAAGCTCGGATGCTCATGGAAACACAACAGGCACAAAGCTGTATTATCATCCACGTGCAGTGAGACACACACAACCCCATCCTCCCTCCTTTCCATGCATATGCACTCACATGCACACTCACACTGGCATACACATTCATGGTCACCCACGAATTTACACTTGCACACATGTGCACACTCCTACTCACATGCACACACATACCCGTAGACACACATGCACACTCACACTGGCACACACTCATGCTCATACATGACATGCAAACTTGCAGACATGTGCACACTTGTACTCACATATGCACATGCATACACGCAATCACACACACACATGCACACACTCGCACACACTCATGCACAGGACATTCACACTTGCACATATGTGGACACTTGTACTCACACACATACACACTTGCACACATGTGCACACTCATGCACACTCACTCTCATGGACACACATGCACACTCACACTGGTGCACATACTCATGGTCACACGTGACACACACTTGCACACATTTGCATACTCACATGCACACATACACTCACAATTGCACACACGCACACATTCACACTTGCACAATATGCACACTCACTCGCACACATACACACTCACACTCACGGACACACATGCACACTCACGGGTGCACACATACTCATGCTCACATGACATTCACACTTGCACACATGTGCACACACATATGCACACGCATACACTCACTCGCACACACATGCACACTCACACACACTCATGCACACATGCATATAGAGCTCCTTGATGGAAGCTTTGAGGACCATATTTTTAATTCCATTGTTAGCACACAAACTTTGGTTTGGTTAAGGAAAGGGATTCTTACAAGCAAGTGGCTCACTCCCTCCTGCCCACAGGTCTGCCATCAGGACCCCCTGCAGGACAGCGGGGAGGCTCAGGCAGCACCATGAGCTCAGGCAGCTCATCCTCGCCCCTCTGTCTCTCTCTCTCTCCCTTCCTCTCTGTCTCTTTTCTCTGTCTGTGTCTCTCTTTCTGTGTTTGTCTCTCTCCACCTCTCTGTTTCTCTCTCTTTCTCTCTGTTTCTCTTTCTCTCTAACTCTGTATGTGTCTGTGTCTGTTTCTCTGACTCTCTCTCTCTTCCTCCACCTGTTTCTTTTTCTGTGTGTCTGTTTCTCTATCTTCATCTCTCCTTCTTTTTCTCTCCCCCATCTGTTTCTCTGTGTGTGTGTCTCTGTCTCTCTCCATCTCTCCCTGCTCTCTGTTTCTCTGTGTCTCTGTCTCTCCACCTCTGCACCCCCCCCTCCCTCCTCCACATGTCCTCTGATGCACACTCCCCTTCTCGTTCCCGAGCAGACAGATTCGCAGCAGCACTGGGATCTGAGTGCCAGATGGAGTTTATTTGCAGAGCGGCTGGGGTGAGAGAAGGCAAAACACATCACAGAGAGGGTGGTGCCAGGTGGGAGGGAGACCCGGCCAGAGAGAAGCAGAAAGGACGGCGGGAGGACAGGGACGGAGGGGAGGCTGCGCCACACCGGACAGGCTTATTTATTTAACAGACATTTCCTGACCCCTGCTGCAGGCCATCGCTGAGTACATGGGGTCTGTCAGCAAACGGAAGGTGGCAAAGACCCCCGACTCCAGGAGCTCACAAAATAACCACAAAAAATAAGCCATACAGTTAGAAGAAGATACACATCCTAGAGCAATAGTAGAGTGGGGGGATGAGGAGGCAGACAGTAAGCATTTACGATGCACAGCTGTAATCCCAGCACTGTGGGAGGCCGAGGTGGGAGACTCGCTCGAGGCCAGGAATTTGAGACTAACCTGAGCAACGTAGCAAGACCCGCCCCCAACCATCTCTAAAAAAAGTTAAAAATTAGCCTAGAGTGGTGGCACATGCCTGTAGTCCCAGCTACTCAGGAGGCTGAGGCAGGAAGATTGCTTGAGCTGTGGATTTTGAGACTGCAGTGAGCAGAGATTGCACCACTGCACTCCAGTCGGGGAGAGAGAACGAGACCCTGTCTCAAAAAAAATAAAAATGCAGGGGGTGACGGGATGAGCCTAAAGGGTCCCGAGCAAACAGCAAGTGCAGAGCCACGCGGAGGTCTGAGGCCCTGGGGAAGGTGGCGGCAGGTATGGAGGGACACGCAGAGGTCTGAGGCCCTCATGGACCAAGAGAGGAATGCAGCCTGCAGAGACGAGAGAGAAGGAGGATGCAGAGGGGAATCCCAAGCCCCATGGATGAAAACACAGTGAGGAGAAACCAAAAGCCGTTGGCCTTGGAGGCCTCGGGTGGTGAGGCTTCCCGTTCTGCATCCCCCAGGGCCTCCTCACTGCCCAGCCTCCTCTTCCACCGCTCCCACTTCTTCAGCCTCGCCCTCCCGCTGCCTCCAGGGGCGCCCCAGGTGCTCCCTGATGGAGCTCACAGCGCTCCTCCTTCGGGGGTGAGGGTCCAGCAGCCCCCACAGAAGCGCGTCGGCTGCGGGGGCCAGGCCGAACCAGGGCTGAGGGCGGTCCTGGGGCTGGCCCGACGCCTGCCAGATGAGGAAGTCCTCGTAGAAGGGGTCGGCCTCGGCCAGGGGCTGGTCCCAGGGGAAGTAGCCCGTGAGGAGGCAGAAGAGCAGGACGCCCAGCGCCCAGGCGTCCAGGGCGGGCTGAATGGGCAGGCCCTCGGGCAGGGGCGGGGGCGCGCAGAGCTCGGGGGCCGTGTAGGGGATGGGCGGCCCGGCCAGGCGCAGCAGGGTCCCGCGAGGCCTCGTGTGGCCGAAGTCGGTCAGCTTGAAGCGCCGGCAGTCCGGGTCGCACACCAGGATGTTCTCCGGCTTCAGGTCCCGGTACACCAGGCCGCGGGCGTGGATGTACTCCAGGGCGGAGGCCAGCTGGGCGGCGCAGCGGTGCACTGCGGGCTGCGGGAGGCCCACCTGCGGGGAGAGTGGTCAGGACCCAGTGCCCCGAGGCCACGGAAGGCAACCGAGACCGCGGGACCTCTCCTCTGCCCAGCAAGCAGGCCCAGGACACTAAGGAGGCCGGTAAGGAAGACGGTGAATAGTTGGCCCTGTGAGGCTGAGTGTGACCTGCGAGGCCTGTGGGTTTAGGAGGCCTAGGGTGACCCCATAAGGCCCGTGGGTTTAGTGGCGCCTAGGGTGACCCCATAAGGCCCGTGGGTTTAGTGGGGCCTGGGGTGACCCCATAAGGCCCGTGGGTTTAGTGGGGCCTAGGGTGACCCCATGAGGCCTAGTGGGACCTGTGAGGCCTGTAGCTTTATTGCGGCCTAGTGTGACCTATGAGGTCTGTGGGTTTAGGGGGCCTGGGGTGACCCCATGGGGCCTGCGGGTTTAGTGGGGCCTGGGGTGACCCTGTAGGACCTGTAGGTTAAGCGGGGCCTAGGGTGACTCTGTAGGGCCTGTGACTTGATTGGGGTCCAGTGTGACCTGGTGCTGCCTGGTGAGTCTCCATAGTGTATCGCGTGAGTTCTGTGATGTCTATGAACTCCAAAGAGGCCTAACAACTCCACGAGTCCTGTGGGCCCCGCGAGGGGCCTCCGGGGGGTAGGGGAGGCCCAATGCAGTGGCTGTGGCTTCTGTGGCCCAGGCTGCTCAGGACGTTCCTGGGAGGCGGGTGAGGCACTCGGAGGCGGCTTGGGGTCTGCCTACGCACCTTGGGCTGGATAAAGGCCATGAGATCCCCGTGCAGGACGGGCTCCGTCAGGAAGCTGTAGGAGTGTGCCGACTCGATGCCAATGCCGTAGGCCGTCACGATGGCTGAGTGCGCGCCCAGCGAGAGCCCCACACAGAACTCGTACAGGAAGCCACGGAGGGACGTGCGGGGTTTCGGGAGCTGCTTCAGTGCCAGGGGTGTGCCTGGGGCAGCAGGGACAGGTGTGGGAGGCGTGCAGCAGCCAAGGGCCACCTGGGCCAGCTGCTCTGTTCCCCTGTGGTCCCCCCGATGGCCCCTCAGCTTGGACTCTTTCCCATAGGCCATCTCCACCTTCTCCATCTCCCGCCTCCCTCCTGAGCCCACCCTAACAGCATGGCCACCCAAGCATCACCAGTGGTACCAATAGTTACAGCACGCCGGGGCCCAGCTGGGGGCTCAGGCCTGCGATCCCAATGCTTTCAGAGACCGAGGCGGGAGGATCCCTTGAGGCCAGGAGTTTGAGACCAGCCCGGACAACACAGTGAGACCCTACCTCTAAAAAAAGTTTTAAAAAGGCCGGGCACTGTGGCTCACGCCTGTAATCCCAGCACTTTGGGAGACTGAGGCGGGTGGATTGCTTGAGGTCAGGAGTTCGAGACCAGCCTAGTCAACGTGGTGAAACCCCTTCTCTACTAAAAACACAAAAAACTAGTCGGTTGTGGTGGCGCATGCCTGTAATCCCAGCTACTCGGCCGGCTGAGGCAGGAGAATTGCTTGAACCCGGGAGGCAGAGGTTGCAGTGAGCCGAGATTGTGTCACTGCACTCCAGCCTGGGGGACAGAGTGAAAAAATTTTTTTTTAAAATAATTAGCTGGGCATGGTGGCATCTCTAAAAAATTAAATAAAATAATAACAGTACGTGGTGAATTTCTACCCTGCTTTCTTACAAGGCTATAACCATGGAGATGGAGAGATACCATGAAATTTCCCCAATGACCTCGTTTGGCTTCTCATGACAGCAAACCCGTGTTTGAGGCAAAAAGGTATTTTTGAGACACCTGGGGAAAAGGTAACCTACACTGGTTAAGAAAGCCAATTAGGAATTGTGGATTTTGTCACGTGTGGAAACGACTTCCTAGAAGCTAAACTCCTTGCAGACAGGAACTTCTGATGTCTTCCTTTTTTTTTTTTGAGATGCAGTTTCACGCTTGTCCAGACTGGAGTGCAGTGGTGTGATCTCGGCTCACTGCAACCTCTGCCTCACGGGTTCAAGTGACTCTCCTGCCTCAGCCTCCTGAGTAGCTGGGATTACAGGCACCTGCCACCATACCCAGCTAAGTTGTGTATTTTCAGTAGAGATGGGGTTCACCATGTTGGTCAGGCTAGTCTCGAACTCCTGGCCTCAGGTGATGACCCACCTCAGCCTCCTGAAGCACTGGGATTACAGGTGTGAGCCACTACACACGCTTTTTTTTTTTTTTTTTTTTAAGACAGGGTCTTTCTCTGTCGTCCAGGCTGGAGTGCAGCAGCACAATCACGGCTCACTGCAACCTCCGCCTCCCAGGCTCAAGTGATTCTCCTGCCCAAGCTCCCCAAGTAGCTGGGACTACAGTCGTGCACCACCACTGGGCTAATTGCACACCAAGCTAATTTTTTTCCCCCGACACCAGAAATTCCTGCTAACTGGCTAAGTTTTTAAAAAAATATTTGTAGAGACGGTCTCGCTATGTTGCCCAGGCTGGTCTCAAACTCCTAGGCTCTAAGCAATCCTCCTGCCTTGACCTCCCAAAGTGCTGGGATTACAGGTTTGAGCCACCGTGCCCGGCTTGGTTTCTTTGATTTCTGAGCCATCAGCTGCGAGGGTGCAACCTTCCCCATCACAAGGCCGTGTGTGACTGGGATAAATTCCCTCCTTATTGGCCCAGCGCAGTGGCTCATGCCTATAATCCCAGCACTTTGGGAAGCCAAGGTGGGCAGATCACTTGAGGTCAGGAGTTTGAGATCAGCCTGGCGAACATGGTGAAACCCCATCTCTACTAAAAATACAAAAATTAGCCGGTGTGGTTGCACGTGCCTGTAATCCCAGCTACTCGGAAGGCTGAGGCAGGAGAATCACTTGAACCCAGGAGGCGGAGGTTGCAGTGAGCCGAGATTGTACCACTCCACTCACTGCAGCCTGGGTGACAGAGCAAGACTCCATCTCCAAAAAAGAAAAATAGAAAAAAAAGAAAGGCCAAGTGCAGTGGCTCACACCTGTAATCCCAGCACTTTGGGAGGCCCAGGCGGGTGGATCACTTGAGGTCAGGAGTTCAAGACCGGCCTGGCCAAAATGGTGAAATCCCATCTCTACTAAAAATACAAAAATCAGCCAGGTGTGGTGGTGCATGCCTGTAGTCCCAGCTATTTGGGAGGCTGAGGCAGGAGGATTGCTTGAACCCGGGAGGTGTAGGTTGCAGTGAGCCGAGATTGTGCCACTGTACTCCAGCCTGGGTGACAGAGTGAGACTCTGTCTCAAAAAAATAAAAATAAAAAATAAAAAAGTTCCCTTCTTATCGAAAACACCGGCCATCCCCGCCCACTCTGCAGCCAGATGCAGTGGGGTCTCTTCCGCGTTTTCACAGCGCTCCTGATCACTGCCTCAACAGCCACGCCACCCGGTGTTGGCAATCCCTGCCCATCTATGCTCCCCACGGTGCCCTGAGCTTCTTAACGACAGTGGCATGCTCAGGGCCCCAGCATCATGCAGCCCAGGGGCAGGTGTGCTAGAGGCCTCCAGGTGCAGGTTCAGTGAAACGCCCATGGAGGGGCCTCATTGCCAAAGTCCCCGCCCGTTACTGCTCATGCATCCGGCTTTGTGAGCACCCAGGGCTGGATCTCAGCGTCTGCAGCTCTTCCTGAGGTGTGCTGTTGTGTGGCTGTGTTATTGCCCTCTGCGTTATTACTGAATTGTGTCTCCCCAAATCTCATATGTTGGAGTCCTAACCCCCCCATTGCTGAATGTGGCTGTATTTGGAGATGGGGTCTTTAAAGAGGTAAAATGAGGTCACTAGAGTGGGCAGGCCCTCGTCCAATGTGACTGGTGTCCTTATAAGAAGAGGAGATCAGGACACAGACACACACAGAGGGACGACCACGTGAGGACACGGGGAGAAGACGGCCAAATGCAAGCCAAGGAGAGAGGCCTCAGGAGAACCAACCCTGCTGACATCTTGATCTCAGGCTTCCAGCCTCCAGAGCTGTAAGGAAACAGAGCTCTGTTGTTAGCCAGGCACAGTGGCGCACGCCTGTAATCCCAGCACTTTGGGAGGCTGAGGCAGGAGGACCACTTGAGGCCAGTTTGAGACCAGCCTGGGCAACACAGTGAGACCCCATCTTAAAAAAAAAATTTAAAAATTAGCCGGGCATGGTGGCATGTGCCTGTAGTCTCAGCTACTTGTGGAGCTGAGGTGGGAGGATCCCTTGAGCCCAGGAGGTCAAAGCTGCAGCGAGCTATGATCGCGCCACTGCACTCCAGCCTGGACAACAGCAAGACCCTGTCTCAAAAAAAAAAAAAAAAAAAGAAAAGAAAAAAGGCCGGGCACAGTGGCTCATGCCTGTAATCCCAGCATTTCGGGAGACCGAGGCAGGGGGATCACTTGAAATAAGGAGTTCAAGACCAGCCTGGCTAACATGGGGAAATCCGTCTCTACTAAAAATACAAAAATGAGCCGGGCATGGTGGCATGCACCTGTAATCCCAGCTACTCGGGGGGCTGAGGCACAAGAATCACTTGAACTTGGGAAGCGGAGGTTGCAGTGAGCCGAGATTGTGCTACTGCACTCCAGCCTGGGCAACAGAGCAAGACTCCATTTCAAAAAAAAAAAAAAAGAAAGAAAAAAGTCAAAAGTCCTGTTGTGGAAGCCCCCGCCTTTGTCATGGCAGCCCCAGCAGATGAATGCACACTTTTTCTGCGTTCATGCTAGGAGATTCTTGAAGGCAGAGACTGGCTGTGTTCAATTCTGGGTCCCCTGCCCGCCCGACCCCCTTCCCCCCAGCACAGGGCTGGCCTCAGAAGGCATGCCCTGAACTGACTGACCTCAGGTTGCCTCCCTATTTTCCGTTTCATGGAAGGACACAGTGCTTGGCAGAAAGGCCCAGGGTAGTGGGGAGCTGTCCTGCACACCCACTGTGTGCCTGCCTTGCTAAGTGCTTAGCAGACAGCATCACTCTGCATCATCCCACGGTAACCACTACAACCGCCACGGGAGGCTCCTGAGCTGGGAGCTCTGTCTTACCCAGCATTATACACCCCCAGCAACTAGAGCAATCCACATTCACTCAGAGGATCAACCATTCTTCCAAGTAGAAATCATTACCCACATTTTTCAAAGGAGGAAGCTGAGACTCAGAGAGGGCAAGGGAGTTCCTCAAAACACACAGTTTTTGGCGGGGCACCGTGGCTCATGCCTGTAATCCAAGCAATTTGGGAGGCTGAGGCAGGCGGATCACTGGAGGCCAGGAGTACAAGACCACCCTGGTCAACAGAGCGAAACCTCATCTCTACTAAAAAAGAAAAATACACACACACAAATGTAGCTGGGTGTGGTAGTGCATGCCTATAGTCCTAGCTACATGGGAGGCTGAGGCAGGAGGATCACTTGAACCTGGGAGGTGGAAGTTGCAGTGAGATTGCGCCACTGCACTCCAGCCTGGGCGACAGAGCCAGACTCTGTCTCAAAAACAACCAACCAACCAAAAGAACAAAAAACACACAGCTTTGGAGGGCAGAGGTAAGACTTGATTCAGGCCTACCAGCCTCCCCAGCCTGGGCTACCCCAGGCCCGTGCCCCGCCCCCAGCTGAACCCTGCCACCTCCGGCCCCACAGCCTCGTACCTTTCTGACGATGGATGACCAGAAGGACGCGGCCATAGCGACCCTGGCCCAGGGGACGCACTTCCTCGTAGAGCTCGTCCACCTCGGCTCGGACCAGGGTCTGAGCACTCAGTGTCATCATGTCCTCCAGCGCCCGGGCAGCCTCCTGGCCCTGCTGGAGCTCCTCTAACGTCAGGCCGCCCAGACCCTCCTCTCCGCTGTCCTCCGAAGCCCCTGCCTCCGCTGGCCCTTCCTCAGACTGTTTGCCAGGCATCTCTGCAAGAACAGAGAGGGGTGCCCAGGCTCAGGTCCCAGGCCCAAGGGAGGAGGGGACTGGGGGTCTGGACTCCTGGGTCTGAGGGAGGAGGGGCTGGGGGCCAGGACTCCTGGGTCTGAGGGAGGAGGGGCTGGGGGCTCATCGCGCCTCTCATTGTGACTCAGTCTCCCTCTTGGTGAGAGGTGGGGAGACAAGTCTGGTGTGAGTTCAAGCCCCAGGTCACAGATGTCCCTGCCCCCACATTCCTGCGCACTGCGGCCGCCACCCGCCACCCTGAGGTTGAAAGATGAACCAGATAACTGAGACTCCCCCATCTTGTTTCCAAAGCAAACAGACTTGGGCCCTGGGGGTGGATGAGTAGACTCTGTCTCCTGAGAACAAACAGGTGCTCTTGGGCTCAGGGCTGGGAGGGCGGGCTGTGCAGAGGGCCTGGGACGCCTGGGTCCTGCATGGGACCGAGCACTTGGGATCAGTCCCCAAGCTCCTGACAGGCCTGGGGTCCCACTTTCACAGCCTAGCCACCTCCCTCAGACCCAGCCCCCCAGCCCCTCCTCCGCCAGACCTAGGGGTCCAGGCCCCCAGCCCACCTCTCTCCTGGAACCTCATACAATTCACACAACTGGGGACCCCCCGATTCTGTTTCCCTCATCCTCCACCGCTCTACAGCCTCCAGGTGCAGCCCAGGCTCCCCTGAGGGACCAAGGACTCGGGCCACCGGGCACAGTCACCCTCAGGTGCTGCCCACCTCAGGCCAGGGCACCTTGCCCACCTCCCAACCTGGGCTCAGACCTCCAGACCTCACCTCCTCCAAGGCCCGCCTGACCCTTCGGCCGCCGGCTGTGGTCAGTGCCCGGCACTTAGGGCCCATGCCAGCAGAGGCCTGCCCAGGAGCAAGACCCCGCCCCGACTTTGGGGGTCGTAAAGCCCCGCCCCTGGGCCTGCCCCTTCTGCCCCCACTGGGAGCAGAGCGACATCGTGCGATGACTCCTGGAACTGGCTGTGGTCAGGCGAATACCCTGACCCAAGAGTTGAGACCTCCTCCCTCAGACCCAGGAGTCCAGGCCCCAGCCCCTCCTCCTTCAGACCCAGGAGTCCAGGCCCCAGCCCCTCCTCCTCCCTCAGACCCAGGAGTCCAGGCCCCAGCCCCTCCTCCTCCCTCAGACCCAGGAGTCCAGGCCCCAGCCCCTCCTCCCTCAGACCCAGGACTCCAGACCCCCAGCCCCTCCTCCCTCAGACCCAGGAGTCCAGACCCCCAGCTCCTCCTCCTTCAGACCCAGGAGTCCAGGCCCCAGCCCCTCCTCCTCCCTCAGACCCAGGAGTCCAGGCCCCAGCCCCTCCTCCCTCAGACCCAGGAGTCCAGGCCCCCAGTGCCTCCTCCCTCAGACCCAGGAGTCCAGGCCCCAGCCCCTCCTCCTCCCTCAGACTCAGGAGTCCAAGCCCCCAGTGCCTCCTCCCTCAGACCCAGGAGTCCAGGCCCCAACCCCTCCTCCCTCAGACCCAGGAGTCCAGACCCCCAGCCCCACCTCCCTCAGACCCAGGAGTCCAGGCCCCCAGTGCCTCCTCCCTCAGACCCAGGAATCCAGTCCCCCAGTGCCTCCTCCCTCAGACCCAGGAGTCCAGGCCCCAGCCCCTCCTCCCTCAGACCCAGGAGTCTAGGTCTCCAGCCCCTCCTTGCTCACCCAGGAGTCCAGGCCCCAGCCCCTCCTCCCTCAGACCCAGGAGTTCAGGACCCCAGTCCCTCCTCCCTCAGACCCAGGAGTCCAGACCTCCAGCCCTTCCTCCTCCCTTAGACCCAGGAGTCCAGGCCCCAGTCCCTCCTCTCTCAGACCCAGGAGTGCAGGCCCCAGTCCCTCCTCCCTCAGACCCAGGAGTCCAGACCCCCAGCGCCTCCTCCCTCAGACCCAGGAGTCCAGGCCTTAGCTTCCCCCACCCATCTGCAGTTTTCCGGCAGAACTGAGGCCTCCCTACCCGCCTCAAGGCCCCTCTCTTCCCAGTTGCTCCACCACCTGCTTCCCGCCCCACTAAGTCTGAGGTCATCCCACACTACATCGTTCTGGAATCTCATTGTCTCATTCTTTCCCCAAACAAGACCCCAGCATCTGATCCCCTGGACACCCCTCTCCAAGCACTTGTGTCTGACCTGTCAATGGGGCATTGATGGGGGAGCTGGGTGGAGTCAAGGCAGGGGTGGGTTCCAGAAATGATTTCATTTTCTACACAGGACCTGGACTCCTGGGCCTGAGGGAGGAGGGGGTTGAGGACCTGGACTCCTGGGTCAGAGGGAGGAGGGCCTGAGGGCTCCTGATTCCAAAGAGAGGAATAACAATAAAAATAGTTTGAAAGCGCACAACAGGAATACAGGCCAGTGAGTGCCTCCCTGCTGTAAGCACAGGGAGATTAAGCCCCACTCGGAAGTCCCCAAGCCTTGGGCCACAGTGGGACTTCAGACCCCTCTTTTTTTCTGGGACGGTTGCACCCATCCTTCAGCGTTTTTTATTTCTTTTTTTTTTGCTTTTTGAGACGGAATCTCGCTCTGTCGCCCAGGCTGAAGTGCAGTGATGCGATCTCGGCTCACTGCAACCTCCAACTCTCTGGTTCGAACGATTCTCTCACCTCAGCCTCCCGAGTGGCTGGGATTACAGGCATTCGCCACCACGCCTGGCTGATTTTTGTGTGTTTTAGTAGAGACAGGGTTTCACCGTGTTGGCCAGGATGGTCTTGATCTCCTGACCTGGTGATCCACCTGCCTCGGCCTCCCAAAGTGCTGGGATTACAGGCATGAGCCACTGTGCCTGGGCTATTTTTGTTTTTTTGAGACAGAGTCTTGCTCTGTTGCCCAGGCTGAGTGCAGTGGCCCGATCTCAGCTCACTGCAATCTCCACCTCCCAGGTTCAAGTGATTCTCATGCCTTGGCCTCCGGAGTAGCTGGGACTACAGGTGCCTGCCACCACTCCTGGATAATTCTTATATTTTTAGTAGAGACAGGGTTTTACCATGTTGGTCAGGCTGGCCTCGAACTCCTGACCTCAGGCGATCCACCCGCCTCAGCCTCCCAAAGTGCTGGGATTACAGCCGTAAGCCACCGGGCCCGGCCCACCCTTCAGGTTTATACTGCCATGACTGATGTGAAGTCACTTCATTTTTTTAAATAAACTTTTTATTTTGGAATCATTTTAGGTTTATAAAATGGTTGCCAAGATCCTGCGGAGAGTTCCCATGCACCCTCCCCCAGCCTCCCCCGGTGTCGGCATCGTGATGCAAACCATGAGACATTTGTCAAAACTACGAGGCTCACAGTTGGGCCAACACCAGACTGTTATTTCAGCAGCGCTTCCACGATGGATCGAGCCCAGGATGCCGTGTCGTATGTAGTGAGCTCACTTCCCAGCCTAGAAGCATACCTTCCTGCTTAGGAAATACGGTTTCCAGTTCTGGACCCTCCGCTGGATGCTGGGGTCTCGGATTTGGATCTAGTTCGTCCCCGTCCTGCAGGCGTGAACCTCCACAAGCCAGGCTCCGTGTCCTGTCTGGGAGGTGCCGTGGGACTGCGGGACGCGGGCTGGCCTTGGTGAGGAAGGAGACCCATGGGTACCAGGCCTGGCTCTTAGGATTGACGGGTCTGAGAAAGGCGGACGGAGCTGGGGCAATCACAATCCGTGGTGCTCTGTGGGAGCAGAACTGGGAAGGATCTAAATATGGAGAAGACCAGGTCCAGCCTGGACAGTCAGAAAGGGACACGGATTGTTCTAATACAAGTTCCCCAGGAGGCCAGAGAGGGCTGGGGGTGGGGGCCACTTTCTGGAACCATGGGACAGGGAGAAGACGCTCTCAGTGGAGGCCACACAGTGTGCCAATGTCTGCCAGCAGCTGTGCGTGCACGTGTGTGCAGGCATGTGTGTGTGCGCGCATGTGCGTATGGGTGCGAGTGCGGGTGTGTGCATGCATGCATGCGTGTGTGTGTGTGCGTGCATGTGCGTATGCGTGCGAGTGCGGGTGTGTGCATGCATGCATGCGTGTGTGCGTGTGTGTGCACGCATGCGTGTGTGTGCATGTGCGTGTGTGTGTGCATGCGCGCGCGTGTGTGCATGTGCGTGTGTGTGCATGTGCGTGTGTGTGTGCGCACGTGTGTGTGTGTTCTCTCACATGTGTAGATTTAGGTCCAGAACAGATGAGTGGCTCCCATGACATCACCCACAGCCCAGAGAAATGGGAGAGGTGGAGGGTGAGGTTTACATGGTGTCAGATCCTAAAGTTCAGATCTTGTGACATGGACAGCGGGAGCCACCGAAGGTCTTAGAGGAGAGGAGTGATCCCATCAGAACTCCATGATGGCCAGGCGTGGTGGCTCATGCCTGTCATCCCAGCATTTTGGGAGGCCAAGACGGGTGGATCATTTGAGGTCAGGAGTTCGAGACCAGCCTGGCCAACATAGTGAAACCCCACCTCTACTAAAAATACAAAATTAGCCAGGTGGTGGGAGGTTGAAGCAGGAGAGTCCCTTGAACCTGGGAGGGGGAGGTTGCAATGAGCCGAGATCGCGCCACCGCACTCCAGCCTGGGCGACAGAGCGAGACTCAGTCTAAAAAAAATAAAAAATAAAAAAGAAGACACTCTGGATGGAGGGAAGAGGAAAGGTCCTTGAGGGAGGTAGGGCTGGGAGCCTGGATCCTGCGTCTGAGAGAGGAGGGGCAGGAGCTGGGCTCTTGGGTCTTCAGTTGGAAGAGGAATGCGCGTCCAAGCCCAGCGTTCCGTAGGGAGAGTGCAATGTGTTCCCTCTCTGTCCTCCCGGGTGCAGCTGTCTCTCCATCCAGGTGGCCCTGGGGGCTGGGGGAAGGGCCTCTGGCCCAGGCTCTGGCCACCTGTCTCCGTCACCTGGTCAGGGAGCTCCCCCATCTGTCTCCGTCCTCCCACCACTTTTGCCGTCATCGCCCTCATCTGTCCACTCCTCCAGGCTTGAGCCTCCCTCCTCCCCGTCCTCATAGGACACGCTCCCCAGAACCCCAGGTCCCTCTCTGTTCCCCTGCAACCCCCAGTCGTCCCCCAGGAAGTCCAGGACAGCCAGTGGGGGGCTCCTAGTCTCAGGATCCAGGTCCAGAAGCCCCTGGAGCAAGGCCAGGGCTGGGGGCGCAAACTGGTCCCAGGGTGGTGGTGGCTGAGGTGGCTGAGGCTTGGTGGTCACCCAGCCAGCGAAGGCCTCAAACTCAGGGTTGGGGGCCAGTGCCACATCCCAAGGGAAACAGGCAGTGGCAGCACAGAAGAGAAGCACCCCCAGGCCCCAGGAGTCCACGGCTGGCCGCAGAGGCAGGGTGTCGGGTGGTAGCAGGAGGCAGAGCTCAGGTGGTGCTGTGGGCAGAGGCACTGGTGGGGCAGGGGTCGGGCTGCCCTCTGGCCGGGTCAGACCCAGGTCTCCCAGGGCCACACGGCTGCAGACCGGGTCGAAGACCAGCACATTGTCCGGCTTGACATCTGCATGGACCAGCCCCCGGCTGTGGAGGAAGTCCAGAGCTCCTGCCAGCTGGGCCGCCACCCGCTTCACCAGCAGTTCTGGGAGGCCCTGGGGTCCAGAAGACAGGAGGAGGGTCAGAGTGTCTTGGTTTTGTCTTTTTTATGTTGTCCAGGCTGGTCTCTAACTCCTGGCCTCAAGTGATCCTCCTGCCTTGGCCTCCCAAAGTGCTGGGATTATAGGCATGAGGCACTGCACCAGTTGGTTCCTTGTGAATAATTTTTGAAAGAGGCTCTAGACTCCTAAGTCCTAAAAGTTTGACTCTTGGGGTTTGAGAATCTAGAACCCCAGACTAGTGGCTGCCTCCAGTGTTCCCACCACATGCTCCCAAAGACTTTCTCTCCATCATCCTCAACCTCAACCTGCAGCCATATCTGCACTCCTATAGACCAACTCCCAGCTGGTCTCCCAGTTTTCCCCACTGGAACCCCAGTTATAACCAGTAGCTCCTTCTTTTAGCTTCTTTCAAAGATTCTCCTAACTCAAATACTCAGGCCCACTGTGAACATTTCTTATATATCTTTTGTAAACTGACCATCCAGATCTTCTCCAGTGAGAACTCAAATTTCATTCTTAACCCTAATCTTAGTCTTATATGGGTCTAGACCCCATCTCTAACTCAGAGGCTTTTCTAAAATTCCCCAGTTTATTTCATCAATTGATTATCTATCCGTCGCCAGACAGCAATTCATCCATGAAGCCATCCATCCTTCCAACAGTATTCAACAGTGTGTCCATCCAACATCCATTCCACCAACCAGTCAGCAATCCAGTAAGTTATTCTGTTATTTAATATCCAACATCCATATATTTATCCTCCCTTGCTTCCTTTCACCCATCCACTCACCATCCATTTATCATCCATCCATCAATCCTTCCATCCACCCACCCACCCATCCACTCAACCAATCCTTTCATCCATCCACGCACCCACCCATCTACTCATTCATCCATTCACTCACCCACCAAACCTATCATTCATCCATCCACCCATCCATCCACCCACCAATCCATCCATCCATCCATCCATCCATCCATCCATCCATCCATCCACCAATCCTTTCTTCCATCCATCCATCCATCCATCCATCCATCCATCCATCCATCCATCCATCCATCCACCAATCCTTTCTTCCATCCATCCATCCATCCATCCATCCATCCATCCATCCATCCACCCACCAATCTTTTCATCCATCCATCCACCCCTCCATCTACCCACCCACCCATCCATCCACCCACCCATCCATACACCCACGGATCCTTCCATCCACCCACCCACCCATCCACTCAACCAATCCTTTCATCCACCCACCCTCCCACCCATCCGCTCATCCATCCATCCACTCACCCACCAAAACTTTCATCCATTCATCTATCCATCCATCCATCCACCCACCAATCCTTTCATCCACCCATCCACCCACCCACCCATCCATCCACCTACCCATCCATCCACCCACCCATCCATCCATCCACCCACCCATCCATCCATCTACCCACCCATCCATCTACCAGTCCTTCCTTCCACCCATCTATTCACCCATCCGTCTGTCCACTCACCCATCCTTCCATCCTTCTAATTCTCAATGAGACTCATTCATCCACATGTACCTTCCTCATCCCCTTCCTTCTTTTGTTCCTTCCATTTATCCCTAACTTTATCTGAAATCCAAAATCTATTCCTGAAACTATCCCTACCCCTAATCTCCAAACTCTAGAGACCCTAGAATATCATGGGTTCTGTCCTGACCTGGTCTCCTTTCTAGAAGAAACCCCATTACAGCCCATCTCCAACTCAGTCTATATACACATCCTCAACCGTCTCTGCTTCTCTCTGCAACCCCATTCATGCCTTTCTCCATACTCATGATCAATCTATAATCAACTCTAAACTCAACCCACTCAACTCCACCTGTGCCCATGCCCTAACCTCAGAGTCAACTAAAATCCCAACCCTGTCTCCCTCCCCACCCCCTTCATTGACTCCAGTCCATCCTCAATCCCACCCCCAGCTCCCTGCCCTTCCGCGCTTGTGTTTGGGTGATTGGATGGATTAGGGTTGAGGTCAAGCATGGAACTTCGTTGAGAATTAGAAAGGGGGAGGTCATGTGGGGACTCAGGGTGGAGATGGATTGGGCGGGCCCTGATTTGGGGGTCAGAGTTGGAGATAGAGACGGGGCTTGGGACAGAGTTGGACCTGGGATAAGCGCTCCCAACCTTTGTCCCTCGTGGCCTCACCCTTTCCTGCAGCATCCTGCTGAGGTCCCCACAGGGTGCGTACTCCTGGGCGAAGGCAAAATAGCGGGGGGTCTGTAGGGGTCCTGCCAGGGTCTGCAGCAGGCCTGGGTGTGCAGAGACGCAGCGACCCACACAGAACTCCCTCAGGAAGGTGCTTCTCAGGACCAAATCCCGACGCAGGAGCTTCAGAGCCACAGCTGGACCTGCCAGGGAGATGGGTCGGAGGGACACTCAGGCAGCTCCAGTCTTGCTGTGGGGCCTGAGGGAAGCCGTGTAAACTCTCTGAGCCTCACACTTCTCATGGGCAGCACGGGCTCCTCTGTCTGTGAAGTGTGGGTGGGAGGAGTCCTTCTTTGAAGACCCTCCCTGCTCTGCCTCGGACTGTGGCGTGGGCTTGCACAGCCGCCTCACCCTCTCCGGGCCTCAGTTTCCCCTGGCATCAAGTAAGAGACATGGTGGTGACTTGGGTTCCAACCTGAGTTGCATACCTGTCTTGCTGTGGGACCGTAGGCAGCCCCTTGCCCTCTCTGGGGTGGGGCCTGTGTTTCTCAGAAGATCCCAGAGCTCTTAACTTTCAGAGGGCCCCCACCGAGAAGGGTCCCCATCAGCTCCTCCTGGGAATGCCCCCTGTCTGGGTGGCTTCCGAGAACGCTTATTGTGGGGCAGTTGGGGAGGCTGCCCTTGGGTGGCCGAACTCACCCCCCTGGTGAGGCTGGGCGAGGAGCACACGGCCGTAGGAGCCGGAGCCCAGCTTCCGGATGAGGTGGTACTGGTCCCGAAGGCTCCTCACCGGGGTCACCCTGCTGGTCGTCAGCTCCACCAGCCGTTGGAGGGCTGTGGCTGTGTCCTCCTACGGGAGAGGGGCAGGGTGAGGAGGGGGCGAGTCTGGGGTCTGCTGAGAGTGGTGGGGGAGGAGGTCATGGCGCAGCCCCGGGATGGAGGGTGGGGCAGGGGACAGGGGTCACTGTCCCCAGAGAGGAGGATGAGTCACAGTGACTCACCCGGACTCGGGCCACCTGTTTTTGTGTCCTGGCGAGGTTAGGGGTCACTGTCACAGAGGCCCCACCTGCCCCTGTCTGTGGGAGTGGGCCAGGAGCCCCCAGCCCCAAGTCGGGGTGCATCCCCAGCCCACACAGCACCCCCCGCCCGCCCACCCTGGTCTCTCTTTTCACCGTCCTCTTCCCCTGTGCATCCCACTGTGTGTTTCTGAGTCCATTTCTCTGGGGGCCTCGGTCTCACTGTGTGTCCTTGGATCTCTGTCATCCTCTCTCCCTGGGTCTGGGTCTCTGAGGTCTTTGCGTTTCCCTGTTTTCTGTTTCTCTTCCTCTCTCTCCCCGTGTTGCCTCCTGCCTCTCTCTCCTTTTCTCTCTCTGCCTTCCTCCCCTGGCTCCCGTCTCTCACCTCTGGGTCCCCATCCTCAGGGGTCTCGGAGGCCCTGCGCTCCATCTCAGGGCTTCCCGATGTGGGGTGGCCCTTGGGCGGGACCCCCCCGTCAGGGCTCCCCAGAGAGCAACCAGCCCCCTGCACCCCACAGGTTCTCGCTGTGCAGAGCCAAGGGATGGAAGCTCGTCTGCAAGGTCAGCCTCAGTCGCCCCTTGTCTGTCCGGGTCTGTCTAGCTGGAGGAGTGTCTCTGCCTCTCTGTGCCCTCCTGCCACCCTCTGGGTGTATTCCCTGCTGTGCTTCCCAGGTGATAGCCCTCAGTCCCCGCGCCCTCTCTTCCCCTCTCTTTAGCCAACCCCAGTCTCTCCTTCCTTCTACACGAACACCTTTCTGTCAGCCTCTCTCTTGCTCCCTCCGTCTCTCCTCTCTCTGTGTGTCTTTGTCTCCTTCTCTCCCCGTCTCTCTCTCTCCACCCTCCCTGTCTCTGTCTCGCCCTTGGGTCTCTGGGGTGGGACTCCCCCTCCCTGTCCCATCCGCACACTGTCTCCACTCTTTCTCCACCAACTCTGGGGGTGTCTCCACGCTCTGCTCCCTGCCTGCTCCCCTCTCTCTCTCTGTTTCCCGTCTCTCCCGGCCCCTCTGGGCATCTCCGTCCGCTCTCCCCAGTGTCTCTGCGTCTCTCTCCTCCTCTTTGTTCCTGACTCTCTCTCAAAGCCTTTGTCCCTCCCTTTCTCTGGGCCTGGGACAGGGGTGTGTGTGACAGCTCAGAGACAGAGACATCCTGTCCCCCCACACCCCTCCCTCACCCCCTCTGACCGCTGCCCCCTCCCTCTCCCTTCCAAACTTAGACCGGCTTGGACTCTGGGCTCCAGTCCCAGGACAGATGGGACAAAACATATTGTGAACCCCCAACAAGGCCCAGGCCTGAGGGCAGAGGAAAGGGTGGGACAGACCCCTCCACACACCTGAGCTGGGATGACAGGCCCAGAGCTGAGCGCCTCTGTCTTGCCCCAGAGGCCAGGAGCGCTGGTGTCCAGGGACCAGGGAACAGTTCCCAAAGCCCTCCCCCTTCACACCAGGAGTCCTGGCCCCAGTTCCTCCTCCCTCACACCCAGGAGTCCAGGCCCCAGCTCCTCCTCCCTCAGATCCAGGAGTCTAGGCCCCCAGCCCCTCCTCCCTCAGACCCAAGAGTCCAGAACCCCAGCCCCTCCTCCCTCAGACCCAGGAGTCTAGGTCCCCAGTTCCTCCACCCTCAGAACCAGGAGTCCAGGTCCCCAGTTCCTCCACCCTCAGAACCAGGAGTCCAGGCCCCCAGCTCCTCCTCCCTCAGGCTCAGGAGTTCAGGCCCAGCCCCTCTTCCCTCAGACCCAGGAGTCCAGGCCCAGCCCCTCCTCCCGCAGGACTCAGGAGCTGAAGTAGCTGTGGGAAGCGTCAGGGACAGAGGTGCTCTCATGTTCTCAGCACCTGTTCCGCGCCTAGCCCTGTGCGGGGCTTTACACTGGATCCTCCCAGCTGCCCAAAGGGTCAGTATTTATCCCCAGTTTACGGAGCAGGAAACTGAGGTTCTGAGAAGTGATTGTGTTACACAAGGTCAGAAGGGTAGCGGGCCCCGGGCCAGGCCTGTGTGACTCAGAGGCCTGCTGCCTGCCCCACTCGTGTTTCCACTACTACTACAGCCCTGCTATTAATAAAGACACAGCAACGGCAGCGACGAGTAGGTGCTGGAAGGATCTGCAGGAAACCGGCTGCGGCGCTGGCCTCTGGGGAGCTGGATGGGGCCCAAGGAGAGGCAGAGGTAGAACTTCCTTTGTTGTTCTGAGGTTAGATTGGGGAAAGTCGCAAACCTACAGAAAAGTAGAAAAAGTGCTGTCCGTGCCTGTAATCCCAGCTACTTGGGAGGCTGAGGCAGGAGAATCGCTTGAACTCCGGGAGGCGGAGGTTGTGGTGAGCCGAGATTGCACCACTGCACTCCAGCCTGGGCAACAGAGTGGGACTCCGTCTCAAAAACAAACAAACAAACAAACAGAAATAATAACAACAAAACAAAAACAAACAAGCTCTGTCATGAACGCCCATTGGCTAAACTTCACAGATGTGACCATTTGGCCATACTTTCTTGATATTTATTTCTTTGTCTGGGGGGGCATACAAACTAGTTTCAAGTAAATGATAAATATTGAAGTCTTTTGGAAGTGGAAATGCTGAGCTGCCTGGTGTGTTTGCTTTAAAATCATCTGGCCGGCCGGGCACGGTGACTCACGCCTCTAATCCCAGCACTTTGGGAGGCTGAGGCGGGCGGATCACCTGAGGTCGGGAGTTCGAGACTAGCCTGACCAACATGGAGAAACCCCGTCTCTACTAAAAATACAAAATTAGCTGGGCATGGTGGTGTATGCTTGTAATCCCAGCTACTTGGGAGGCTGAGGCAGGAGAATCACTTGAACCCGGGAGGCAGAGGTTGCGGTGAGCTGAGATGGAACCATTGCACTCCAGCCTGGGTAACAAGAGCAAAACTCTGTCTCAAAAACAAACAAACAAACAGTCTGGCAAAAGAAAAGAAAATGTGTATGTGTGTGTGTGTGTGTGTGTGTGTATATGGGGGGGGTGGGTGGGTGGTGAGACAAGTGAGAGGGAAGGGACTCATTTTATTCCTCTGTTTTTGGTTATGCTGGAAATTTTCCTTCATGAAAAGCTACAAGTTATAAACTAAACTACAGGCATCATGATAAATTGTGCCCAAACACTTGGGAGTACCTATCTATAAAAGTAAGGAAAATTTCTAGCTCAACTACAGTAAAATTGTCATAATGACTTTTTTTTTAACAAAATTGAAGATGAGGCCAGGCGTGATGGCTCACGCCTGTAATCTCAGCACTTTGGGAGGCTGAGGCGGGCAAATTGCCTGAGGTCGGGAGTTTGAGACCAGCCTGACCAACGTGGTGAAACCCCATCTCTACTACAGATACAAAAATTAGCCAGGCGTGGTGGCGGGCGTCTGTAATCCCAGCTACTCAAGAGGCTGAGGCAGGAGAATCTCCTGAACCCGGGAGGCAGAGGTTGCAGTGAGCCGAAATGGTACCACTGCACCCCAGCCTGGGCGACAGAGCGAGAGTCTGTCTCAAAAAAATAAAATTAAATAAAAAATAAAAAATTTAAGATGGGGTCTTGCTGTGTTGCCCAGGCTGGTCTCAAACTCCTAGGCTCAAGTGATTTTCCTACCTCGGTCTACCAAAGTGCTGAGAATACAGGTGTGAGCCACAGTATCCAGCCAGACAATTTCTCGAAATCAGGTAATAACAAGTCTGTCTTCAATTTCTCACATTTATTTTTTTTTAAATGCCTTGGCTGGGCACGGTGGCTCATGCCTGTAATCCCAGCACTTTGGGAGGCCAAGGCAGGTGGATCACCTGAGGTCAAGAATTCGAGACCAGCCTGACAAACAAGGTGAAACCCCCATCTCTACTAAAAATACAAAAATTAGCTGGGTATGGTGGCAGGTGCCTATAATCCCAGCTACTTGGGAGGCTGAGGCAGGAGAATTGCTTGAACCTGGGAGGTAGAGGTTGCAGTGAGCCGAGATGGACCACTGCACTCCAGCCTGGCGGCAGAGTAAGACTCTGTCTCAAAAAAAAGAAAAAAAGAGAAAAAAATGCCTTATTTGCTTTATGAGTCAGGAATCAACGTCAACATCCTGTATGACTTTCAGGGAACTTTTTACCACGGTGCCTTTTACATTATTTGAATTTTTCCTGTGAGTATGTGTTACTTATTCAAAAATTTTTAATGAAATAATACAGTGATGATGGTACAGTAATATAGTAACACTCGGTGCTTACTTGGTGCCAGGCCCTGGTCACGCTCTCTCGGTCTCTCTCTCTTTTTCACCTAACACTTTGTGGAGTCCTCCCAACAAGCCCTGGGTCGGTAGAATGATGGTTTCCAATTTCCTGATGGGGACAGTGAAGCATGAAGCGGCAGACTCATGGGCCGCAGAGCCACAGCCAGCGAGAGGCAGAGCTGGGATACCTCGAGGTCTGGTGACTCCAGGCTCCTCTGTGCCCCCTGCCCACGCAGCTCCTGTGAGGCCGACCTCAGGTGCCCGGCTCGAGCTGAGCTCCTCCACTGGAGACCCGGGGCTGGCTGTGCGTCGACAGGCAAGCGCATCTGCTACTCTAGAGCCGAAAGGTCGGACTGCAGAGCCGGCCACCTGGGTCCCCCGGGAGGAGAGTGAGAGGGGACGCTGCGGGCCTCCAGCGCTCCCAGCCCTCCCCCGGAGGCTCGCTGGTGATCCGAAGAGCTTTGCACCTCCCCATTTAGTAACGCCGCTCTGCGGGGTCACCCGGAGTGACCTTGGCACACAGGTGTGGTGGGGGAGGTTGCAGTCCTGCAGCCCCAGGGTACACACACACCCGTCATTAAAGCTGGGCGGTGTGCCTCTCTCCTCCCCTCCGTCCTGCCCACCAGCCTCCGAGGGCTCCTTTTGTCACCGTTTCCTGGCTTTGTCCCCTCCTGGCCGAATGAGGGCACGCCAACAAGTTAAGTGTGTTAACAACAACAACAGCAATAATAATAGTGTTCAACACTCATACTGTACTCGGTGCTGTGGCTTGTGTTTTCATCTATTTTTGTCATCGTTGTGAAGAGTTTTTGCAGAGACGGGGTCTCACTATGCGGCCTCTACCCTCTCACTATGTTGGAATTCGAGGCTGGTCTTGAATTGCCGGGATGCTTCTGTGCTTCAGTTTTCTCCTGTATGAAATGAAGGTCATCCCCAGCTCCTACCCACAGCGCTGTTGTTAAGAAAATTGACATGTATAATGCATAAACTAATGTAATAATATTATATCTAAGATAATTATTTTAGATATGATATATACTATCCTATATTATATATTAAGTGATATATGTACTATATATCTTATGTATAATATATATACTAGTATGTTATTTTTAAAGTAAATTCAATTAAGAAAATATATACTGAAAGAACATATAAAAATTAATTTACACTTCAAAGATTGTTCAGTTGACAATGTAACCCACCCACCATCCCACTCCATCCTTGGGCCAAAAAAGGTGAAAAGAAAAACAGAAGAAAAAAGTGTTAACATTAAACTGATTTGCTTTATCTGGAACGAGTTAGATTATAAACTAGTAGACCAAAATCTCAGCCTTTAATAGTCATCCTGATGAGTTAACCAAACTTTGCAGGAAAGGTGGAAATGTTTTCACTCTTGATTTTTATTTTTATTTTTTGTTGTTTGTTTGCTTGTTTGAGACAGAGTCTCACTTTGTCACCCAGGCTGGAGTGCAGTGGCCCGATCTCGGCTCACTGCAACCTCCACCTCCCGGGTTCAAGTAATTCTCCTGCCTCAGTTTCCTGAGTAAAGTGCTGATTACAGGCGTGAACCACCGTGCCTGGCCCACTCCTGTTTTTTTTTTGTTTTGTTTTTAAGACAGGGTCTCACTCTGACATCCAGGCTGGAGTGCAATGACACAGTCATGGCTCACTGCAGCCTTGACTTCCTGGGTTCAAGAGATCCTCCCACCTCAGCCTTCCAAGTAGCTGGGATCACAGGTGCATGCCACTGGGCTGGCTACTTTTTAAGTTTTTTGTAGAGATGGGATCTCACTATGTTGCCCAGGTTGGTCTCGAACTTCTGGCCTCAAGCTATCCTCTGGCCTGGGCCTCGCAACATGCTGGGTGGGATTACAGGCGTGAGCCACCTGGCCCTTTGCTCCTGTTTTAAGACAGTAATGCTATTTTCTTTCTATCACACCATGTATACATTGAACAAATATTGTTAAATAAAATAATGGATGAAAACATAAGCCATACCACCGAGCATAGTGAATGCTTAACAATTATTATTATTGTTGTTGACAAATGCGCTTACGGCGGTTACTATGGGCCAGGTACCATTCTGGGGCTTTGTATACCCTTACAGTAATCTCATTTAATCCTTATGTTCTACATATGACATAGGAACTATTATTTCCCGAGGCACAGAGAGGCCACACGTGCTAAATCTTATCGTCATCTCTGACCTGCTCACACACAGCACAAAACCTTGCTGGGATTCTCTGTGACATGAAATATTTCACACATATCCCCCAAATATGATGAGTATTCATGTCTCCACCATTCTGTTTAAGAAATATAATTCTCAGCCAGGCGCGGTGGCTCACACCGGTAATCCCAGCACTTTGGGAGGCCAAGGCGGGCGGATCACGAGGTGAGGGAGATCAAGACCATCCTGGCTAACATGGTGAAACCCCGTCTCTACTAAAACTACAAAAAAAGTAGCCCGGCATGGTGGCGGGCACCTATGGTCCCAGCTACTCGGGAGGCTGAGGCAGGAGAATGGCGTGAACTCGGGAGGCAGAGCTTGCAGTGAGCCGAGATTGCACCACTGCACTCCAGCCTGGGCGACAGAGTGAGACTCCGTCTCAAAAAAAAAAAAAAAAAAAAAAAAAAAAGAAATATAATTCTCCAGATATAATAGAAACACTGCGTGCACTCGCCTCTGCCTCTCCAAATCCCTTCCCTTCTAAAAGTCACCACCATCTCCAATGAGGTATTTGTTATTCTTTGATTGCAAAAGACTTTTGCTACATAGTGTAAATCCATAACTGCTAGTATGCTTGCATGTTTCTAAATGTTTGTATAAATAGTATGGTGTTCCTGACCTTCTGCAGCTCACCAGCTGGACACTGCTTGCAAGGGATTGTTACACACAGCTCAGGCCTCTTCTTTTGCAAAGACGTTTAATCTTCGAGTACGTGGACATACTGTCTTCCAGGGATCCATTCTTCTGGGGATGGACATTTTAGGTTTCTCCAGTACTGTGCTCTTAGGAGCAAGCAGGGCAAAGAATATTCTTTTTTTTTTTTTTTTTTGAGATGGAGTCTCGCTCTGTTGCCCAGGCTGGAGAGCAGTGGTGCGATCTCGGCTCACTGCAAGCTCTGCCTCCCGGGTTCATGCCGTTCTCCTGGCTCAGCCTCCCGAGTAGCTGGGACTACAGGCGCCCGCCACCACGCCCAGTTAATTTTTTGTATTTTTAGTAGAGATGGGGTTTCACCATGTTGGCCAGGCTGGTCTCGATCTCCTGACCTCATGATCCGCCCGCCTGGGCCTCCCAAAGTGCTGGGATTACAGGCGTGAGCCACCGCGCCCGGCCATAGAATATTCTTACACGTGTTGCTTTGTGCTAAGTGGCATGTTTTCTCCGGGGTATTGGCCTCAAAGTGGAATTCCTGGGTCAGAGGATAGGAGAATAAGCAGCTTTCTTAGATGTTCTCACATGACTCTCCAGGGTGGTTGTATCTGATTTTTTTGTTTGTTTGTGGGTTTTTGTTGTTGTTGTTTTGTTTTGTTTTGTTTTCAGTTCGTAGATCCCTTTGGGAATCTGAAGAAAGCTGGAGAGACTTTTGTGTGGTCCAATACAGAAACCACTGGCCATGTGTGGCTCTAAGGCATTAGAAACGTGGCTTTTCAAACTGAGACTTGCTGTCAGCATATAGTAGAATCTGCGATTGAAAAAGAGAGTGTCAGCTAGCTCTGATTTATTATTTTATTTGTTTGTTTGTTTGTTTATTTTGAGACAGATTCGCTCTGTTGCCCAGGCTGGAGTGCAGTGGTGTCGTCTTGGATCACTGCAACCTCCACCTCCTGGGTTCAAACAATTCTCATGCCTCAGCCTCCAAAGTAGCTGGGATTACAGGTGTGCCACCGCATCAGGCTATTTTTTTTTGTATTTTTAGTAGAGATGGGGTTTTGCCATGTTGGCCAGGTTGGTCTCAAACTCCTGGCCTCAAATGATCTGCCTGGCTCGGCCTCCCAAAGTGCTGGGATTATTATAGGCGTGAGCTACCCTACCTGGACAACTGATTTTTGTATCAATTACATGTTGACATGATAATGTTTGGATACACAGTTGCTCTCATTTGAAGATTTCGTATTTGCAAATTTTCCCATTCCCTAAAATTGATTTGTAACTCCCAAATCACAGTGCTGGCCCAGTGCTGTGGCTCACACCTGTAATCCTAACACTTTGGGGCCCAGGCAGGAGGATCATTTGAGCCCAGGAGTTCGAGAACAGCCTGGGAAACATAGCTGGTCTTGCCAAGACCAGCTTAGGAAACGTAGTGAGACCCTATCTCTACAAAAAAAAAAAAAAATTTGTTTTTATTGAGACAGAGTCTCACTCAGTCACCTAGGCTGAAGTGCAATGGTGTGATCTTGGCTCACTGCAACCTCTGCAACCTCTACCTCCTGGGTTCAAACAATTCTCCCGCCTCAGCCTCCTGAGTAGCTGGGATTACAGGCACCCGCCATCATGCTCAGCTAATTTCTTTTTTCTTTTTTTTTTTTTTTGTATTTTTGTAGAGATGGGATTTCACCTTGTTGGCTAGGCTGGTCTTGAACTCCTGACCTCAGGTGACCCACCTGCCTCGGCCTCCCAAAGTGCTAGGATTATAGGCATGAGCCACCGCACCCATCCTACAAGAAATTGTTAACAAATTAGTCAGGCACGGTGGCATGCACCTATAGTCTCAGCTGTTCAGGAGGCTGAAGTGGGAGGATCACTTGAGCCTGGGAGATGGAGGCTGCAGTAAGCTATGATTGTACTGATTGTACCACTGCACTCCAGCCTGGGCAACACAGTGAGACCTTGTCTCAAAAAAAAATGATAATGATGATGATCATCGTCACAGCGCTATAGTTAATAACAATGTATCGTATGCTCAAAAATTGCTGAGAGAGTAGATTTTAAGAATTCTCATGGCTGGACGTGGTGGCTCACGCCTGTGATCCCAGCACTTTGGGAGGCCGAGGCAGGCAGATCACGAGGACAGGAGATCAAGACCATCCTGGCTAACCCGGTGAAACCCCATCTCTACTAAAAATACAAAAAATTAGCCGGGTGTGGTGGCGGGCACCTGTGGTCCCAGCTACTCAGGAGGCTGAGGCAGGAGAATCGCTTGAACCTGGGAGGCGGAAGTTGCAGTGAGCCGAGATGGCGCCACTGCTCTCCAGGGCTCTCCAGCCTGGGTGACAGAGGGAGACTGTTTCAAAAAAAAAAAAAAAAAAAAAAAAAAATCTCACTGCAAAAAAAAAAAAAAAAAGAAAAAAATCATGTGAGGTAATGCATATGTTAATTATACAGCTTGATGTAGTTATTTTCCAATCTGTGTATGTGTGTATCTATATAAACATCATGTTAGTCAGACACGGTGGGACACGTCTAGTCTAGGAGGCTGTCATGTCATGTCTGTCTAGGAGGCTGTCATGTCACGTCTGTCTAGGAGGCTGCCATGTCATGTCTAGTCTAGGAGGCTGTCATGTCACATCTGTCTAGGAGGCTGTCATGTCACGTCTGTCTAGGAGGCTGTCATGTCATGTCTAGTCTAGGAGGCTGTCATGTCACATCTGTCTAGGAGGCTGTCATGTCATGTCTGTCTAGGAGGCTGTCATGTTACATCTAGTCTAGGAGGCTGCCATGTCACGTCTAGTCTAGGAGGCTGTCATGTCATGTCTAGTCTAGGAGGCTGTCATGTCATGTCTGTCTAGGAGGCTGTCATGTTACGTCTAGTCTAGGAGGCTGCCATGTCACGTCTAGTCTAGGAGGCTGCCATGTCACGTCTAGTCTAGGAGGCTGTCATGTCACATCTGTCTAGGAGGCTGCGGCATTTCTCGAGGCCAGGAATTCAAGAGCTAGAGATGCACTTGTGAAAAACACGCACCGCACTCCAGCCTGGGCAACGTCGCGGGACCCTGTCTTTAAAAACAATAGAAAAATCATGTTGTACACAACAATTGTATACATTCTTTATTTGTCAAGGTGGAACAAAAAAAATAATAATAAGGGGGGAAAGAACAACAACAATAACAAAAGAGCGCTTTTGCAGCTGCGCCCACAGCTGTGAAAAACGTGAGTTGCCAATGCATACATCTCCAGCTGAGGCTGAAGAAAGCGATGCTCTGCCTTTTCGTGTCAGCCGCTCCTACAAACAAGGGTCTTTTTTTTACGTTGGTGCCACGATTTTCACATTTTTGTGGTTTTTATTGGTGATTCTGCAGGTTTGTGCTTTTTGTTGGTGATTCTACACTTCACCTCCCACGCACAGGGCTGAACAGGGTCCCCTTCAGTGCTTAGGAATGTTGTGCAGTGCCTCATGTAGAAAATCTGGCCCGGCATGGGGGCTCATGCTTGTAATCCCAGCACTTTGGGAGGCCGAGGCAGGCAAATCACTTGAGGTCAGGCATTTGAGACCAGCCTGGCCAACATGATGAAACCCTGTCTCTACTAAAAATACAAAAATTAGCTGGGCGTGGTGGTGCACGCCTGTAATCCCAGCTACTCGGGAGGCTGAGGCAGGAGAATTGCCGGAACCCAGCAGGCAGAGGTTGCAACCTGCAGTGAGCCAAGATCGTGCTTCTGCACTCCAGCCTGGGCGACAGAGCGGGACTCCGTGAGAAAGAAAGAAAAGAAAGGGAAGAAAGAAATAAAGAGAAAGAAAGACCATGTGTGTTAGATGAACTTCGTTCAGGTACGAGCTGTACTCCTGCTGGCGGTGAGTTCAATGACGATGAATCAACAACGTATGTGTAAAAGATGTCTTTAAACAGAAAGGCAAAGTCAGTGAGGTATTGATTATTTGATGTAGATGTTGTCACCAGCGGCCTGCAGGAATCTAACCCTGTATTTCCCCCAGTGGCAGTGGCTTGGTATTTGCCAATTTGGTGTTTTCAGCAACTTTAAGGAAGATAACCAGCGTGAATAAGGAGAATTGAGCGTGTCGAGTGAAATGAAACATATCATCAGGACTATTTTCACCTTGTTTGCATTTACTTTTGTAAAAATAGAAACACACAGTTTGGCAGACAACATCGGGGATTGCAGATGCCACCGAATCATCTATGGATCTCTCTAGAAGTCTGCAGGTCACAGGCTGTTTCTACATTCTCCATCCCCTGAAGCTGTTCCCCAGACCTCACCCTCTCCTGTGTGGATCACAACCCCAGCTTCTCAGCTTCTTTCTGGTCTCCCCTCTCGCCTCTGGACTGCCCCATCAGACACACAAAGGTTCTCCCTCCTTCCCTCCCCCCTCCTCCCTCCTCCCTCCCTCCCTCCTTTCTTTCTTTCTCTGTTTTCTTTCCTTCTTTCCTTCCTTCCTTCCTTTCTTCCTTTCTTTTCCTTCCTTCCTTCTTTCCTTCCTTCCTTCCTTTCTGTCTTTCTTTCTTCTTTCTTTCTCTCTCTCTTTCTCCTTTCCTGTCCTGTCCTCCTTCCTTGCCTCCCTCCCTCCCTTCCTTCTTTCTTTCCCTCCCTCCCTCCCCTTTCTTTTTTGAGGCAGGGTCTCACTCCATCACCCAGGTTGGAATGCAGTGGTGCAATCACAGCTCTCTGCAGCCTTGACCTCCCATACTTAAGTGATCCTCTTGCCTCAGCCTCCCAAGTAGCTGGGACTACAGGTGTGCACCATCCTCCCCAGCTAATTTTAGAATTTTCTGTAGATACGGGCTCTCACTATGTTGCCCAGGCTAGTTTCAAATTCCTGGGTTCAAGTGATCCTCCTGCCTCGGCTTCCAAAAATGCTGGTATTACAGGCATGAGCCACCGCACCGGCCATCATTCTAACACTCACTTCTGACCCAGGCCCTCTCCTCCTCAGTAGCCTCCTATGGCTCCCTATTGCTCTTGGGATAGAGTCCACACTCCCCCACCTGGCCTCTGAGCCCTTCTGGAGCTGCACCTGTTGCAACTTATTTCCACCCGGCTCATCTCACCCAACACCCAGGCACATGGAAGAACTTGGAATGTCCGAGCACACTGGACTCTCTCTCTGTTTCTCAGGAAACGTGTGCGGAATGAGGAGACAGACGGATGGCCGAACGTGGCAGGTTTGTAATGGCTTCAGAAACCCCATGTGATTAACAATAATTATAGCCAGCATTTACTGAACATATTAGCAGCCCCAGTGCTAATCCTCACAGCACCCCGGGGAGGTGGTCCTATTATTAGCTCAGCTTCATCACTGAGGAAAGTGAGACTCACAGAGACTAAGCCTCCTGCCCGGTGTCTCGCTATAGATCAGCAGCAGGAGGGACTCAAACGCCAATCAACCCTGCAGAGCACACCCTCGGCCTCTCTGCTATTCGTAGATGTTTGTGGGCCGGGAGCCAGGGGCAGGTGTAGGCCAGAGTTGCTGACTTCTGTTCTTTCCATTCAAACAAAACACACATTTCCTGGGGACTTTCTATGCAGAGCCCTGAGCTGAGGCTGGGTGCTGGGAGACCACAGACAGACTCTGTCCCTGCTCCGGAGGTGCCCGGAAGGTTCCGTGAGCCAGGATGCAGCCGTTAAGAAGCAAGGTGTGCCTCTTCACAAAGGCGACCAAGAGGGGCCTAGAAGTGGCTCTGAGCCATCCTGACAGGAAAGTGGGTAGGTGACGAAGGGGTTCAGAGACCTGGCGGATAAGTAAATTAACAGTAGTAAGAGAGGCCGGGCCAGTGGTGACTGGGATTCAAATTAAAACAAGATTGATTAAATAATGATTGAGGGCCAGGTGTGGTGGCTCATGCCTGTCATCCCAGCACTTTGGGAGGCTGAGGCGGGTGGATCACCTGAGGTCAGGATTTCTAGATCAGCCTGGGCAATAAGGCGAAAACCTGTCTCTACTAAAGATACAACAACTAACCAGGCGTGCTGGTACGCATCTGAAGTCCTAGCTGCTCAGGAGGTTGAGGCAGGAGAATCGCTTGAACCCAGGAGGCAGAGGTTGCAGTGAGCCAAGATCGTGCCGCTGCACTCCAGCCTGGGCAACAGAGCGAGACGCCATCTCAAAATAAATAAATAAATAAATAAATAAATAAATTTAATTTAATTAAAAATAATAAATAACAATTGGATACCTACCTGCTACCACGCCGGACTCAAGCATTGCTGCAGCATCTGGGACACACCTCAAAGCGAAGCCGACTCCAGCCCTCAGGAGGATCTGCAAAGACAGGAAGCAGATCTGCGCCTGCCTAGGACATGGGGCGCAGGAGGCAAGTACTGGGGGGCTATGGCTAAGGGGTGCAATGTTTCTTTTGGGGGTGATGAAAAATGTTTTTAAATTGTGTTAGGCCGGGCGCAGTGGCTCATGCCTGTAATCCCAGAGCTTTGGGAGGTCGAGGTGGGCAGATCACGAGGTCAGGAGTTCAAGACCAGCCTGTCCAACATGGTAAAACCCCGTCTCTACTAAAACTACATAAAATTAGCTGGGCGTGGTGGCAGGTGCCTGTAATCCCAGCTACTTGGGAGGCTGAGGCAGGAGAATCGCTTGAACCCGGGAGGCGGAGGTTGCAGTGAGCCGAGACTGTGCCACAGCATTCCAGCCTGGGCAACAGAGCAAGACTCCATCTCAAAAAAAAAGAAAAAAAAAGAAAAGAAAAATTAGCCAGGCATGGTCGTGCACCCCTGTAATCCCAGCTACTCAGGAGGCTGAGGCAGGAAAAACGCTTGAAGCTGGGAGGCAGAGGTTGCAGTGAGCCAAGATCACACCAGTGAACTCCAGCCCAGGCAACATAGTAAGACCCTGTCCAAAAAAAAAAGATTGTGTTGATGTTTGCAGAAACTCTAGGACTACACCAGAAACCATTGATTTGTCCACTTTACATGGTGAATTTTATGGCATATGAATAATGCCAGTAAAAAAAATTTGGCATCTCAATAATGCCAGTAAAAAAAATTTGGCCTAGAGCCAGGCATGGTGGCCAGTGCCTGTAATCCCAGCTACTCGAGAGGCTGAGGCAGGAGAATCACTTGAGACCAGGAGTTGGAGGCTGCAGTAAGCCCAGACTGTGCCACTGCACTCCAGCCTGGGCAACACAGAGAAACTCTGTCTCAAAAAAAAAAAAAAAAAAAAGATTTGGCCTTGTGGAACCTGCATTTTAGTGAGTGAGGGACCACAGCAAACACAGCCTGTGAGATGCCCAGATCATTTTAAATTTTATTTATCTTTTTGAAGCAGGATCTCACTCTGTCACCCAGGCTGGAGTGCGGTGGCATGATCAGAGCTCATTGTAGCCCTGACCTCCCAGGCTTAAGTGATCTTCCTACCTCAGCCTCCTGAGTAGCTGGGACTACACATACATGCCACAATGCTCAGCTGATTTTTTTTTTTTTTTTTTTTTTGGTAAAGACAGGCGGACTCTCACTGTGTTGCCCAGGCTGGTCTTGACCTCCTGTGCTCAAGCGATCCTCCTGCCTTGGCCTCCCAAAGCGTGCTGGGATTACAGGTGTGAGCTACCACATCAGGCCTATTTTTAACTTTTAACACCCCCTCCTGTATAGAATAACTATTTTCAATAACCATCATGTAATAATCACCCGCATCTTTTTCTTGACTGCTGGGGGGGTTTCTTCCTTTTTTTTTTTTTTAATTAATAGACTTTATTTTTTAGAGCAGTTTTAGGTTCACAGCAATATTGAGCAGAAGGTACAAAGATCTTTTTTTTGAGACAGAGTCTCGCTCTGTCACCCAGTCTGGAGTGCAATGGCGCGATCTCGGCCCACTGCAGCCTCCACCTCCCCGATTCAAGTGATTCTTGTGCCTCAGCCTCCCGAGTAGCTGGGATTACAGGCATGTGCCACCATGCCCGGCTAATTTTTGTATTTTTAGTAGAGATGGGGTTTCGTCATGTTGGCCAGGCTGGTCTCGAACTCCTGACCTCAGGTGATCTGCCTGCCTCAGCCTCCCAAAATGCTGGAATTACAGGCATGAGCCACCGCACCCGGCCAGAAGGTACAAAGTTCTTCTATACTCCCTGCCCCGCCCCCACAGCCTCCCCCACTGTCAACATCCCCACCAGGGTGGTGCATGAGACACACCATGGTCACCCACAGTCCACAGTGTACATGAGGCCTCGCTCCTGGTTCATGACGTTGTATGTTCTGTGGCATTAGACAAATGTATAATGACACGTCCCCACCACTATAGTATCAGACAGAGTATCATAGTTTCACTGCCCTAAATATCCCCTGGGCTCCACCTCCTCATCCCTCTCTCCCTCCTAGCTCCTGGCAACCACTGATCTTTTTCCTGTCTCTGTAGTTTTGTCTTTTCCAGAACCTCATATTGTTGAAATCAAACAGTAAGCAGCCTTTTCAGATTAGCTTCTTTCACTGAGAAGCATGCGTTTAAGTTCTCGCCATGTCTTTTTATGGCTTGGTAGCTTTTTTTTTTTCTTTCAGTAAAACCTTTCATTGTCATCTCATTTCTTTTTATTGCTTAATAATATTCCATTGTGTGGATGGACCGCGGCTTATCCATTCATGTATTGAAGGACATCTTGGTTACTTTCTTTCTTTTCCTTTTTTTTTTTTTTTTGAGACGGAGTCTCACTCTGTCGCCCAGACTGGAGTGCAGTGGTGTGATCTCGGCTCACTGCAACCTCCACCTCCCAGATTCAAGCGATTCTCCTGCCTCAGCCTCCCGAGTAGCTGGGATTACAGCCATGCACGGCTATGCCCGGCTGACTTTTGTATTTTTAGTAGAGGTGGAGTTTCACCAGGTTGGCCAGGCTGGTCTCGAACTCCTGACCTCAGGTGATCCGCCCGCCTCGGCCTCCCAAAGTGCTGGGATTATAGGCGTGAGCCACGGCGCCCGGTCAGTTACTTTCAAGTTTTAGCAATTATGAATAAAGTTGCTGTAGACATTCACGTGTGGGTTTTTGTGTGGACATAAGTTTTCAACTCATTTGAGTAAATACCAATAACAGTGATTGCTGAATTCTGGTTTATTTATATATTTATATATTTTTTGACACGGAGTCTTGCTCTGTCACCCAGGCTGGAGTGCAGTGGCGCGGTCTCAGGTCACTGCAGCCTCTGCCTCCTGGATTCAAGTGATTCTCCTGCCTCAGCCTCTAGAGTAGCTGGGATTGCAGCACACGCCACCACACCCGGCTAACTTTTATATTTTTAGCAGAGATGGTTTTGCCATATTGGCCAGGCTGGTCTCCAACTCTCGACCTCAGGTGATCCACCCACCTTGGCCTCTCAAAGTGCTGGGATTACAGGCGTGAGCCACTGTGCCCAGCCTGCATTGTGTTTTAAGAATATGTTTAGTTTTGGCTGGGTGCGGTGGCTCACACCTGTAATCCCAGCACTTTGGGAGGCCGAGGCAGGCGGATCACCTGAGGTCGGGAGTTTGAGACCAGCCTGACCAACATGGAGAAAATCCGTCTCTACTAAAAATAGAAAAAATTAGTCAAGCGTGGTGGCACATGCCTGTAATCCCAGCTACTCGGGAGGCTGAGGCAGGAGAATCACTTGAACCCAGGAGGCAGAGGTTGTGGTGAGCTGAGATTGTGCCATTGCACTGCAGCCTGGGTGACAAGAGTAAGACTCCATCTCAAAAATAATAATATATATATTATATATAATTTATATATATATTTTATATATATAGTGTTTTTGAGGGAAACATATTTAGTCATTGACCTTGTTTACAATTGCTGCACTTGGTGACACTGAAAAGCAGACCAAGCTGGGCACAGCGGCTCATACCTGTAATCCCAGCACTTTGGGAGGCTAAGACAAGAGGATCACTTGAGCCCAGGAGTTCGAGACCAGCCTGGGCAATATAGTGAGTACCCATCTCTATGAAAAAAAATCATCATAATAAAATTTAGAAATTAGAAAGAAAAGCAGACCAAACTTTTGGTTGGCCATTTTATTGTTTTCACCTCCTCTATAGCCAACACCTCCCTTATTGCCTGCGTCTGGAGCAGGCCAGTCCTGCTACCCCTCCACCACCTGGTAAGCCCCTATAGGGAGACCCCATTCACACCCATCAGAGAGGCAGAAATTGGGAAGTGGTTGAGGACGTGGGGAAGCAGGGAGCTGGAGACATTGCTGGTCGGGGAGGGGGGTAGACTGGTGGGGGAGATGGAGGCTGTAGTGGGGAAATGGGTCTGAGGCGTCCTCTTCTGGGTGTACACCCCCGAGAGATCTTCCCACATGTCCTTTGCCACATCATGTGTGTGATGGGAACGGAAGGCAGTCGGGAAGCGCCGGACAGCTTCTGTTTGTCCATCCAAGTCTCCTCTCTGTCGGGGTAACCCCCTCTGACTGGAAGGCATGCAGCCAACTGGACTCCACCTGGCTTCTCTTTGGGTTCAGTCAATGGGAGACTTCAGCAGATGATGCGAAGGTGTGAGGACAGGTGCTATGCTGTCCAGCTCTCTCTCCACTGGGCTGCAGCGTGGCAAGGGTGAGGGCCAATGATGGCCATGCTATGAGTCAGCTGGTGCCATCCACGCCACTCTCTGCAACTGAAATTTGAAAATTATAAGTAATTCTAAGAAAACAAAGATATATCATCACATTGAGTGATGATGGAGACTAGACACGTGGAGAAATTGCAAAGGAGATGCCTTTGACAAATGTCAGTCATTATTTATTTATTTATTTATTTATTTATTTGAGACAGGGTCTTGCTCTGTTGCTCAGGCAGGAGTACAGTGGTGCAATTATAGCTCACTGCAGCTTCGACCTTGAGGGTTCAAGTAATCCTCCCACCTTAGCCTCCCGGGTAGCTGGGACTACAGGTAGATACCACCAACAACCACACATGGCTATCTTTCTTTCTTTCTTTCTTTCTTTCTTTTTCTTTCTTTCTTTCTTTCTTTTTCTTTCTTTCTTTCTTTCTTTCTTTCTTTCTTTCTTTCTTTCTTTCTTTCTTTCTTTCTTTCTTTCTTTCTTTCTTTCTTTCTCTTTCTTTCTTTCTTTTTTCTTTCTTTCCCTTCCTTCCTTCCCTCTTTCTTTTTTTAGAGATGGAGTCTCCCCATGTTGCTCAGGCTGGTCTCAAACTCCTGGGCTCAAGCAATCCTCCTGCCTTTTCCTTGCAAAATGCTGGTATTACAAGTGTGAGCCACCACACCTGACTGCCAGTTATTATTATTTAACAATGAAACAACAATAGTGGGGTGGCTAAAGGGATAAACTCTTGAGCCAGGCTATCTGGCTTTACCCCCCATCCCTGCCACTTACTGGCCTTGGGAAAACATCTCTGCCTCTCTGTGCCTCCATCTCCTCATCTGTAAAAAGGGAATAATAACAGTATATATCACCTAGGCTTGTTATAGAAATTAAATGGGTTAATACATGTGGATTAGTTTCTACTGCTGAAGTTACCTTCAAAACTTAGCTGCTCAAAACAACACCCATTTCTCATCATTTCTCTGGGTCAGGAGGATGGACCCAGCTCAGCCGGGTCCTCTGTTTCAGGGACCCTCATAAGTCTGCCATCAAGGCGTCAGCTAGGCTGAGGTCTCATCTGAAGGCTCAATTGGAAAGATCTGCTTCTGGACTCACTCCTGTCTTGGCTAGAGTTGGTTTCTCACAGGCTATTGGACTGGGGGTCTCTGTTCCTCACAGGCTGTTGGATAGAGATCACCCTCGGTTCCTTACCCTATGGGCTGCTCTATAGAGTAGTTCCCAGCATGGCAGCTGGCCCCATCAAAGCCAGGAAGCCAAGCCAAAAAGAGAAAGTGGGGGTGAGGGTGGGAAGAGAAAGAGAAACAAGACAGGAGTCACAGTCTTTTGTAACCTAATCTTGAGAGTGGCATCCCATCACTGTTCCCCTATTCTATTAAAAGTCACTATGTCCAGCTCACATTCAGAGGAAGGGGATTACTCAAAGATGTGAGCACTGGGAGGCAGGGACCACTGGGGGCCTTTTCAGAAGCTGCCCACTGCTACATATAAAAGACTTAGGGCCAGGTATGGTGGCTCGTGCCTGCAATCCCAGAACTTTGGGAGGCCAAGGTTGGAGGACTGCTTGAATCCAGGAGTTCAAGACCAGCCTGAGCAACATAGTGAGACATTGTCTCTACTAAAAAAATTTAAAAATTAGCTGGGTATGGTGGTGCATGCCTGTAGTCCCAGTTACTTGGGAGGCTAAGGTGGGAGGATTGCTTGAGCCCAGAAGTTTGAGGCTGTAGTGAGCTGTGATCCGTGATCGCATCACTGCACTCCGGCCTGGGCAACAGAGTGAGATTCTGTCTCTGGGAAAAAAAAAAAAAAATTACATATATATATATATATATATGTTGAAGTCCTTACCCCTCAGTACCACAGAATGTGGCCTTATTTGGAAATCGGGTCATTTTGATGAAATTAGTTAAGATGAGGCCGTACTGGAGAGGAGGAGTCCTACTCCAATATGACTGCTATTCATATACACAAGGGAAATTTGGACACAGATTCCCACATAGGGAGGATGCCTGTGCCGATGAAGGCCGAGGCTGAGGTGATGCAGCCACAGGCCAAGGGATGCCAAGGGTGGCTGGTGACACCCTGGGCAACAGAGTGAGACCCCGTCTCTACAAAACATCAAAAAATTAGCCAGGTGTGGTGGTATCTGCCTGTAGTCTCAGCTACTCAGGAGGCTGAAGTGGGAGGATCGCTTGAGCCCAGGAGGTTGAGGTCACGGTGAGCCAAGATCGCAGTGCTGCACTCCAACCTGGGTGACAGAGCTAGACCCTGTCTCAAAACAAACAAACAAACAAACAGATTGCTGGCAACCACCGGAAGCTAGGGAGAGGCAAGGAAGCACTCCCACAGCAAGGCTGTTCAACCTGCAGTCTGCAGGCCACACACGGCCCAGGACAATTTTGAACATGGCCCGACACAAATTCGTAAACTTTCTTAAAACATTATGAGATTTTTCTTTTTGCATTTTTGCATTTATTTATTTATTAGTTCATCAGTTAGTGTTAACATATTTTATGTGTGGCCCAAGACAATTATTCCAATGTGGCCCAAGGAAGCCACAAGCTTGGACACCCCTCCCATACAGGCTTCAGACGGAGTATGGTCCTGCTGACTTCTTGATCTCAGACTTCCAGCCCCCAGAGCCCTGGGACAGCACCCTTCTGTGGTTTGGTTTTTTGTTGTTGTTGTTGTTTTTTTTTTGTACAAAGTTTCATTCTTCTTGGCCAGGCTGGAATGCAATGGCACGATCTTGGCTCACTGTAACCTCTGCCTCCTGGGGTCAAGTGATTCTCCTGCCTCAGCCTCCCAAGTAGCTGGGATTACAGATGCCCACCACCACACCTGGCTGATTTTTTTTTTTTTTGTATTTTTAGTAGAGACGAGGTTTTACCATGTTGGCCAGGCTGGTCTCGAACTCCTGACCTCAGGTGATCTGCCCACCTCGGCCTCCCAAAGTGCTGGGATTATAGGCATGAGCCACCGCACCCGGCCTTCTGTGGTTTTAAGCCACACGGTTTGTGGTAGTTTGCTGCAGCAGCCCCAGGAAGGGAACACAGATGGACGGACTTGAGAGAATTAAATAGATAAAGAAACCAACTTACATTGATGGGGTGTGCCAGGAAGGAAACAAAACGGAGAGAGTGCTTTCATCCTCCACACTGGGAAACACACGACCACAAACAGCTGTTTCAAACAGCACCCATTCATCTGCTCCCAGCTTTGCGGGTCAGGAGTATGGCACTGCACGTCTGGGGGCTCTGCTGGGGGTCTCACCAGGCTGAAATCAAGGTGTTGGCTGGACTGGGTTCTCTCTGGAGCTCGGGACCGTCTTCCAAGCTCCTTCAGGCTACGGCAGGATTCAGTGCCTCGCGGTGGTGGCAGGAAGGTTCCCACCCCTCGCTGGCTGTGGCTGGAATCCGCTGCCTGCATTGCTTGCCACATGGCCTTCTCCACCTGCGAAGCCAGAAGTAGTGAATCCTGCCTCCCAGGCACTTCAGGAAGAGGCTTGTTCCTTTTAACGGGTCACCTGATTAGGCCAGGCCCACCGAAGGGCATCTCCCTATTTTCTTTTTCTTTTTTTTTTTTTTTTGAGACAGAGTCTCGCTCTGTTGCCCAGGCTGGAGGGCAGTGGCGCGATCTCTGCTCACTGCAAGCTCCACCTCCCGGGTTCACACTATTCTCCTGCCTCGGCCTCCCGAGTAGCTGGGACTACAGGCGCCCGCCACTGTGCCTGGATAATTTTTTGTATTTTTACTAGAGACGGGGTTTCCATGTTAGCCAGGATGGTCTCCATCTCCTGACCTCGTGATCTGCCCGTCTCGGCCTCCCAAAGTGCTGGGATTACAGGCATGAGCCACTGCGCCCGGCCTGAGCATCTCCCTATTTTCAAGCCAGCTAATTTGGAATCTTATTTATTATTATTATTATTATCATTTTAGAGATGGCAGGGTCTCACTTTGTTGCCTAGGCTGGTCTCAAACTCTAGGCTCAAGCCATCCTCTTGTCTCAGCCTCCCAAAGCACTGGGATTCCAGGCCTGAGCTTGGAACCTTTTTTTTTTTTTTTTGAGATGGAGTCTCACTGTCACCCAGGCTGGAGTGCAGTGGTATAATCTCGGCTCACTGCAACCTCCACCTCCCAGGTTCAAGCTATTCTCTTGCCTCAGCCTCCTGAGTAGCTGGGATTACAGGTGCGTGCCACCACACCCGGCTAATTTTTGTATTTTTGGTAGAGATGGTGTTTCACCAAGTTGGCCAGGCTGGTCTCGAACTCCTGACCTCAAGCGACCTCCCCACCTCGGCCTCACAAAGCGCTGGGATTCCAGGCCTGAGCCACCACTCCCCGCCTGAACTTGGAACATTAATTCTACCTGGGGTAACTCTGCACCTAGAGCAGCGTCTGACTGAAGGGCTGGGAGCGGGGATGTGAGCACCCGGGGAACAGGGGTCTTGAGGACCCTCTTAGAATTGTGCCCACAGCAGGGATTGATAGAGAGAGAGATGGTTGTGGGATGGGTAGGGAAGGTCGTGGGGTGTATGTAAAGGAAGGCCTGAAACCAAGGGTGGGAGGTCATTCCAGGCAAAGAGAGTTGTCCGTGAGAGGCCGCAGAGGACAGCGCATGGCCTGTGCTAGGAGCCGGCAGAGTGGTGGAGATTAAAGGAGTGAATGATGTGTGTGGAGTGGCTGGCACTGGTGAGCGGGTGAGGTAATAAATAGCAGCAGGGTTATTATCCCACTGTCAGAAGGCTGGAGGCCGCCCAACCGCCTTGCTCCCGCGCTCCGGGTCTCTGTCTGCCCAGGGCTTTCTCTCCCTCTCTCTCTGTCTTTGTCTTTCCCTCTCTATCTCCTCTGTCTTTCTGTCTCTCTTCCCATCTCTCTGTCTCTCCCTCCCTTTCTCTCCCTCTCTCCCACTGTCTCTCTGTGTGTCTCTCCCTCTCTCTGTCTCTCTCCCTCTCTGCCCCTCTGTCTCTCCCTCTCTGCCCCTCTGTCTCTCTCCCTCTCTGCCCCTCTGTCTCTCTCCCTCTCTGCCCCTCTATCTCTCCCTCTCTGCCCCTCTGTCTCTCCCTCTCTGCCCCTCTGTCTCTCCCTCTCTGTCCCCTCTGTCTCTCCCTCTCTGCCCCTCTGTCTCTCTCCCTCTCTGCCCCTCTGTCTCTCCCTCTCTGCCCCTCTATCTCTCCCTCTCTGCCCCTCTGTCTCTCTCCCTCTCTGCCCCTCTGTCTCTCTCCCTCTCTGCCCCTCTGTCTCTCTCCCTCTCTGCCCCTCTGTCTCTCCCTCTCTGCCCCTCTGTCTCTCCCTCTCTGTCCCTTTGTCTCTCTCCCTCTCTGCCCCTCTGTCTCTCTCCCTCTCTGTCCCCTCTGTCTCTCTCCCTCTCTGCCCCTCTGTCTCTCTCCCTCTCTGCCCCTCTGTCTCTCCCTCTCTGCCCCTCTGTCTCTCTCCCTATCTGCCCCTCTGTCTCTCTCCCTCTCTGTCCCCTCTGTCTCTCCCTCTCTGTCCCCTCTGTCTCTCCCTCTCTGCCCCTCTGTCTCTCCCTCTCTGCCCCTCTGTCTCTCCCTCTCTGCCCCTCTGTCTCTCCCTCTCTGCCCCTCTGTCTCTCTCCCTCTCTGCCCCTCTGTCTCTCTCCCTCTCTGCCCCTCTGTCTCTCTCCCTCTCTGCCCCTCTGTCTCTCTCCCTCTCTGCCCCTCTGTCTCTCTCCCTCTCTGTCCCTCTGTCTCTCTCCCTCTCTGCCCCTCTGTCTCTCTCCCTCTCTGTCCCTCTGTCTCTCTCCCTCTCTGCCCCTCTGTCTCTCTCCCTCCCACTGTGTGTGACCTTGGGTGGGTCCCTCTCCTCTCCCTGGTTCCTCATCTGCTTCCAAGACTGCCCCCTCCCTCCCTGAGCCCAAAGAGCCGATGCCTGGGGAGGGCCCAGTCTGGACTACGGCCCAGCGGTGGGAGGAGCCTGGGTTGGGAGGCCGGGAGCAGCTGGGTGAACGGCAGCAAATATTTATGGAGCCGGGTCTGTGCCAGGCTCAGGGCTGGGTGTGGCGAGATAAGGGGGCCAGGGGAGGCGCCCGGACTTGGCCTCCAACCCGCTCGCCCCAGGGAGGCCGTGAGCCGGGCAGGGGGAGGCGCCCGGGAAGGAGGGCTGGGCGCTGGGGTCGTGCAGGCGGGGGTCCCCGTGGAGCCTCGGGCCCCCTCTGGAGAGTGGTTCACACTTCGCAGGTCAGCTTCAGCCTGGTTGGTATGAAGCCTCCTCCAACCCAGAAGCCCCGAGCGCCCTCGCTGCAGTGGCACCTCCTGGCTGTCCCCAGCTTCCCGTTGGGCACCAGTCTGTGTTTTGTTGATGGCACCAGTCTGTGTTTTGTTGATGGCACCTGAGGTGGAAACAGGTGGGCTTCAGGGAAGCAAGTCACATGGAATTGGACCCGAATACAGATTATCAAATAAAATTCTGTGTGTCTACACTGATACAAAGAAATACGTGGATGAGGCCAGGCGTGTTGGCTCACGCCTGTAATCCCAGCACTTTGAGAGGCCAAGGCAGGAGGATCACCTGAGGTCAGGAGTTCCAGACCAGCCTGGCCAACATAGTGAGACCCCTGTCTCTACTAAAAGTACAAAAATTAGCTGGGTGTGGTGGCGCGTGCCTGTAATCCCAGCTACTCGGGAAGCTGAGGCAAGAGAATCACTTGAATCCAGGAGGCGGAAGTTGCAATGAGCTGGGATCGCACCACTGCACTCCAGCCAGGGCAACAGAGCGAGACTTGAAAGAAGGAAGGAAGGAAGGAAGGGAGGGGGGAAGGGAAAGAAAGAAAGAAAGAGGCAGATGAGCGAGTTAGCAGGGAAAGGTGAAGGAACACATCTCTCTTACAGAATAATTCTTTTTTTTTTCTTTTTTTTCAGACAGAGTCCTGCTCTATCCCCCAGGCTGGAGTGCAGTGGCGTGATCACTGCAACCACTGCCTCCTGGGTTCAAGCGATTCTCCTGCCTCAGCCTCCCGAGTAGCTGGGACAACAGGTATGCGCCAATGCGCCCGGCTAATTTTTTTTTTTTTTTTTTTGATACAGAGTCTCGCTCTGTTGCCCAGGCTGGAGTGCAGTGGTGCGATCTTGGCTCACTGCAAGCTCCACCTCCCAGGTTCAACTGATTCTCCTGCCTCAGCCTCCCGAGTAGCTGGGACTAGAGACGCCCGCCACCACGCCCGGGTAATTGTTTGTATTTTTAGTAGAGATGGGGTTTCACCGTGTTAGCCAGGATGGTCTCAATCTCCTGACCCCATGATCTTGCCCGCCTTGGCCTCCCACAGTGCTGGGATTACAGGCATGAGCCACTGCGCCCAGCCAATGTTTTATATTTTTAGTAGAGACAGGGTTTCACCATGTTGGCCAGGCTGATCTTGAACTCCTGACCTCGTGATCCACCTGCCTCGGCCTCCCAAAGTGCTGGGATTACAGGCGTGAACCACCATGCCCAGCCGTATTCTTAAGAACTATCTATCTACTCCCCCATCCTGAAGAAGGGAGCTTAATCCCCCCACAGCTCAAATCCCCCGTGGGCTGCACTTAGTGCCTTGTTTACAAAGACTAGATGAATGGAAAGGAAGTGGGGTCACATACAGTGGGGAGAGCTGGCAAACACCACCCCTGCCAGGTGACCAGGGTTACTAGCAGCATGGGTGAGAAGACATGAGAACACGCACCTCCTGATAGGAGGCGAAGAGATGGGATTTTTTTTTTTTTTTTCATATTAAAAAACTTTTTTGGCTGGGCATGGTGGCTCATGCCTGTAATCCCAGCACTTTGGGAGGCCAAGGCGGGTGGATCACCTGAGGTCAAGAGTTCAAAACCAGCCTGGTCAACATGGTGAAACCCCGTCTCTACAAAAACGCAAAAATTAGCTGCGCATGGTGGCGGGCGCCTGTAACCCCAGCTACTTGGGAGGCTGAGGCAGGGGAATCACTTGAATCCGGGAGGCGGAGGTCGCAGTGAGCTGAGATCATGCTACTGCACTGCAGCCTGGGCAACAAGAGTGAGACTCCATCTCAATTTTAAAAAAATGTTTTTTGAAGAGAAAGGGTCTCACTGTGTTGCCCAGAATGGTTCTCTAACTCCTGGGTTCAAGCGATCCTCCCTCCTCAGCCTACCAGATAGCTGGAACTATAGGTGTATGCCACCAGGCCTGGCTAATTTTTAATTTTTAATTTTTTTATAGAGTTGGTGTCTTGCTATGTTGCCCAGGCTGGTCTCAAACTCCTGGCCTCAAGCAATCCACCCACCTCAGCCTCCCAAAGTGCTGGGATTACAGGTGTGAGCCACCATGCTTGGCCCAGAGGGGCATTTTGTGTGTGTAACTGTTGTCCCAGCTACACGGGAGGCTGAGGCAGGAGAATTGCTTGAGTCCGGGGGTTGGAGGTTACAGTGAGCCGGGATCACACCACGGCACTCCAGCCTGGGCAACAGAGCGAGACTCCATCTCAAAAAAAAAGAGGATTTTTTTTTGCGTTTTTGTTATTTATTGATTGATTTATGTATTAGTTCATCAGCTGTTAGTGTATTTTATGTGTGACCTGAGACAATTCGTCTTCCAATGTGGCCCAGGGAAGCCACAAGATTGGACACCCCTGCCCTGCAGGCTTCAGAGGCAGTGTAGCCCTGCCAACACCTTGACCTCGGACTTGCAGCCCCAGGTCCCTGGGACAGCACACTTCTGTGGTCTGCTTTGCCAAGACTGCTCAAAATTGTCAAAGTCATCAAAACGAGGCAAGTCTGAGAAACAGTGGCAGACAGTAAGAGATTAAGGAGGCATGACGGTGAGATGCCATGTGGTATCCCGGGTGGGATCCTGAACGGAAAAAGGACATTCGTGACATCTGAGTAAAGGGCAGAGTTTTGTGCTGTACTAGTGTTTGCTTCTTGGTTTTGACAGACATGCCATGGTAATGGGAGAAGAGAACATTTGGGGAAATTGGGTGAGGGGTCTATAGCAACTCTACTATCACGTCTTAAATGTTTCTAAACAAAAACGTTGATGTAAAAAAGAAAACCAGGTGGGCTTATGGGTACTTTTGCCACACTCCCCACCAGGCTATTCACACAGAAGCCAGGGAGAATCTGTTACATCAGGAGAGGGGAGTTTGTGCTATTCAGGTGCGTGTCTTTGTCAAAATGTATCAAATGGTAACATGGGAAATGTGGCATTTCACTGTATTTTAATTTTACTAATGGCAAGAAGCTTAAATATTTGATATCTTGTTATGTTATGCATGCTAATAAAACATCAAACAAAAAAGTAAACGTTTTTAAAAAACCAACAAAAAAATGTTATGCATGCTGAAGTGTTTAACAGTCAAGTGAACTGATATTTGCAAGTTGCTTTGATAATTGCAAGTTGCATAGAGAAAGATGAATATATGAGAACTCTCTGTGCTTTCTGTTCAATTTTGCTATGAACCTACAACTTCTCTAAAAAATAAAGGTATTTTATAAAGACGGATGATGGATGAATCAATGATGGATAGATGGATGGATGATGCATGAATGGATAGGTGAATGGATGGATGGATGATGGATGGATGAATGGATGGCTGGATGAATGGGTGAATGGATGGATGGATGATGGATGGATGAATGGATGAATGGGTGAATCAATGGATGAATGAATAGATGGATGGATGGACAGATGGATAAATGAATGAATGAATGGATGGGTGAATGGATAGATGGATAGGTGAATGGATGATGGATGAATGAATAGATAATGGATGATGGATGAATGAGTGAATGGATGGATGGATGGATGGATGGATGAATGGGTGGATAAATGGATAGATGCATAGATGGATGGACGATGGATGGATAGGTGAATGGATGGTGGATGAATGGGTGGATGGGTGAATGAATGGATGGATGGATGGATGGGTGAATGGTTGGATGAGTGAATAGATGGATGGATGGATGATGGATGGATGAGTGAATGGATAAATAGATGGGTAAATGATGGATGGGTGGATGAATAGATGAATAGATGGATGGATTATGGATGGACGTATAGCTGGATGGCTGATGGATAAATGGGTGAATGGATGAATGGATAATGGATGGATGGGTGAGTGGATGGATGGATGGATGTGTGAATGGATGGGTTCAGGGATGGATGGATGAATGTAGAGAATGGGTACATAGGCATTCACTGCACAATTATTTTTATTTCCTTATGTTTTTATATTTTTATAATAACACACTAAAAGGAAAAAGGAACGTCAAATCCTGTCAGCCTCTGCATGAATTCCTCCAAGATTCCCACTTCATTTCGATCAGAAATTGGGTCCTCATGACTCTCTACCCAATCTTGTACCCCATCGCCTCCTCGATCTCCTCTCCCGTTGCTCTCTCCTTTGCTCACTCACTCCTCTCCAGCCACATTGGCTCCTGTGCTCCTTGAACACTCCAGCTATGTCCCCTCCTCAGAACTTTTGCATCAGGTGTGCACTTTCTCTGGGACACATCCCAGTTATCTGCACTGCTCTCTCCTTCAGCTCTTGGCCTACACAACTGCAGTTCCTACGTGCCCTGTCTTGCATTGTCTTTCTCCATAGCATTTCTCTTTCTCTAAGTCGTTTTATAATTTACTTTCTTGCTATGTTTTCTTGCCTGACTTCCCTCACTAGAATGGAAGCCTCACTTAAGGAGGGATTTATCTATTTCGTTAACCAATGAATAAGCTGCACCTCGGACAGTGCCTGGCACATAGTAGAGGCTCAGTAATGAGTTTTAGGATGAGTGAATGGAAGACTGAATGAGGCTGGGCGCAGTGGCTCACGCCTTTAATCCCAGCACTTTGGGAGGCTGAGGCGGACAGATCACCTGAGGTCAGGAGTTCGAGAACAGCCTGGCCAACATGATGAAACCCCGTCTCTACTAAAAATAAAAAAATTAGCTGGGAGTGGTGGCACATGCCTGTAATCGTAGCTACTCGGGAAGCTGAGACATGAGAATCGCTTGAAGCCAGGAAGCATAGGTTGCAGTGAGCCGAGATCGTGCCACTGTACTCCAGCCTGGGTGACAGAGTGAGACTCCGTCTCAAAAAAAAAAAAAAAAAAAAGACTTAATGAATGGGGTAAGGATGAAGCATTGTGTAAAGTTTAAAAGCACAGGCTTTGCAGTCACAATGCCTGGGGTCAAATCTGGCATGGTACTTACTAGCTGTGTGTCCTTGGCTAATTCATTTCACCTTTCTGTACTTGAGTTTTCTCAGGAAAGCAGGGCCTGCTGGGAACCTCATAATTGCTAGTGGGCTGTAAATGGTACAGCCACTTTGGGAAACAGTCTGGCAATTTCTTAAAAAGTGAATCACACACTTCCCACACAGCCTAGCAATTCTGCTCCTAGAAATCTGCCCCAAAGAAATGAAAACATATGCCCACACAAAGACCTGTTGCTGGGCACGGTGGCTCAGACCTATAATCCCAGCACTTTGGGAGGCCGAGGCAGGTGGATCACCAGAGGTCAGGAGTTTGAGACTAGCCTGGCCAACATGGTGAAACCCCGTCTCTACTAAAAATGCAAAAATTAGCTGGGTGTGGTGGTGCGCGCCTGTAATCCACGCTACCGCGGAGGCTGAGGTGGGAGAATTGCTTGAACCTCAGAGGCAGAAGCTGCAGTGAGCCAAGATTGCGCCACTGCACTCCAGCCTGGGCAACAGAGCAAGATCCCGCCAAAAAAAAACAAAAACAAAAAACGGCTGGGCGCGGTGGCTCATGCCTGTAATCCCAGCACTTTGGGAGGCCAAGGCGGGTGGATCACGAAGTCAAGAGATCGAGACCATCCTGGCTGACAGGGTAAAACCCTGTCTCTACTAAAAATACAAAAATTAGCTGGGTGTGGTGGTGGGCGCCTGTAGTCCCAGCTACTTGGGAGGCTGAGGCAGGAGAATGGCATGAACCCGGGAGGCGGAGCTTGCAGTGAGCTGAGATCACACCACTGCACTCCAGCATGGGTGACAGAGCAAGACTCTGTCTCAAAAAAAAAAAAAAAAAAAAAAGACTTGTACATGCATGTTCACAGCAGCATTACTTAAACAGCCAAAGAGTAGAAACAACCCAAACACCCATCAGTGGATGAGAGGATAAACAATATGTGGTGTATCCATACAGTGGAATATTATTCAGCCATAAAAAAGGAATGAAGAGGGTGGGCGCAATGGCTCATGCCTTTGATCCCAGCAGTTTGGGAGATCAAGGTGGGAGGATTGCTTGAGCCTAGGAGTTGAAGATCAGCTCGGGCAACATAGTGAGACCCCCATCTCTACAAGAAATAAAAATATTAGCCAGGTGTAGTTGTGCACCCTGTGGTCCCAGCTACTCAGGAAACTGGGGAGAGGTGGATCACTTGAGGTTGAGGCTGCAGTGAGCCATGATAGCACCACTGGACTCTAGCCTGGGCAACAGAGTGAGACCTTTTCTCAACAACAGCAATAACAACAACAACAACTAAAAAGCAATTAAGTACTGAACTGACACAATTTACAATGTGAATAGACCTGGAAGACATTACGCTAAGAGGAGGAAGGCAGTCACCAAAGCTACATATGGCATATTCCATTTATATGAAATGTCTAGAATCGGTTCATCCTTAGAGACAAAATAGATTCATGGTTGCCCAGAGCTGAGGGTGGGAATGGAAAATGACTATTAACAGGCACAGAATGTCTTTTTGGGGTGATCGAAATATTCTTTTTAAAATTTTTAATTAATTCATCAATTTGTTTATTATTATTATTATTTTTTAGAGACAGGATCTTGTTCTGTGGCCTTGGCTGGAGTTCAGTGGTGTGATCATAGCTCACTGCAGCCTTCAACTCCTGGGCTCAAGCCATCTTCCCACCTCTGTCTCCCAAGTAGCTGGGATTACAGGCACTTGCCACCACACCCAGCTAACTTTTGTTCACTGTTTTGTAGCGACATGGTGTTGCTTTGTTGTCCAGGCTGGTCTCAAACTCTTGGCTTCAAGTGATCCTGCCGCCTCGGCTTCCCAAAGTGCAGGGATTACAGACCTGAGCCACCACACCCAGCCTGGAAATATTCTAAAATTGGATTGTGGTGATAGTTGCACAACTCTGTACATTTATTAAAAATTATCAAATTATGCCTGTAATCTCAGCACTTTGGGAGGCCGAGGTGGGTAGATCATGAGGTCAGGAGTTCAAGACCAGCCTGGCCAACGTGGCGAAACCCCGTTCCTACTAAAAATACAAAAAAAAATTAGCCAGGCATGGTGGTGGGCGCCTGTAATCCCAGCTACTTGGGCGGCTAAGGCAGAGAATTGCTTGAACCCGGGAGGCAGAGGTTGCAGTGAGGCGAGATTGCACCACTGTACTCCAGACTGGGGGACAGAACGAGACTCTGTCTAAAAAAAAAAAAAAAAAAAAATTGAATTGTACGATCAAATGGATGAAGTCTATATGTAAATGGTACCTCAATAAAGCTGTTTATGAAAAGCCAAAACAAAAACAGAGCCAATAATAGTATCTATTTTATGCGGCTGTTGTGAGGATTAAATGGGCTAATCTACATAGTACCCTTGAAACAGACATAGGGTGAATACTCAAGAAGTAGGTTCCTATTATTAACAAATGTGGTTGCAGGCCGGGCGCAGTGGCTCACGCCTGTAATCCCAGCACTTTGGGAGGCCAAGGCGGGTGGATCACCTGAGGTCAGGAGTTCAAGACCAACCTGACAAATATGGAAAAACCCTGTCTCTACTAAAAATACAAAATTAGCCGGGCATGGTGGTGCATGCCTGTAACCCCAGCTACTTGGGAGGCTGAGGCTGGAGAAGCACTTGAACCCAGGAGGCGGAGGTTGCGGTGAGCCGAGATCGTGCCATTGCACTCCAGCCTGGGCAACAAGAGTGAACTCCGTCTCAAAAACAAACAAACAAACAAAAAAACCAAAAAAACAAAAAGCAAATGTGGTTGCGATAGTACGTGTAAAGCGTTCAGCAAGTGAAAGACAAATGGCAGGTCGTGTTCCCTACATAACCACAACTCCTTCAATAATCACCGTCGTTTGGTGACTTTATCATTCTCTGCGTCTGTCCCATGCATCTGGCCTCAGTTTTTCCACCTGCGCAATGAAAAACCTGGGCTCCATCTCTAAGGCCATCTTCTCTTTGTCAATTCTGTAGTTGGTTCTGAAAATGTTTCTCTTTGAGGTGGCAGATGTGCAATGGGAAGGGTGGGCAAACCCACAGAGCAGAGGTGGGGCCCGCGGGTCCTGGAGACCAATATGTGTGTAGGAAGGGGCTTGAAAGTGGGCTGTGTGGTGGGAGCTGACGGGGAGGGTAAGATTGGCCTGGGTAAGGGTTCGATGACCAGGTCTGCCAATTTGCAACCGTGATATCTTGGACAAGGGACTTCCTCTCTGCATCCAGAAAATGGGGAGGGTATTTCCTGCCTCCCCGTGGAGTGGTGAGGATTCACTGAGATCATGTATATACCAGCCAGGGAGAATAATAGCTAAAAGGACCAACAGCAACAACCAACAGCAACAACTTTTTCTCTCCATTTTTTTTTTTTTTTAGCTCTGTCACCCAGGCTGGAGTGCAGTGGCACGATCTCGACTCACTGCAACCTCCACCTCCCAGGTTCAAGCAATTCTCCTGCCTTAGCCTCCCCAGTAGCTGGGATTACAGACACATGCCACCATGCTTGGCTAATTTTTTTATTTTTAGTAGAGATGGGGTTTTACCATGTTGGCCAGGCTGGGCTCAAACTCCTGACCTCAGATGATCCACCCACCTCAGCCTCCGAAATTGCTGGGATTACAGGTGTGAGCCACTGCGCCCGGCCAACAGCAACAACTAATTGCCAGGCCCAAGCACTGTCTTCAGCCCTTTCCACTAAGTAACCCATTCAATACGCAAGGCTCATTTCATAGGAGTGATTACTGAAGCAGGACAAATGGCTTCTTTGCTTTAAGGCCCAATTTGGCCCTTCTATAAGTGGAGCTATATAATTCCCTCGTTTGATGGGTTTTGTCCATGATATTGTATGGATCAGGTGTCTGGCCATTGTAGGCTCTCACTAAATAGGAGCCCACATTAGGATATGGTAATAGGGAGCCACTGATGGTTCCTGAGGAGGGAGTAGCTTTGATGTAATAAAAGCAGACTTCAGCCTCCCATCTCCCCAACACTTGAGGCTTGGTTATAGTTTCTCATAGGATGTAGTTCTTTGGGGAACCAGTCTCATTTGGTAACCCTAATCTATTTGTGCCAATATTTGGTTATTGTTCATCTCCTGAGCTGGACTATTGGTGTCAAAAGAGTGCCTAGGTGGTGTCATCAAATACTAGCCCCAACATCCAGCACTGGGCTTAAACTCAGTGATAAACAGTTGGGACAGGCCAGGTGTGGTAACTCACGACTGTAATGCCAGCACTTTGGGAGGCTGAGTGGGGAGGATCGCTTGAGGCCAGGAGTTGGAAACCAGCCTGGGCAATATAGTGAGACCTCATCTCTACAAAAGAAAAAAGTAGGCCAGGCGCGGTGGCTCGCACCTGTAATCCCAACACTTTGGAAGGCTGAGGGGGGCGGATCACAAGGTCAGGAGTTCAAGATCAGCCTGGCCAAGATGGTGAAACTTCATCTCTACTAAAAATACAAAAAATTAGCTGGGCATAGTGGCAGATGCCTGTAATCCCAGCTACTCGGGAGGCTAAGGCAGAGAATTGCTTGAACCTGGGAAGCAGAGGTTGCAGTGAGCTGAGATCACGCCACTGTACTCCAGCCTGGTGACAGAGTGAGACTCTGTCTAAAAATAAAATAAAATAAAATAAATAAAATAAAATAAAATAAAATAAAATAAAAAATAAAATAAAATAAAATAATAAAATAAAATAAAAATTAGCCAGGCATGGTGATACACATTTGTAGTCCCAGCTACTCCAGAGGCTGAGGCAGGAGGATCACTTGAGCCCAAGAGATGGAGGCTGCAGTGAGCTATGATTGTGCCACTACACTCCAGACTGGGCAAAAAAGTGAGACTGTTTAAAAAAAAAAAAAAATCAAACAAACTAACCCATACAAGCCGACACAGTGCTAAGGGCTCAGCCAAGATGTATGAAATCACTGAAGGTGAAATTATTTGAAGCTTTCGGTGTCATCATCTCCCACCTGGACCCTCAATCACCATCTTTCTCGCTTCTCTTCCTCGTTTGATCCATCTAGTATCGTTGACGCACTGGGGAAACACCTTCCCTCTCAGAGCCTCAGTTTGTTGTCCTGGAAAATGGGGAGGCTCTGCCCCTTTCTTGCTGTTTCTTGTGGGTGTGCAGATACCTAAGTAGTCAATGTCTTTTTTTTTTTATTTATTTTTATTTTTATTTTTTTTTAAGATGGAGTCTCGCTCTGTTGCCCAGGCTGCAGTGCAGTGTTGCAATCTCGGCTCACTGCAACCTCTACCTCCTGGGTTCAAGCAATTCTCCTGTCTCAGCCTCCTGAGTAGCTGGGACTACAGGCACTCACTGCCAAACCTGGCTAATTTTTGTATTTTTAGTAGAGACGGGGTTTCACCTTGTTGGTCAGGCTGGTCTCGAACTCCTGACCTCAAGTGATCCACCCGCCTCGGCCTCCCAAAGTGCTGGGATTATAGGCATAAGCCACTGCACCCCGCCCGTCATTATTTGCATAGGGCAAGAGAGAACCATCGAAGGTGCCTGGGGGAAGGCAGGATGTCAAGAGAAGGAAAGAGAAAGGTGTTTAAGGAAGATTAGCTGAGAGATATCCCTCTTCTTTCCACTCCTGGAACCTAAATAAACGTGTAAAAAGAAAACAACTGGGCCAGGCGCGGTGGCTCATGCCTGTAATCCCAGCACTTTGGGAGGCTGAGGGAGGTGGATCATGAGGTCAGGTGGATCACGAGATCAGGAGTTCAAGACCAGCCTGGCCAATATGGTGAAACCCCCATCTTTATTAAAAACACAAAAATTAGCTGGGTGCAGTGGCAGGCGCCTGTAATCCCAGCTACTCAGGAGGCTAGGGCAGGAGAATTGCTTGAACCTGGGAGGCGGAGGTTGCAGTGAGCTGAGATTGTGCCACTGCACTCCAGCCTGGGTGACAGAGCAAGACTCCATCTCGAAAAACAAACAAACAAACAAACAAACAAAAAGAACCCAACAACTTGAAGATGTGTAGAAATTGAAACTTCCCACCTCACCTCCAATTACCTGCAGTTTCTAAAATATGTAGTAATGGCCAGGTGCAGTTGCTCATGCTGGTAATCCCAGCACTTTGGGAGGCTGTGGCAGGGGGCTTCCTTGATCCCAGGAGTCCAAGACCAGCCTGGGCAACATAGGGAGACACCATCTCCACAAAAAAATTAAAAATTAGTCAAGCATGGCCGGGCACAGTGGCTCACTCCTGTAATCCCAGCACTTTGGGAGGCCGAGGCAGGAGGATCACGAGGTCAGGAGATCGAGACCATCCTGGCTAACACAGTGAAACCCAGTCTCTACTAAAAATACAAAAAATCAGCCGGGCATGGTGGCAGGTGCCTGTAGTCCCAGCTACTCAGGAGGCTGAGGCAGGAGAATGGCGTGAACCTGGGAGGCGGAGCTTGCAGTGAGTGGAGATCACGCCACCGCACTCTAGCCTGGGTGACAGAGAGAGACTCCGTCTCAAAAGAAAAAATAAATAAATAAATAAAATAAAAATTAGTCAAGCATGATGGTGCACACCTGTAGTCCCAGCTACTTGGGAGGCTGAGGAGGGAGAATCCCTTGAGCCAGGAGGTTGAGGCTGCAGTGAGCTGTGATCGCACCACTGCACTCCAGCCTGGGCAATAGAGCAAGATCTTGTGTCAAAAAAAAAAAAAAAAAAAAAAATCCTGTAGTACCCACCTCCTAGCCTTTGCTCCTGTTTTTTCTTTGTCTGGTGTTGTCTTCTCACAGATGTTTCTTTCTCATACCTGGTTCCCTCCATCTTCATTCAAATCAAACATCACCTGGCCAGCGAAGCCCCGATCCCCAGTCCTGCTCTGCCATCATACTATCTGGTGGTTTACTCTTGGTAGCCCTTATACCTGGTGCTATATTGCATCCTGCTAGGACTTTTTTCAATGATGTAATGTTCTAGATCTGTGCTGTCCAATATGGCAGCCACCAGCCACATGGGGCTCTTTGGCCCTTGAAATAGTGAGACTGAGGCCGGGTGCAGCGGCTCACGCCTGTAATCCCAGCACTTTGGGAGGCTGAGGCGGGCGGATCACCTGAGGTCAGGAGTTCGAGACCAGCCTGGCCAACGTGGTGAAACCCCGTCTCTACTAAAAATACAAAAAATTAGTTGGGTGTGGTAGCAGGCTCCTGTAATCCCAGCTACTCAGGAGGCTGAGGCAGGAGAATCCCTTAAACCCAGGAGGTGGAGGTTGCAGTGAACCCAGGTCGTGCCATTGTACTCCAGCCTGGGTGACAAGAGTGAAACTCTCTCTGTCTCAAAAAAAAAAAAAAAAAAAAAAAAAAAAAATGTGACTGAGGAACCGAACTTTTACATTTATTTCATCTTAATGACTTTACATTTCCGTATTCTAAATTTAAATGGAAATAGCCACGTGTGGCTGCTGGATACCATATTGGACAGTGAAGATGTAGAATATCCCATCATCACAAAAAGTTCTCCCAGACTGGGCAATATAGCAAGACTCCGTCTCTACAAGAAATTAAACGATCAGCTGGGTGTGGTGGCATGCAGCTGTAGTCCTAGCTCCTTGAGAGGATGAGGCAAGAGGATTGCTTGGGTCTGGGAATTTGAGACTGCCGTGAGCTATCACTGCACCACGGCACTGCAGCCTGGGCAACAGAGTGAGGGAAGAAAGGTTATGGAAACTTTTCTGAGAAAAAAAAAGTTATGTTGGACAATGCAGGACTAGAATTCCAGCTCTTTCAGAGGAAGGTATTGGACTCCTTCTCCTCAGTGCCTAGTACCACCGCTGACACACAGTAAGGGTGTGGTAGAGATTGACTGAGTAAGGCGCGGAGCTTCCACAGGGCAGTGGTGACGATAATCGCACGGAGCTTCCACAGGGCAGCGGTGACGATAATCGCACGGAGCTTCCACAGGGCAGCGGTGACGATGATCTGTCTTCTCACATTCCTGTTTCTTCTCAACCCAGCCTTCACCGGCTTCTTGCTTGGTTGAGGGCCACGTATTTTCTGATGCATCTGTGTCCTTCCTGCTCTGAACCCAAGCTCAGAGTCGGCTGGACAAATCCTGACTCGCCCCAGCGCCCCCAGCCTGCCCCACCTCCACAGAACACCTCGCTCTCTTGGGTTTCACGAACTCACATTTATTCACAGACAGACAAAGGGACAAGGACAGACCTTTGCTCACTGGGGACCCCCAGGGTCTGGCAGTTCCAAAGAGGTGATGGTGTCCAGTGTGTGTAACGGGGGACAGGCAGGCGGGGGCGTCCCCACCAGTCTCCATCCCTCTGGCCAACTGTCCGCCGCCTTTTTATCCCAAGTCGTCCTGCCTTAAGACACATGTCGGGGTGAGCGGTTCCTAACCAGCATCAGGGGTTCTGGGGGCGGGCGATGGGGGAGGAAGGGGCAGTCCACGGCCCCCCACTCCTTAGTGTCAAGGGCGTGAAGGGGACGGGTGGGTAGACAGAGGAGGTGGCTCCTTCAACTTCCCTCCTCCATTCGGCAAACCGGGGAGCTCAGGCGGAGCGGCGGAGGGCAGGGCGGCAAAGGTCAGGAGGCCAGGCCCCCCAGCCCGCGCAGGTGAGCCTTGCTGTCTGCCTCTTCCTCCTCCATCTCGAAGGCTGAGTGGTCTTGGCTGTCGAAACAGGAGGCGCTGAGGAAGACAGGGGGAGCCGGCGGGGACTGGGGTGGGGTCCCCGGAGAGGGCGGCTCTTCCTTAATGTTTGCGAGGGGCAGCGGGAGCCCTTCTTCCTCCTGCTCGGCCTTCAGGGGCGGCGGGGGCGGTGGCGGCGACGTCGGGGCCTGGGCCTGCAGTGCCTGGAGCGCGGCGGCCCTCTCCAGCTCTGCGCGGTGGCAGCGCTGGTGGCGCAGGAGGCTGTAGGCGCGCGAGAAGCGGCGCGGGCAGCGGGGGCACGGGTGCGGGGCTGGGCCCCCCGCGTGCACCTGTGCGTGGCGCGCCAGGTCGGCCAGGCGCTTGAACTCCCGCTGGCAGCGCACGCACTGGAAGGGGCGCGCTCCCGAGTGGGTCACCCCGTGCTGCCGCAGGTGCGCCCGGCGCCTGAAACCTTTGCCGCACTCTGGGCACCAGAAGCGGGGCTCCCCGGCGGGGGGCCGAGCCGGGGCGGCGTCGCCTCCGTTCTGCCCGCCTTCTCCCTCTTCCGAGGCACCCCCGCACTCCGCCCCCTCGCCCCCCTCCGGCCCCTTGGCTGAGTTCCGTGCACCCGAGGCCTTGTCGTCCTTCTTGCCCGCCGCGGGCAGCGGGGCCAGCAGGCTGAGGGGGCCGTGGACGCGGCGGTGCTGGCGGAGGTAGGAGGCGAGGCGGAAGGCCAGGCCGCAGTCTGGGCACACGAAAGGGCGGTCGGTGGAGTGGACCAGCCGGTGGCGCGACAGGGACCAGGGCCTGGCGAAGGCCTTGAGGCAGATGGAGCACTGGTGTCGCTTGGGGCGTGGCGGGGGCCCCCCTTCACCCTCCTGTTCGCCCTCGGGGCGCAGACACGGGTGCGCCTTGAGCTCGCCCTTGGTGGCGAAGGCTTCGCGGCAGCGCAGGCACAGCAGCGTCCAGTCTGCCTGGAGCAGGACCTGTTTCTCCTCCTGCCGCCCGGCCGCCAGCGCCAGCTCGGCCCTCAGCTCTGCTGCCCCGGCCTCGGCCTCCTCCGTCTCCGACTCCCGGGGCTCTGCGGCGCTGGTGGGCGCAGCCAGCGTGGCCGACTCCCCCGCAGGCCACGTCTCAGGCCACGCTGCGGCCGCCTCCTCCTCCGTGGCCCCCGCTGCAGCCGTGGTGGGCTGCTCTGAGCCCTCGTCCTGCGGGCCCCAGCTGGGCTCGGCCGTCTCCTTGGCCACCCTCTCGATGGCCAGCTCGACCTCGCCGCCCGCGTGCTCCTGAGCCAGGTGGCGCCTGAGCTGGGCGGGTTCTGGGAAGGTGCGGGGGCAGGCGGCGCAGCGCAGTGGGGGCTGGGGCCCGTGGCCGCGCAGGTGGCGGGAGAGGTGGGCCGGCCGGCGGAAGGCCTTGGGACACAGCGGGCAGGCGTGGGGCCGGAGCCCCGAGTGGCTCAGCCGGTGCCGGGAGAGGTAGTAGGGGAAACGGAAGAGGCGGCCGCAGGTGGGGCAGGGCAGGGGCGCCCTAGGGGCTCCAGCGCCCCCCCTGCCACGGCCACGGCCTCGACCACGGCCTCGGCCACGGCCCCGGCCTCGGCCACGGTGAGGTGGGCTGCCCTGGGCGGGTGGAGGAGGCTGCGGATCCATGCCTGTGGGGAGAGAGGGGAGAGATGGGAAGCGGGGCAGAGATAAAAAGAGGTGCGTGGGGTGTGGCAGAAAGAGAAGCAGAGACAGAGTCAGAGATGGAGAGGCAGAGAGGGTCAGGTATTCAGCCAGGACAGAGATATGAGACAGAGACAAAGATCAGAGACACCGAGGAGAGGCGAGAGATGGAGAGACAGGAAGAGAGAGATCGGAGACAGAGCGACAGAGCAGGGAATAAAGACAGAAGGCAGAGATGGGAGACACAGAGAAGTGGGGATGGATGGACAGACAGAGACCAGGAGACGCAGAAAGACAGGATGGTGAAAGGCAGAGCAGAGAAGAGACGGAGGAGAGTGAGGAACACCCAGCAGAGACAGAGACACAGAGAAGAGGAAACAAAGAGACTTGGAGAACCAGAGGCAGAGATAGTGCAAGCGCAGAGATCAGAAGAGCAGTGGCGGGTTGGGGGCCGGGGAGACAGGGAGACAGAGACACAGAGGGAGTGAACTGGGCAGAGGCACAGAGGGGGACAAAGTCAGCGAACCGCTTCTGCTCCAGGCCCCCCGGGCCAGGCTGAACGTTTTGGGAGGGGCTGGGACACAGCCCGTGGGGCCTGAGTGGAGGGGGTGGGATTCGAAGCCGGTAGGCCCCAGAAATGGGGTGTGTTCCCAGACGCCAGAGGCTGGGAGAGGTCGGGGAGTAGGAGGGTTCTGACTTCTGGTCTGAGTTGGGAGGGGGTTAGGGGCCCAGACTCTTGGGGCTGATGGGGATGGGAGCTGGGGATTGAGACTCCTGGGTCCAGGTCATGACGGATTGGGGAATCTGGACTCTGGTATGGAGGAGGTGTGGATTCCTGGGTCCCGGTGGAGGAGGGGCTGGGGAGGGGGCTGGGCTCCCAGGACAAGGGGGAGGCGGGGGCTGGGCTCCCAGGACAAGGGGGAGGCGGGGGCTGGGGACCCAGCTGCCGGGAATCCCCAGGGAGGAGGCGGCTGAGGGCCGGACCCCTGGACTCGGGAGGGAGGCTGGTGGGGGTCGGGGGTCCCAGGTCCTAGAGGGGGGGCCAATCTCCTCTGGGCCAAGCCTGCAGCTCCCCGAAGGCATGATCAGCAGAACTGGGGCCGGGTCGAGGCCTTGAGGATTTCTCAGCCCTGGGCCTGGGGCTTGGCCCTGGTCGCCGGGGCCGGGTTTTTACCTCACCTCCTTGGCTCCTTTCTTCCTTCCCCACGGCCGGCCAAACGCGGACGGTGGTGGCGGGGAGGGAGGGGGGCCTGAGCGTGGTGGGGAGTGGAGGAGGAGGCTGGGCTCGGTGTCACTGCCTAAGCCTTCCCCCCGGAAACCTGTCCTTTCCTCGGAGCCTGAAAGAGGAAAGACTGGCTGGGAAGCCGGAAGCGGGAGGATGGGGGACCTGGAGACGGGAGGGAGGGCAGCTTGCACTACAGGGTCCTGTGAGGGGAGGGGGCTGGGAGCCTGTCCCCCGGGCTCCCAGAGGGCGGAGAGTGCTGAGGGCCTGGGACACTGGGTCCAGCTACCCCCGGCTCCCCAACATGCACACACACATATTCATTCATTCCTTCAACAAATACACATTTATCAAGTCCTGTCTGTGCCAGGCACTGTGTCAGGCCAGGGGGGTGACTGGGGGAGGAAGATGAATGAATCAGTGACAGAGGCTTCAGAAGGTACCGGCACTCTGGATTAGAACCTGGCTCCAGCCTTCCCTTGGCTGTCTGGGTGAAGGATTCTCCCACTTTGAGCCTCAGTTTCCCCCTTTGTGAAAGCCCCTGCATATACTCATTCAACCCCAAGTGACCAATATTTACTGAGTATCTACTATGGGCCAGCCTGCATATATTTGTCTACATATACGCATATTCACTGGGACCTTAGCAGCCAATGTTTACTGAGCACCTACTATGGGCTGGTGCTGTCCTTGGTGCTGGAGCCACAGTGGCAAAAACCGGAGCTCACTGTCTGATGGGGAAGGCAGATAGACACGGATCAATCACGCTGGAGTGCATGTGGGGGAACGTGTGCTCCGAGGAAGGGAACTGCTATGGGAATGCAGAGAACAGAAGGCACTGAGCTGAGTTCACACTGGGCGGAGGTGATTCCTGAGGTCTTCCTGGAGGCAGCAATGTTTCAGCTGAAATTGGCAGAATGAAACCAACCTGGCGACATCTCAGAAACCTATTCTGGAGCAGAAAAGGCATTTTGCAGGAGTATACCCACAGCTTAACGCTGTTTGTTTAAGGTTACATTCCTGCCAAACAGTGCTAATGAGAGTGTGAGCAAACAGGTCCTTTCACACATGGCTGGGGCAAGTAGAACTTGGAACACTCTTACCGAGCCAGCAATTCCAGGAAATTATTCTTCAGAGGCATCTACTCGGAACTGCACAAAATAATGTCTGCACGAGGTTAATCATTGCAGTACTGCACATCACTGCAAACAGCTGAAACCAATCTAAACACCCATCTGTAGGAGAGTTGAGTAATAAATCATGACTGATCCACCCAGTGGAATACTAGGTGTCCATAGAAAAGAACAAAGAAGCTCATCCTGTGCGTATATGGTAAGTCTCCAAGTGATAACCTGTAGAAGAGAAAAACGGAAGGTCAAGTACAGCCTGCAGCCTGTTCTGGGTTTGTGTGTGTTCTGGGATTGTGTCCAGATGAACTGGAACAAGAGAGAAGAAACTGAAACTGGCAACATAGTCTAACTTCCAGGACAGAAATTTACTACACTCTATCCTTCTGTTTTTTTTGTTTGTTTGTTTTTGTTTTGTTTTGTTTTGTTTTGAGATGAGATCTCCCTCTGTTGCCCAGGCTGGCTGGAGGAAGTGCAGCGGTGTGATCTCGGCTCACTGCAGCCTCGACCTCCCAGGCTCAAGCAATCCTCCCACCTCAGCCTCCTGAGTAGCTGGGGCTACAGGAGTGTGCCACCATGTGTGGCTAATTTTTGCATGTTTTGTAGAGATGGGGTCTCCCTATGTTGCCCAGGCTGGGCTTGAACTCCTGGGCTCAAGCGATCCACCTGCCTCGGCCTCCTAAAGTGCTGGAATTACATACATTAGCCACTGTGCCCGGCCTTTCGTACTTTTTGAATTCAAAACCGTGTGAATGTGCTATATACTCAAAAAAGTAAAGGAGGCCAAGCATGGTGGCTCACGCCTGTAATCTCAGCACTTTGGGAGGCCCAGGTGGGCAAATCACCTGAGGCCAGGAGTTCTAGACCAGCCTGGCCCACATGGTGAAACCCCGTCTCTACAAAAAATACAAAAATTAGCCAGGCATAATGGCACATGCCTATAATCCCAGCTACTCAGGAGGCTGAGGTAGGAGAATGGCTTGAACCTGGGAGGCAGAGGTTGCAGTGCGCTGAGATCATGCCATTGCACTCCAGCCTGGGCGACAGAGCAAAACTCCATCTCAAAATAAATAAATAAATAAATAAATAAATAAATAAAGTAAAGGAAAAAGAAATACAGGGGATTCTAAAAATAACTGAAATGAAAAATAATAGCTTACTCTTGTGAGCATATTGCAAATGTGAACCCATTTACTCCTTGCTTTATGAAGTAGGTACCATTATTTTTCCCTTTTACAGAGGATGAAAGTGAGGTACTAGAAGTTTCCAAACCTAGTGAGTCTCAGTAAGAAGTTTCACTTCACAAACAGATAGGAGAAATGATAGTGGATCAGAAGCATGATTTTAAAAAAAAATAACAAAAGGCCGGGCGCAGTGGCTCACGCCTGTAATCCCAGCACTTTGGGAGGCCGAGGGGAGCATATCACTTGAGGCCAGGAATTCGAGACCAGCCTGGCCAACATGGTGAAACCCTGTCTCTACTAAAAATACAAAAATTAGCTGGACATGGTGGTGCGCACCTGCAATCCCAGCTAGTCTGGAGGCTGAGGCAGGAGAATCGCTTGATCCCGGGAGGCGGAAGTTGCGGTGAGCCGAGATTGTGCCACTGTACTCCAGCCTGCGACAGGGCAAGACTCTGTCTCAAATAAATAAATAAATAAATAGATAAATAAAATCGGAATGGGGTCTCACTACGTTGCCCAAGCTAGTCTTGAATTCCTGAGCTCAAGCAATCCTTCCACCTCAGCCTCCGAAAGTGCTGGGATTACAAGCATTAACCACCGTGCCCAGACTAGGATCATGTTTTTTAAAAGCACCTTGTTCATAATACTATATTTTAAAGAATATACACCATGGAATAAAAGTCTAAAAATGCCCATGGTAATAATAGGCACCAAATTCAAGATATAAGTTATGTTTGAGATAGGAGAGGCAATCAGATCTTGGAGGGGGTGGTCTGCGGGGAGTCATTTGTATCCCTAATATTTCAAAGCTGGTAGTCAGAATATGGGTATGTGTATTTTAACATTTTTTTTGTAAGATACACTTAAAATTTATAATTGTAACCATTTTAAATCACACAGCTCAATGGCACTAAGTAAATGTTGCACAACTATCCACGCTGTCTAGTTCCAGAACTCTTTTTTTTTTAATTTTTATTTTTTTTTAAACAGAGTTTCGCTCTTGTTGCCTAGGCTGGAGTGCAATGGCGTGATCTCGGTTCACCACAATCTCCGCCTCCTGGGTTCAAGCGATTCTCCTGCCTCAGTCTCCCAAATAGTTGGGATTACAGGCATGCGCCACCATGCCCAGCTTATTTTGTATTTTTAGTAGAGACAGGTTTTCTCCATGTTGGTCAGGCTGGTCTCAAACTCCCGACCTCAGGTGATCCACCTGCCTCGGCCTCCCAAAGTGCTGGGATTACAGGCGTGAGTCTCTTTCTTTCTTTCTTTCTTTCTCTCTCTCTCTTTTCTTTCTTTCTTTCTTTTTTTGTAGATATGGGGTTTTTCTTTGTTCCCCAGCCTGGTCTGAACTCCTGGTCTCAAGCAATCCTAAAGTGCTAGGATTACAGGTGTATGCCATCGTGTCCAGCCTAGTTCCAGAACTTTTTCATCAGCCCAAACAAACCCTAAACCCATTAGCAGTCATTCCCACACTCCCTTCTATCCCCATCCCCTGTCAACTAATAATCAGTTTTCTGTCTCTATGAATTTGCCTATTCTGGACATTTCATATCAATGGAATCATACCATATGTGTTCCTTTGTGACTAGCTTCTTTCACTTTGCATAAAAGTTTCTCCTCCTTCTCCACAAAGGACATTGCTCCCCTCTTTTTAAAAATTGAGACAGGGTCTTTCTCTGTCGCCCAGGCAGGAGTGCATTGGTGCAATCATGGCTCACTGCAACCTCCACCGCCAGGGCTCAAGCGATTCTCCCACCTCAGCCTCCCAGATAGCTGAGACTACAGGCATGCACCACCACGCCTGGCTAATTTTTGTTTTTGGTAGAGATGGAATCTTGCCATGTTGCCCAGGGTGGTCTTGAACTCCTGGGCTCAGAGGACCAGCCCACCTCAGCCTCCTGAAGCACTGGGATTACAGGCATGAGCCACCGCACCCGGCCAGCATAATGTTTCTAAGCTTCATCTGTGCCATAGCGTGAGTCGGTTCTTCACTCCTTTTTGTGGCTGAATAGTATTCCTCTGCACGAGTGCAGTCATTCCTCGGTGTCCGCAGGGGATTGGTTCCAGGACTCTCCTCAGATTCCAAATCCCTGGGTGATCGAGTCCCTTACAGCCTCCTATCTGAGGGTGCAGAACCCACGGATGTGGAGGGCCACTGTCACCTACATTTTGTTTATCCATTCATTTGTTGATGGACATTTGGGTTGCATCTATCTTTGGGCTATTGTGAATAGTACTATTAAACATTGGTGTATAAGTTTTTGTTTGAACAGCTGTTTTTAATTCTTTTGGGTATATACCAAGGATATGTGTACTATTTTATCATCTATATTTTGAAGGCTTGAAAGATGGATGAGGAGGAGGAGGAGGAGGAGGAGGAGAAATAATAATGAATTCAGGAATGGAGGTGATAGAAAAGAAAACTTTAAGCAGAGAGCCCGGCACATGGAAGGGGGTTTGCGCTCTGCTTCCCCAGCACATGGCGGGGGATGGGGTTGGGGGTCTTGCATTAGGGCATAAAGGAAGCCAGTGTGGCGGAGAGAGGCCAGAGCTGCACCCAGCGACCGGGCCTCCGAGTCCAGGCTGAGCTTGGACTCATTCCGAGTGCACTGAGAAGCCATTGAAAAGGTTTTAAGCAGGAGAGTCACATGATCCGATTAGTGTTTTAGAGAAATTCCTGTGGGACCCGCGTGGAGGCCGGGCCGGATGCTGGGGAGACCGAGGCGGGGAGCCGGGAGGAGGAGGGGCGCGGGCCCAGGTGCCAGAGGGGGGCCTGGGCCCCTCGACCTGCGGTTGGGAAGGCGGCTCCCTGGGCAGGGGGCGGGGCTTGTCGCTGACTGGCTCAGGGCTGGACTCCCCGCTGCCAGTCCCACCGTCTCCCCCTCCTCATTGGCTCTCCTGCTTCCAGCCCCCCTCCCTCCCGTGCAGCCTCCAGCACCCAGAAATCATATCACCTCACTCCTGAACCCAACACCCTCCCGTCCATGGCTCCCCATCTCCCTCGGAATAACACCCAGAGCTTCCCTAATGACCCCCACGTGCACCCCCGTCCTCAAGGCCCTGCTTGCCTGGACCCCGGGGCCTCCCTCCCTTCCTCCCTCCCTCTCCGTGTTACACCGCCCTCTCCGCTCTGTCCCGAGTCAGGGCCCTTGCACTTGCGGTTGCCCCGGCCTGGAAAGCCCTCCCGAGGTTTCCATCCAGCTTCCCTTACGTCCCTCACTCCTACAGCTCCCTGGAGACACCTGTCTGGTCCACCCAGGCTAAAATAGCCTCTCGTCACCCTCTAGCCTTCACCTTGCCTTAATTTTCTTTTTTCTTTTCTTTTTTTCTTTTTTTTTTTTTTTTTGAGTCAGGGTCTCGCTCTGTCGCCCAGGCTGGCGTGCAGTGGGTGCAATCCCAGCTCACTGCAACCTTCGCCTCTTGGGTTCAAGCGATTCTTCTGCCTCAGCCTCCCAAGTAGCTGGGATTACAGGTGCCTGCTACCACGCACAGCTAATTCTTTTTTGTATTTTTAGTAGAGACGGGGTTTAGCCATGTTGCTCAGGCTGGTCTCGAACTCCTGACCTCAGGTGATCCTCCCGTCTCGGCCTCCCTAAGTGCTGGGATTACAGACGTGAGCCAAGGCGCCGGCCTTTAATTTTCAACATGGTACTTATCACGAACACACTCTAGGCAACGTGTGAATGTCCCATGGATTCCCTATCTCCCCTCCCACTAGAATAAAAACTCCACAAGGGCAGGGGCTTGTTTTGCCTGTTTGCTTAACGGCTCTGCTCACAGGTGGCTGCCCGGGACAGACAAGGGGCTTAACAAGCATTTGTGGATGAATAAAAAGGGATGAAGGCTGGGAGGAGTGAGGCTGTCCCTGAAAGGAAGAAGGCTCGGGGGCCCGGGGGAGACTCCCGCTCAGGCAAGCATGCAGGGCGCTGGCTGGCTCCAAGGTCTGCACGCAGGAATCAGCTCGCCAAACACAGGCGTGTGAGTCGCCGGCGTCTGGCTAGTAATTAATGTTTTGCAACGGTTGAGATCGTCCTCAGGGTAAAATTCCCGCTCCTGTCCTCTCCTCGCTTCCCACCCCCCCAACCTCAATCAGCGCATCTATAAAATGGGTCCACTATGTGACGCGTTGGGTGCAGTGTCCAGCCCAGCACCGGGCACTCGTGAGACACGGAGGAAATGGGATGAGTCCTTCTCGTTACCGCCCCAGAAGAGAAAGGACTGTGGTGCAGGTGAGGTGGGTGGGAACCTCAGCCTCGCGAGGTCCCTATTCATTACTCCCTGGCTGGCGGCCATCTCCATGGCAACGCTGGCGCCTTTCCAGTGCGCAGCTCCCGGGCTGAGCCTGTCTCTAAGCCGGTCTCGGAGTGGGCAGGTCTTGTCCCTGGGGGCGGGGCCTGCTTCGAAGTGGGCGGGCCTTGTTTCTCGAAAGAAGATACTTTTTTTTTTCAAACCAGAAAGCATGTCTGGTTTTTGAGTGGCGGTTGCAGAGTGGAGAGGAATATCTCTAAGATTTCGCTGACTTTATTCCCAAAGGTTGAGCTTTTTCAAACAGGCGACAGTGGATCTCCATTCAAAAAGTCTCCCTTGAGTGCTAAACTCTTGTTTTCTCCTCCCAGAATGTCTTCCTCCTTTAAATTTTCCTTTCTCTTTCTTTTTTAATTTATATTTTAAATTTTAATTAATTGATTTATTTTTTTAGACGGACGTCTCGCTCTGTCACCCGGGCTGGAGTACAGTGGCATGTTCTTGGGTCACTGCAAGCTCTGCCTTCTGGGTTCAAGTGATTCTCCCGCCTCAGCCTCCCGAGTAGCTGGGATTACAGGCGTGTACCACCATGCCCAGCTAATTTTTGTATTTTTAGTAGAGACGGGATTTCACCATGTTGCCCAGGGTGGTCCTGAACTCAAGTGATCCGCCTGCCTCAGCCTCCAAAAGTGCTGGGATTACAGGCGTAAGCCACCACGTTCGGTCTTATTTTTTATTTTTGAGATGGGGTCGCACTCTGTCGCCCAGGCTGGAGTGCAGTGGCGCGATCATAGCTCTCTGCAACCTCGACCTCCTGAGCTCAAGTGATCCTCTCAGCTCAGCCTCCCAAGTAACTGGGACTACAGGCGTGCACCACCATGCTGGTTTTTGTTTGTTTGTTTGTTTGTTTGTTTTTGGTAGAGACAGGATCTCACTATGTTGCCTAGGCTGGTCTCGAACTCCTGAGCTAAGCCATCCTCCTGTCTCAGCCGCTGAAATTGCTGGGATTACAGACATGAGTCAACTCGCCCGGCCTAAAATATTTTCTTTGTGAAATATAAGACACACAGATAAAAAATGCACAATACAAACACACAATTGAATAAATAATTAGAAAATGATCATCCAATTAAGAACTAGAACTTTGTCAGCTATCAGCGACCATGGAAACTTCCAGGATATCCCCTCCTGCTTAACTTGTCCAGCCCACTATTCTGAGTTTTATAGGACAATGTTGTCCTTGCTTTTTTATGTGGTTTACTACTGACAATGTATCCTTAACAATATTACAGTTTAGTTTTATGTGCATTATAATGGGTTTGCTTTTTTTTTTTTTCTTTTTTTGGAGACAGGGTCTCCCTATGTTGCCCAGGCTGGAATGCAGTGGGATGATCTTGGCTCACTGCAACCTCCATCCCCCCACCCCAGGTTCCAGAAATCCTCCCGTCTCAGCCCCCCCGAGTAGCTGGGCCTACAGGCACATGCCACCACACCTGGCTATTTTTTGTATTTTTACTCGAGACGGGGTCTTCCCATGTTGCCCAGGCTGGTCTCGAACTCCTGGACTCAAGCAATCCTCCTGCCTTGGCCTTCCAAAGTGCTGGGATTATAGGCGTGAGCCACTGCACCTGGCCTCAATGTTATATAAATGAAATCATGCTCTGTTTCTGGCTTTTTGTGTCCTGTGTCTTTGTAACTTTCATTCATGATACTGTGTTTATCTGCAGCTCATTCATTCTTGTTGCTGTATAGTATTCCACTGCATAATATGCCATCGCTAATTATCCACTGTATTGCTGATGGGCGTTTTGGTTGTCCTGAGTTTGGGGTTGAAAGTATTGCTGCTATGAATGTTTTTGTATGTCTCTGGGTGCAGGGGGACTTGAGTTAGCATTTATGCCTAGCAGTAGAATTACTGCATCACAGGATATACGTATGTTCAATATTTGAGAATGGCAACCTATGGGGCATTTAATTTAAGAAACTCAGCCGGGTGCAGTGGCTCACACCTGTAATCCCAGCACTTTGGGAGGCCGAGGTGGGCAGATCGATCACCTGAGGTCAGGAGTTCCAGACCAACCTGACCAACATGGTGAAACCCCGTCTCTACTAAAAATACAAAAATTAGCTAGGTGTAGTGGTGCACATCGGTAATCCCAGCTACTTGGAAAGGCTAAGGCATGAGAATCACTTGAACCCAGTAGGTGGAGGTTGCTGTGAGCCGAGATCACACCATTGCATTCCAGTCTGGGCAACAGAGTGAGCCCCTGTCTCAAAAACAAACAAAAAATCTTAAGGAACTCAAAGGGAGGAAACTTTGATTCTCCTAAACCCCTACTTAAATGTGTCCTCCCCCAGTTTTCTGGTCTTAATAAAAAATGCCACCACTCAACCATTCACTCCTGATTTCTCCCTTCCCATTACACTCACCCCCAACCAATACACACACGCACACAACCAGTCCTCTGCTTTCGCACTCACCCCCAACCAATACACACACGCACACAACCAGTCCTCTGCTTTCGCACTCACCCCCAACCAATACACACACGCACACAACCAGTCCTCTGCTTTCGCACTCACCCCCAACCAATACACACACACACACAACCAGTCCTCTGCTTTCGCACTCACCCCCAACCAATACACACACGCACACAACCAGTCCTCTGCTTTCGCACTCCAGAGTTCATCTCAAATCCATCCATTTCTTTCTTTTGTTTTATTTTATTATGTTTAGTAGAGACAGGGTCCCACTATGTTGCCTAGGCTGGTCTCAAACTCCTGAGCTCAAGTGATTCTCCTGCCTCGACCTCCCAAAGTGCTGGGGTTACAGGCATGATTTCTGTTGGTCACTCTGGTTTAGGCTCCCACAAGTTTCTCCTGGACTGCAGGAGCACTGCAGTCTCCTGACTCTGCGTCCTGCAGCTTCGTTTCCACTCATCAGCCACAGGGATCTTGGTAAGATGCAAGGGTGGTCCCTTCCCTCCTCGATTAACACTTTGCTTCCCATCACCCAGAGAACACAGTCAAACACCTGTTTTGGATTGCCTGGCTCACTGTGATGTGACCTCTACCCACCTGTTAACCTCATCTCATCCTTCCTTCCCTGAGCTCACTTTCCTCCTGTGTCCATTTGCGCGTCCTCCTGGCCGGTCCTTGCTCACCCTTACCCTTCAGGGCTCAGATCAAACGCCACCTCCACCAAGAAGCCCACGTGGACCACCCCATCTAAGGTGGCATAGAAAGTGACTAAGGTGGCCATTCACTTTCTTACCACCCTTCCCTATTGCCTTCAGAATGCTCATGACGATCTGAAATTATTCTCTACATTTACTTGATTCCTCTTTTCTCTATGCCCGTCGCCCACACGACAGAACATAAACCCCAGGAGGGCCGGGATGATCCCCACAGGGAGTTCCAATGCCTGGCTCAGAATAAGCCCTCAGTACGGGAATGCAATGCAGTGTGCAGGAGACAGTCTGAAGGCACCCCCACCCCCAATTCTTTGATGAGTGGGTCCTATTCTGGGGGTCTGGTGTAGGGTCTAAGGCAGCATCTAAGGGCCTCTTCTCGGACATGCCTCTAATGAGGCAGTTTGGTTTCCAAGGGGTGTGTCCTATAAGATTGGTGGCTTCTAAAAGGCGTGTCTACTTTCTAGGGGGCGTGTCTGTCTGTTGGAGGGGGATCATGTATTTAAGGGATGGGGCTCATTTTGATTGATACCGACTCTAATGGTATTTATTTATGAAACAGAGTCTCGCTCTGTTGCTCAGGCTGGAGTGCAGTGGTGCGATATCGGCTCACTGCAACCTCCACCTCCCAGGTTCAAGAGATCCTCCTGCCTCAGCCTCCCGAGTAGCTGGGATTACAGGCATGTGCCATCACACCCGGCTAATTTTTGTATTTTTAGTAGAAACAGGGCTTCACCATGTTGGCCAGGCACAGTCTTGAACTCCTGACCTCAGGTTATCCGCCTGCCTTGGCCTCCCCAAGTGCTGGGATTACAAGCGTGAGCCACCAAGCCCAGCCTAAACCGACTCTAATTTTAAAGGTCACGTACTATTCAAAGCTTTGAAACTTCTCAGGAGAAAACGAGGACCTGTCTCTATTTAGGGGGTCTGTCCTAAGAGAGTCCCCATCCCCCCACCCCGCCGGGAGCCAAGGATCAGAAAATGAGGCATCAGCGACTGACAGGACAAGGTTTATTGGGGGTCCTGGAAACATTGGGGAGAGGGACGAGGGGGCAAGGTCGAGGCTCATAGGGGCACCCCCTAGCCAAGTGCCCCCTTCCCCTAGGAATTGGAAGGAAGACAGAGACAGACAAACCAACAGAGATGGAGAGAAAGACCAACGGATGCTACGGAGAGAGGGAGGGAAACCCCAGTGTACGCCACCTCCCACTCAGATGAGTTCACAGGATAAAGAATGGCATGGACCGGTCCACACGCTACAGGAAAAGAGGGGAGTGTCTGCCCTATTCACTCTAAGGAAGGTGGCAGGCCACAGCCTAGACCAGCCCATTCCCTGTGATGGGGGTGTGTGCATATAGATCAGTCCATCCTACTGGGCAAGGGGATTTCAGGCTAGTCTATTCTAGTGTTTGGGGTTGGGAAGATCGTTAGGGTCGATCCATTCCACAGTCGGGGAGGGGGGTTCGAGGGCAGGGGGCATCTACCCTGGTCCCTCTTTCAGCACAGGGAATGAAGAAGGGGAAAGGCAGACTTCGGCTATATCCATTTTCTGGGGTCACCAGTGACTCTGGTGGGTGGCATTTGGAGGGATCTAGGAAAATTCAGGGACATGCTCCCTCCACATTCTCCAGATCAAGGTTGTTGGGAATGATGGCTCTCAGGGAATGGGGCAGTCTTCCCTTGGTGGGGGTGGGTGCCCATCTTTTATTATTAGGGCTCTCAAGATGAGAGGTACTTGTGGGAGACCCATTGCTCACTGCAAAGTCCCCATGTCTTGGGGACCTAGGGCTACCCACACTCATTCCAGGGACCTCAGGCTCAGGAGTCTCTCCTTAGATTTGGGCTTCCCTGCCCCAGCTAAGGACCCTGTTTGTGGTCCCCCAGCTCCGGGGCCTGTGTGGGTTTCTGGTGGCCCCTACCTCTCCAGTCAGGGTCCCCTCATTTCAGGGCCTGCGTCTGGATTTCGATTTGGAGGGCCGGGGCCTCACTCGCAGTCCCGAGGTCCCCTGGTCCAGGCCGAGTCCAGGTGGATGGGTGGAGGGCAGGGCGCAGCCTGGCAGTCAGTCCATGCCCCGGTGCAGCTTCAGGTGCCTGGAGAGGTTGCTGAGCGTGATGAAGCCCTTGCCGCAGATGTGGCAAGGGAAGGGCCGCTCGGTGCCGTGCAGCAGCCGGTGGCGCTTGAGGTAGCACTCGTGGCGGAAGAACTTGCCGCACTCCAGGCACGGGAACGGCTTCTCGCCAGTGTGCACCAGCACGTGCCGCTCCAGGTCTCGCGGCGAGCGGAACAGCTTCTCGCACTCGGAGCAGCCGAAGATCTTCTTGCCGCGGCCGGAGCCAGACGGGGGTTCCCCGGACGCCGGCTCCCTTTCCCGGGCCGCGGCCGCCGCCTCCTCCCCGCCGCCCTCGCCGTGGCTGACCCGCCGGTGCTCTTCCAAGGCGGCCAGCGCCGCGTACAGAGCCCCGCAGTGGCCGCAGCCGTAGGTGGCCGGGCCCGAATGGGCCTCCAGGTGGCTGGCCAGGGCCGCGGCCGACGCGAAGAAGGTCCCGCAGTCGCACTGGTACAGGGTGTCTTCCGAGGGCTCGGCGGCCGCCGCAGGTGCAGGCGCCTCCCCACCGCCCTCAGGGAGCAGCCCCCCGAGCTTGGGCACGCCGCCCCGCGCGGGGCCCAGGAGCAGCCTGCCGTCCGAAGCCTGAGGAGTGTCGCCCGCCTCCGCAACGGTGCCTTCGCCCGCCGTCTCGGGCCCTGCGCCTGCCCCCGCGGCCCAGGCCTGCGCTGGGGGCGCGCCCGGGCCCTGCAGGTCGTGCGTCAGCTTGTGCCGCTCCAGCAGCGCCGGCGCGTTGAAGTCGCGCTCGCAGCGCGGGCACTTGAAGGGCTTCACGTCGGTGTGCGCCGCCCAGTGGGCCGCCAGCTCGCGGCCGTGGTCGAAGCGCCGCGCGCAGGCGCCGCACGCAAATGGGGGCAAGGAGGCCGCGGCCGCAGCTGCAGCCTCTGCCAGCCCCCAGCTGCCCAGACCCGCGCCTGCCCCCTCGGGGCCCTCTCCGCCGCCGGCCCCTGCGCCCCCGCACACCGAGCAGGGCCCCACATTGCAGCAGACGGAGCAGGGCGCACTCAAGGCGGGCAGGCCAGGGCCGGGCTGCAGGGGAGAGGGGAGAACCCCACGGTGCTGGCGCTTGAGGTGGCGGCCCAGGCTGGAACGTGAGGAGAAGCGGAGCTCACAGACCAGGCAGCAATAGGGTTTCTCACCAGTGTGGACGACCTAGGGGTGAGGGAGGAAGGGCACAACGTCAGGGCTGAGAACCTAGCCCGGACAGCGGATTCCTGGACCCCCAGAGGGTTGTGGCACAAGCTCTCTGTCACACCTACAGGGCCATGATCTAGGGAAACGCTCGTCCTATCACTCTCTGCTTGGGGTCACGGTAGATTCTTTCGGTCCTTAAAAAGGCCATGTCCTGGCTGGCCATGGTGGCTCACGCCTGTAATCCCAGCACTCTGGGATTGCATAAGCTTAGGTGTTTGAGACCAGCCCAGGCAACACAGGGAAACCTTGTCTCTACAAATAATTTTAAAAACTAGCTGGACACGGCACACTCCTGTGGTCCCAGCTACCCGGGAGGCTGAGCCAAGGAGTTTGAGGCTGCAGTAAGCCGTGACCATGCCACCACATTACAGCCTGCATGACAGGGTGAGACTGTCTCAAAAAAAAACAAAAACGAAAAACAAAACAAAACAAAACAAAACCACGACTGGGTGCGGTGGCTCACGTGTGTAATCCCAGCATTTTGGGAGGCCGAAGTGGGTGGATCATTTGAGGTCAAGAGTTCGAGACCAACCTGATCAACATGGTGAAACTCTGCCTTTACTAAAAATACAAAAATTACCCGTGCCTGGTGGCGGGCACCTGTAGTCCCAGCCACTCAGGAGGCTGAGGTAGAAGAATCACTTGAACCCGGGAGGTGGAGGATGCAGTGAGCCAAGGATGTGCCACTGCACTCTAGCCTGGGTGACAGAGCGAGACTCTGTCTCAAAAAAAAAAAAAAAAAAAAAAAAAAAAAAGCCAGGTGCGGTGGCTCACGCCTGTAATCCTAGCACTTTGGGAGGCCGAAGTGGGCAGATCACGAGGTCAGGACATCGAGACCATCCTGGCTAACACGGTGAAATCCCGACTCTACTAAAAATTCAAAAAATTAGCTGGGCGTGGTGGTGGGCGCCTGTAGTCCCAGCTACTCAGGAGGCTGAGGCGGGAGAATGGCATGAATCCAGGAGGCAGAGCTTGCAGTGAGCCGAGATCGCGCCACTGCACTCCAGTCTGGGCGACAGAGTGAGACTCCATCTCAAAAAAAAAAAAAAAAAAAAAATCACTATCTGTGGCTAATGGCTATACTGGACAGTGCAGCTCTAAAGTGACACAGCAGCCAGCCCAGGTAGGGTGTGTCTTCTCCCTTGTCAAGCCCTGCTATCCCGAGCCAGTTATCATGAGCTGAATATAGCCCTTAGCTGTGTTAGGGCAGAGAAGTGATTTTGAACCAAATCCGGCTACTGCTCAGAGTCTCTCCCACTGAACGCTTTTCACACATACAGATCCAGGGAATCACTTCCAAGTCTAGGGAATCGAATCTCCCACGAGGGAGTCCAGGAATCTGTATTTTTTTCTGAGGCATTTCCAGGCTTGTAGACTGTGTAAAACCGTGCCTTAGAGAGGTTTTTTGTATTGATATTTGTCCTTGTTGATTTAAGATTTTGGAATGGCAGAGAGAGATTTGTGAGTATGGTAATGTCTTCCTGGAGGCCTGTGAGGAGAAGGGTGAGGCTGGATGAGAAAGAGTGCAGTGCTTGATTAGTACTGTCTGCCAGGGGCACAGCTCTGAAGAAGGAACAGGGAGTGATGTTCATTTGCCTTTCTGGCTCCAGACTCGATGCACCTGCTGTACAGTGTGGGTGTAGGGATCTCTGTCCTCTTTGTCACTAAATTTATTCTCTCTCTACTCTTTCTAACACAACAAGATTATGCTGGTCCCAGGGCCCTTGTACATACTGTTCTCACTGCCTGGAATGCCCGTAGGTCTATTTATCTGTCAGCTCCTTGGAAACCCTTCCCGGAATCTGGCCCCCTGGCTCATCAGTGATCCTCTTCCACCCTCCTCCTTTAAAGCCTACAGCCCATAGCACACTTAGTGTCTACATATAACTTGAGTGTTGTCTGTCTCCCCACCAGGACGATAAAAATAGCGACCATATTGGTTTTGCTCACAGCTGTATTTCCAGGGTCCGGCACTCTCCAGACTTCTCCTGAGCCACACTTTCTGCTTCTCCGTGCTCCAGTCACATTGGCCTTCCTCCAGTTCCTCCAAAGCCTGCTTTGCTTCCTTGAAAGTGCACATCTTGTTCCCTGGATCTGGAAAGCCTCGGACCCCAGAGGCAGATCATTCCTCACCTTTTTCTCGGGAAAACCATCCCTGACCCCATCCCCAATCCAGACTGCTTCAGATCTCTCTTGCATTAGCCTCAGAATATAGTTATCCTCCATCCTCAGATGTCTCAGCTGCAGCCTAATGTTGATTAACCTGGTTGTTCGGTTCACATCTCCCACATTTGACTCGAGGCCATACAAAGGGTGGACTGTATCTGTTTTGTTCCCTTAGCTATTTTTTTTTCCCCAGAGAGCCTAGCACTGTACCTAAATACAGTAGGTGCTCATGAAATGGTTCAGTTGAATCACCAACCTACTGGTGGGTGGGGGTGAGGCCCCTCGGGGGACTGTGAATTGTTGCATCAAGCTAAGGAGCTCCCCTTTCATCCTAAGGATCAAGGGATTTAAGCAGGGGTCACCTGCTCACTCTGTGATAGATGCAGAAACTGGACGTGAGGGAGAGAGACAGGAGGGAGGAAGACCGCTGAGAAAGCCGGGGCCAACATTCAGGATGTGAAGTCCTGAACCAAGGCAGATGCATGGGGACAGAGAGGACAGCCAAGTGTGAAAGACCACTGGCAGATGTCTGGTTTTCTTTACCCTGGTTGTGCAAGTGTCTGGCACATAGACAGAGTGTGACCTAGCCCGTCCCATCTTTCACCTCACCTCCTTCCACCCCAACCCCACAGTCTCCCATCGCTTCCTGGAACACAGCATGATCCTTCCTTCCTCAGGGCCTTTGCACTTGCTGTTCCTGCTGCCTGGAATGCTCTTCCCAGGGAGGATTCCTCACACTGCAGGTTGGCTCAAGTATCACCTGCCCTAACCTTCCCTGCCCTGTCTGAAGTAGCCCATAGCTCTCCTCTCTTTACTCTCACACATTGATTTGTATTTTTTGTTTGTTTGTTTGTTTGGAGACTGAGTCTCGCTCTGTCACCCAGGTTAGAGTGCAGTGGTGCAATCTCACCTCACTGCAACCTCTGCCTCCCGGGTCCAGGCGAGTCTCCTGCCTCAGCCTCCCAAGTAGCTGGGATTACAGGTGAATGCCAACATGCCTGGCTAATTTTTGTATTTTTAGTAGAGACAGAGTTTCACCATGTTGTCCAGGATGGTCTCGATCTCTTGACCTCATGATCTGCCCACCTCGGCCTCCCAAAGTGCTGGGATTACAGGTGTGAGCCACTGCGCCTGGCCAGTATATTTTTGTTTCTTAAAATTTCCTTCCTATCTTTTTCCAGAACATTCTTGCCAGCATACTTGCTTTCTTGCTTCTTGTCTACTTGGCTACTGACCACCTCCAAAAGAAAGTAAGTTCTCTGAAGGCATGGAATTTGCTTTTGCCATGGCAACACAGCTGTTTGGTGCAGGGAAAGCTGATAGTCACTGAATAAAGGAATTAAGTATATACCTGATAATCAATGAATAAAGGAATTAAGTCCACACCTGATAAACCTATGTCTTAAAACGGTAAGGAAGGAAAGGATAAACACTAGAATGCAGATGCTGGTGCGTGCACGCGGGGTATTGGCAGGGAGATGGGGTGGGAAGGAGCCTATAGATGGAGAAATTTACTATGAATGTTCCAGTTCGTGGGTTGGTGGTGACTGAAAGAAATACCGCATGCTTTCAAGGGTCAGGGTGCTTTGGTAGAGAGGAAGAGACATTTTCTAACGGGAGGAGGCAGGCGCCTAGGCCTTGGGCCAGCTTCCTTTTGCCCAGAGTACAGTGGGGCGCGGGATCCCAGCGTAGTCCTGACCAGGGAGGCCAGCCTGGGGCCGGCCTGTGGGACTCACCTGGTGGTGCAGCAGGCCGGTGGAGTCGCGGAACCCCTTGGGGCAGGCAGAGCAGCGGTAGGGCCGCTCCCCGGTGTGCGAGCGCAGGTGGTTGGCTAGGTTGAAGCTGTGCTTGAAACCCTTGCCGCAGCGCGGACACGCGTGGGGCTTGAGCGCTGTGTGCCGGGCAAAGTGGCGCCGCAGGTCTGAGCGGTAGCGGAAGCTCTTGCCACATTCACTGCAGTGAAACGGGACCCTGGGGGCGGCAGCGGCGGGCGGTGCTGGTGCAGAGGTTGGGGCGGGGACGTCATCCATGGTGGCGGGGAATACAGTGGTATGTGGGGGCTCTCTCTAGAGTAGTGGGGAGACAGGAGCAGGTGAGGGGGCCGGCTCCCCATCAGCTCTCTCCTCCCAGGTTCCCAGACCCACCACCTGTCCCCTGGGAGACCCTCCCACTGCCCACCTCTCTAAGCCACTCTCATTGTTCTTTAAAATCCTCCTCCTCTCTTAGAAACCCTTCTCCCGCAGCTCCACTTCTCTGGCAAAATCTTCCTAATCACTTCACAGTCTCCTCACTCCACGGAGTGTTTTTAAGCCTCTCCCCGCTCTTCGCCAATGCGCGGCCACTCCTCTCTGTGCCCCTCTCACTATAATTTAAGCCTCTCCCACTCTTCCTTAAGTCCCACCTACTCCCTTCAAAGTCCCCCACAGTGTTCCCTAAGGATCTTGTATTCTTTGCCAAGCCCTTTTCCCTCCAAAAGGCCCTCCCACTCCCCTCTAAGCTCCTCCCACTCCTCTTCCAGGATGAACACTTAGCGAATGGGAGGGCAAAGATTTGGGGCTAAGCACACTGGAGTCATCCTTGCAGGGAGACCAGAATTAGTCCTGTAACATCAGATAATAAAAACTCTTCATCTGTAAAATGGGAATAGTAGTACCTACCTCATGGAGTGGTGGCGAGAATTAAGTAAAATTGTGGCAATAAATGCTACGTGCCTACTTAAGCTGGTGCACAGCAAAGACGCAACAAGTAAGCTGTTTGGATAACTATTATCCCGTAAGTTCCTCCTGGAGTCCTCCTTAAGTCCTACCATGCTTGCTAAGTTATTTGACTTATCCAAGCCCCTCTCGGGTCCACTAAGACCCACTTCCAAAACTTCACCCAATTTTTCCTTTAAAGAAGCCACATCCTTTCTAAGACTCTCCACTGGACTCCCGTCACCTTCTCAGGCCTTCTCTACGAAGTCTATTCCCATCCCCTGCAAGTCCTTTCCACATTCATTATAAAGACCTGATAGTTGCATTAAACCCCTCCAAATTGCACCCTTAAACTCCACCCCCCTCACTAGGCCTACCTACTTCTCTAAGCCACACCCCAGACAAACTCCATCCCTTCTACTCTAAAGTCCTCCCTCCTGCTTCCTGGGCTCCGTTTACCCAACCAGCCTCAATGAGTTTCCTTCCACCCCTCAATCCAGGGCCTACCCACCATTCCTTCTGAGCCACGCCCCTTTATCAAACCCCACCTCTTTGCCTAAGCCCCTCCCATTTTCTATCCAGACTCTTCTCTTCCACGCCCCTCCCACTTCCACTTTAAGCTCCGCCCAACTCAGGCTCCTCCCAGCCCTTGCTCCGCCCCAGCAGCCACTAGGCCCCGCCTCCTTCTCCACCCCTCAGCCTGAGGAGCGGGGGGCCCCCCCTTGCCCAGTCAGCTCCAGGTCCCAGGCCCCGAGAGCCGGCCTTTTGTGCCCCTCCCCCTGCCCCTAAAAGGTGCAGCCCTGGGCGCCCGGTTGGGGGGCAGGTCGGGCAGGCGCCGGGGCCAGGCGAGTCCACCTCGCTCGTACGGAGCGTTGGTCCTGGAGACCCGGGGCGGCCCCGGGAGGCCGGGGAAGTCCGTCGGCTTTCCTCTTTAATTACTTACACCTCCCTCTGGGCGCCGACATTTTGGGCAGCGGGGGCAGCGTCACTTCCACCCGGGGGGCCCCTCGACTTCCGCCTCAGCTCCCTTCCCCCGCCGTACTCCCCCTTTCTCCCGCCCTCTTGGCTCCCCTTCCTCATCCCCGCCCTTCTCCCTCTTTCCCTTTCCTTTCCCAGCTCTGGAGGTTGAAGAAGCCAGGCCCGCGCCATCTTGGGTGAGGGCAGCGGGAAGGGGCGGGGCTTAGGGACACCCACGGCGCCATACAGACTAAGGGCAAAGAACTGAGATCGCCGCTTCTTCTCCGTGGCGACACTAGGCGATGCTAACGTAAATGAGAGCAGATACTATTTCTTTTTCACAGCCTCGGACTCCCCCGATTAGGATGTACAGTTGGACTAGGGAAAAAAAGAGAAAGCGAAGTGCGCCAACTGCAATACAGAGCTGGAAAAGACCGGCACCATCTTATCCACTTAGCCCTCCATGGGCTTCGAAGCCTGTCCGGTGCCATGTTAATTACGGGCACTGGGCAGCCATTTTCCCGCTCCTCATCGTTCGGTATCTGTCTTTGATTGGGTCACCCGACTGTGTGCTTTGTGAGAGGAAAGGCGTTTCGAGGTGGTTGGGGATGTGGTGCTGGGTTATTTCCTACTGGGGACACACCAGGGCCGCCGGTGCGCAGGCGCGGCTTGCGGGCGTGGCCGTGACCGGTCCTTAGGACCCAGCGAGTCCCCTTTGTTTCCCGCGGGCACGCAGGCGGGCGGGAAGGGCAGGAAGGGAGGGGCCCGGCGCTTCTCCGAGGGGCGGGGCCGGCACAGCGCGCCGCCGCCCCCGCCTCGCCGCCGCCGAGGGGCAGGGCCCCCTCACCCCCTCCCCTTCCCACGCGCCGGCCCCGTCGCCCCCGCGCGCGCGCACACTCGCGAGCCCCGGCGACATGCAAATGAGGTACCCGAGAGGCGGGGGGCGCAGGCGGGATGGGGGGTGTGGGGGTAGGGGAGGCCGGGCCGCGCGCTCCCGGAGCGCGCCTCCAACACCTGTTCCTGCTCCCGCGCTCGCGCCCCGCGAAGCCGTCCGGGCGCGCGCGCGCAGACCCCCTTCCTGGCAGCCCCCGCCGCCCGCTTACCCGGCGCCGCTCATTGGCCGTCGCCCCCGCAGGGCCCGCCCCGCGCTTGGGCTTCGCAGCTCGGGGGCTGATGGGCGCGTCAGTACCGGGGCGAGGGGACGGGGAGGGTCGGGGGACCAGTCTCCCCCTTTCCACCGTTCCAAAGACCAGACTCCTAGACTAGGCTACCCCGTGGGAGCGAACCGTATGGAAACGTGGTTGCTTCTCTCTGCACCGCAGTCTATGTGGCTGTTAAAGGGGGGGGGGGGTGCAGGGGGGCACCTGCAACACCTGCTTCCAGCTGCACCTGTGCCTCCCCTTCCCTTCCGTTACACCCCAATCCCATGCTCCCAGTATCTGAGTGGGCGCCGGGAAGATGGTGGTGGCTTTGGTGAAGTTTACTGAGTGCTTACTATGCACCAGGCAGTGTGCGAGGGGTGTTTTAAAGCCCACTGTCTCATTCGATTCTCCTGACAACCCTGGTTTATCGACTTTTCAGAGGAGGAAACTGGCAAAGTCACTTGCTAGTTATAGGCAGAGCTGAATTCAAACCCAGGACTGAGCCCTCGTAATGTCCCCTTTCCTCTTTGGGTTTATTTGTTCTCCATTCTCTGGGACATTCGGGTCAGCAAGACCTGTTTCCAGTTTTGGCCCTGCCATTTACTGGCAGAGGAACTTAGGCAACTGACTTGGCTTTCCTGTGCCTCAGTTTCCCCATCTGCAAAATGGGACAGATATGCCCTATTCAGAGGGTTGATGTGAGGCTTAGCTGCTCCTGATAACAATGGCTAATATGTCCTGAAAGCTTCTGTGTATGAACACTTTGTGGGTATTATGCTTATGGCATGTCTGGGCAAGTACATAGAACTATGTGTCCCATTTTGCAAAAGTCTTGATTAAGGCTTAGAGAAGCGAACACCTTGCCCAAGGCCACGCAGAGAGTAAGGATTTGAACGAATGATGTCTGACTCCAGGGCCCAGGCTGTTAACATCGCAGATACGTTTCCTCATCCAGTAATCAGGGTCAAATATCACCTGGGACCAGTCCCTTTTTTCCACTCCGGAACCCCTTCCCCACTTCTGCCAGTCAGCAGGGAGGGATGAGAGCATTCGTGAGGCCTTTATGGCTCTGGAGTTTGATGGGCTCTCCGTTTCAAGGATCACAATACTGGTCTGCACTCTTCAGTTGGACTCTATCCTCTCTGAAAGGTTTTTTTTTGGGGGGGGGCGGTGATGTGGGGAAGGGTGTTGCTCATGTTGATCTTGAACTTCTAGATCCAGAAGGAGAGTTAGGGAGGCATAGGGATGCCTGGTGGAGCTCAGGAAGTGCCTGTTTATCAGCTGATACAAGATCATCTCACTGTTTTACCCACCAGCATAGCTAAAATTGTGTATCTGGATGAATGTCAACCACACCTTTGTCAAGAGACTTGGAGAGAGGGATGGGCGAGGTGTTGGGGGACACAGGGGTGCTCTAGACCCTGTGAGCACTGACTCTGCCCCTCTCTCCTCTTAGCTGGCTCCAGTGCCCAGACCCAAGCCCCCCACTGCTCAATGGACACCCCCAGCCCAGACCCGTTGCCTTCGCCTTTGCCCGGGGAGGAAGAGAAACCTCTGGCCTTACCTCCTCCTGTTCCCCGGGGCCGCCGAGGCCGTCGTCCTGGGGGAGCCACCTCCTCAAATCGGACACTCAAGGCCTCCCTCCCTCGCAAGCGGGGCCGCCCCCCCAAGTCAGGGCAGGAGCCCCCACTGGTGCAGGTGCAGGGGGTGACAGCCCCAGTAGGCAGCAGTGGCGGGAGCGACCTCCTTCTGATCGATGATCAGGGTGTGCCCTATACGGTCTCTGAAGGTTCAGCGGCTGGGCCTGAGGGCTCCGGCCCCAGGAAGGCCCCACACTTCTGCCCGGTGTGCCTGCGGGCCTTCCCCTACCTCTCCGACCTGGAGCGCCACAGCATCTCGCACTCAGAGCTGAAGCCGCACCAGTGCAAGGTTTGCGGCAAGACCTTCAAGCGCTCCAGCCACCTGCGGCGGCACTGCAACATCCATGCCGGCCTGCGGCCCTTCCGCTGCCCGCTGTGCCCCCGCCGCTTCCGCGAGGCGGGCGAGCTGGCGCACCACCACCGTGTGCACTCGGGGGAGCGCCCGTACCAGTGCCCCATCTGCCGGCTGCGCTTTACAGAGGCCAACACGCTCCGGCGCCATGCCAAGCGCAAGCACCCGGAGGCCATGGGGGTACCCCTGTGTGCACCAGATCCAGGGTCTGAACCGCCGTGGGACGAGGAGGGCATCCCGGCCACAGCAGGGGCTGAGGAGGAGGAGGAGACAGAGGGGAAGGGGGAGCCGGCCTGACCCACACCCCCGGCCATCACTCCCTGGGCCAGGTTTAGAGCAGAGAGTTTGGCTGGTGCTGGGCCTGGGCCAGGGGGCCAGGACACCCTTGTTTCTGGTGGTCTTTCCGTTGTGGGAGCAGGTGGAGGGTGGAGACCTAAACTTTTGGGTCCAGCTGCCTTCAGCCCCCCTCCCCCAGACTAACAGACCCTTGGAGGCAGGGGCTGTGGAAATAAATCTCTGCCTGCTGGCTGCCTGTGTGTGTTCCGTGCCGGGATGCCATCCTCTCCTGCCTTCAAATGTTCTTCCTCGGCTACACCATCCTGTCGGGAGTGCGGGGAATTGGAGAGGACCCCACTTCCTGTGCCTCATGAGCGTGGTGCTCGCCAAAGAATGGTTTTGGGGGGAACCTTGGCCCCTTCCCCATCTCCATCAGACCCCAAAGTCCAGTGGTCCCTCGGAGTCCGCGGGGAATTGGTTCCACGAACCTCGCAGATACCAAGATTCGGGCATACTCAAGTCCAGCAGTGGGCCCAGCGGAACCCGCAGATGTAGGAAAATCCGCCCTCCGTATACTGTGTGTTCCATCGGTGTTTGGGTGAAAAAAAGTCCGCCTCTCCGTGGACCTGCAGTTCAAACCCGTGTTGTTCAAGGGTCAGCTTTATTCCCAGTACACATCCAATCTAACTAAAACATTGAACCTTCCATGCAGACCTGACCCTAGGTCCGACCGCCTCTATCCTAGCCAATTCCCAGAAATTCTGCAGCCATTTTGCCCCACCTCCTTGTCCTGAGGACCTACTGTTTGGAAGGAAAAATTAAGACAAAGGTATGAGCAGGACTGACGGTCTGGGTAAGGTTTAGAGATAAGGGGTGTGGCTTGGGGCGGGGCTAAGGAGCCAGGGGTGGGGCTGAGACTGCGGGGCAGTTAGGCGGGGAACTGGGGCGGGGGCTTAGGAGAGGATTAGAGTTGGGTGGGGCTTAAAGAGGTTTAGGGGTTGGTCCGCATAAAGTGAGAGTTGTTTAAAGAGGATGGATAGAGTTGATCTAATAGAGCGTAGGGGCTTGGAGCTGGGGAAGAACAGGAGGAACTGCGTGATAGTGGTGCAAGGACGGATTATGTTTTTTTTTTTTGAGACAGGGTCTCGCTCTGTCATCCAGGCTGGAGTGCAGTGGCCCGATCACCGCTCACTGCAGCCTCGACCTGCCACGATCAAGCGACCCTCCCACTTCAGCCTCCAGAGTAGCTGAGACTACAGACGCGCGCCAGCATATTTAGCATTTAGCTAATTTTTTTTTTTTTTTTTTTTTTTTTGAGACGGAGTCTTGCTGTTGTTCAGTGTGGAGTGCAGTGGCGCGATCTGGCTCACTGCAACGTCTGCCTCCCGAGTTCAAGCAATTCTCTCCCTCAGCCTCCCCAGTAGCTGGAATTACAGGCACCCGCCACCACGCCTGGCTAATTTTTGTATTTTTAGTAGAGACGGGGTTTCACCATCTTGGCCAGGCTGGTCTTGAACTCCTGACCTCGTGATCCACCCTCCTCAGCCTCCCAAAGTGCTGGGATTACAGGCGTGAGCCGCCGCGTCCAGCCTAATTTTTGTATTTTTTTTTGGTAGAGACGGGGTTTTGCCATATTGCCCAGGCTGGTCTTGAACTCCTGTGCTCAAGCAATCCGCCTGCCTTGGCCTCCCGAAGTGCTGGGATTACAGGCGTGAGCCACCACGCCAGGCCAAGAGAACGAATTTTAAGGTGAGGGGCGGAGCTTATAATAATTCCGCTCTGAGGTGGGCGTGGTTCAGGGCCGGGGGGCCGGTGCTTAAAGGAGAAACTTTGAGGGAACAGGGTATTAGAGGTGGGACTTAGGAGAAGGTGCTGAGGGGAGCGCACGACTGCTATGGAGGCGGTGGGGAGAGAAGGAAGTACCTAAGAGGCGTATCTAAGGGAAGTTCCTGGGAGAGTGGAAGTTTACCAGGAGGGGCTGAATGGGCCTGGGTTTGGCTGTTTGGGATGGGGCTGAGTTGGGAGTGGGGATTATAGCGATTATATGAGCGGGGCAGTGTTAAGTGTGGTAAATCCATGGCTCTTGACCAGCATGCAGCAGAATCAGCTAGAGTATTTCAAAACACGGATCCCTAGACCCCCAACCTCAGGGCTTCTATTCTGCATGGTCTGAACAGGCAGCCGGATGCTGCTGGCCTCCCAACCATCCTTGACAACCACCGATTTAAAAGAATACTTTAGAGGTGGGAGGCACTCAAAAGTCACGAGCTGCAGCTTAAATGCTATCGGGTGAAGGGGCGGGGCTTACATACAAGGGGCGTGGTTTGGGTGGAAGGGGCGTGGCTTGGGAGGTGAAGTTCAGAGAGTAGGAGCTTGGAGAGGGCGAAGAACAGGAGAAACTACATGAGGACGAGGGGAAGGAGACAGATTTTTGAGGCAGTAGGGGGCTTATAATTACGCTGTGAGATGGGCATGGTTCAGGGCCAGGGGGCGGGGCTTCAGTGTAAGACCTGAGCCGGAGGTGTGGCTTAACCGGACGCCCAGAGCGTGTCGCGTGGTTCGCGGAGAAGAAGCGGGCATTCAGAGCGCAGGCGCACCTGGCTCAGTTCGCCCACCGGAAGCGGCCCGGGCTTTCACCGCTCGCGTCCCCGAGTCAGTGCGCAAGCGCATTTCCCCGCTCCTGGTCCCCGCCACCGCCTCCTCTTTCCGATCCTCCACGCCGGCGCCTCGGGAACGGGCGCGACTTCCGCTTCCGGGCGGGCCGGCAGGCGGGCGGCGCGGGGCTGCCGGGGAGGGGGGAGGGGGCGGCACTTCCGGTCGGGCCCTCGGGTCTCCCCGGAGCGGCGGCGCCTCCTCCGCCTCCTCGGCCTCCTCCCGGCGGAGACCCCGGCGCCGGTGAGTGACGGGGTGCGTGGCCCGGGGGCCCGGGTGCAGCGGGGGCGGGGGGCCCCGCCCTGGCCCGCTCTGGTCCCCAGAACGTCCCCCAACCCCTAGCAAGTCAGTGCAGCTCCCGCCGGGCCCTTGCCAAGGGACCCCCAATCACTGCTCCCGGGTAAGACCACTGCAGATAGCTCCCCCATGAACGCCCCCAGCTAGGATGACTGCCAAAGCGCTTTCATTCGTGGCGATCCCCTAAACGGCTGCCAGGGCCCCCAAATGATACCTCCTCGTAGGATCCCCTCCACATAGCGCCCCCGGTCATTGCTTCCTCCAGGTCAGCCTCCAGATTCCATTAGCATTGCCCCTCCCCACGTAGGGCAGCTGCTCGTGAACCCTCTTATTAGTATCCTCTATGTAATTCTCCCCAGTGTTGCCTTAGTGCTTTGCAGCAGAACTGTCCCCCGTTATCTCTGTCCATACACAGCAACAGCCCCCAATGGCCCTGACCACCTCCCTCCCCAGCAGAACGCCCCTTCGTGGGTGTGAAAATACTTTCTATTCTGGTCAGCACCAAGAATGCCTTTTTCCCTTCTGCAGGTCCTCCAGTGATTCCCCTTAAGATTACCCCTTTCAAAGCCACCCCCCCTCGCAGCGGGACAGCTCCCTCTAGAGTTCTTTCACACTCACATCCTCTCCCGCTTCAGGTAGAAATATCCGCCTGCTTAGCTCCAGGCTCCCATGAAATACTCCTGTACCTCCTCTCACCCCACCCTCATCGCGGTCAGCCCGTCTTCATTACTTCTGCCACAGAACAGTGTCCCGCAGTGAGGCGGCGAAGCCTTCCTTCCCAGAATGTTCCTCATCCTCTTCCTATGGCATGAACAACTGTTGCCCTGACCTGCAGCTTCTCACCCAGCTCTCATGCCATCGTCCTGGACTCCCTAGGGAAGACCCTGGACTTCACTAGGGTGTGACTTCTTTTCTCGTAGGCATTCATTCCGCGTTGAACGCATATTCACTATTCTAGCTGAAGGGTATATACAGCCATGAAGGGGAGCGATACACACAGTCTTCTCACTGTGCGGGGTCTCACAGTCTAGTTGATCACACACGAGTCAACAAAGATACGCGGGGTTTTGTGGGTTCTCTGAGAGCCTGATGAACTACTTTAGAGGTGAAACCTGAATTACAAGAGGCAGCTTAGCCATGCAAAGATCTGGGTGAGCATGCAGCAAGAACAGCAAGTGCGAAGGCCCTGAAGTGGCGGTGAGCATGGTGAGTAGAGGAACAGCAGGGGAGGCCGGTGAGGGTGGAGTGGAAGATTTGAAGGGAAGAACAAGAGGAAGGAAGCTTTGGTCTCAAAAGGCTTTGGAGCTGAGGGCACTGGGATAAATTATCTAGCCTTTGTCAGCTCTACCGAGCCCAGAATGTTCTTCATTCATTCATATGTTCATTCGTAAACACTTGTTGAACAACTGTTTAATGAGCACCTACTTTACATTGGGGGTACAACAGAGAACAAAATAGACAAGAATCCCTGTCCTCATGGAGTGGATATGCTAGTTGAGGGGGGCAGATGATTAAAAAAATACAGGCCAGGCGAGGTGGCTCATGCCTGTAATCCCAGCAGTTGGGAAGGCCAAAGTGGGAGGATCGCTGGAGACCAGGAGTTCAAGACCAACCTCGGCAACATAGTGAGACCCTGTCTTTACAGAAAAAAAAAAAAAAAAAAAAAAGCTGGGTGTGGTTGGTGTGCACCTGTAGTCCCAGCTATTCAGGAGGCTGAGGTGGGAGGACTGCTTGAGCCCAGGAGTTCGAGGCTGCAGTGAAAAAAAAAAAAAAACCACCAAGAGTATATATGCATGTTCAGAATATCATGGGATAAATAGATAGAGCTGGGGGGCTATGGTTCAGGATGGCCTCCCCCAGGATTTTCCTGTCTTGTCATCTTGTCGCTCCCAAAAGCCACACACCAAAAAGTTATACAAGAGTAAACATTCCCCTTCTCCTGGACAACTGTGGCCCACTGGGGGGCTGCTCTTAACAGCGCCCCAACCCCAGGAGTGAAGTGATTAAGAGGATGAGCCCTGGATTCTACTAGGGTTCACAGCTTTGAGCAAATCACTCCCTCCTTTCCTAGCCTCATTCATTCACTTCTTCAAACAAAAATGTATCAAGCCAGGAACTGTTGTAGGAGGCCCTGGGGATGGAACAGTGAGCAAGAGATAAAAATCCTTGCCTTCAGGAAGCTGATCATCTGGATGGGGAGACCAGCAAAATCAAGGCAAAGAAGTAGACTATGTGAGGTTATAAATGATGCTGAGCAGTAAGGAGAGAAATGAAGCAGGGTTAGGGAGATCAGGATGTGGGCCTGGGTGACAGGTCACTGGTTACTGAGAGGCTCACTGAGAAGACAATTGAGCAAAGATGGGGAGGAGGTGAAGGGGTGAGTGAGATGGTTGCCTGAGAGTCAGAGTATTACAGGCAGCAGCAACAGCGGGCAAAGGCCCTGTGGCAGGAATGGAGTGGGCACATTGGAAGAGCAGCGAGGAGACTGTGGAGGTCATTGTGGCTTTTTTTTTTGAAAAGGAGTTTCGCTCTTGTTGCCCAGGCTGGAGTGCAATGGTGTGATCTTAGCTCACTGCAACCTCCGCCTCCCAGGTTCAAGTGATTCTCCTGCCTCAGCCTCCCAAGTAGCTGGGATTACAGGCATGTGCCACCACGCCCAGCTAATTTTGTATTTTTAGTAGAGAGGGGTTTCTCCATGTTGGTCAGGCTGGTCTCAAACTCCCGACCTCAGGTGATCCTCCTGCCTTGGCCTTCCAAAATGCTGGGATTACAGGCGTGAGCCACTGCGCCCAGCCAGGACTGTGGCTTTTGAACCAGATGGGGTTACTGTTTGGTTTGGGACAGAGGATAGACATGGTTTGGTTATAGTCCTGTCAGTAAAATGGGAATAATACTAACACGTTTATTGTGAAGTTTGAATGAAACAAGCCACATAAGGCACCTAAGCACAATGCTTGTTAGAGGTCAACAAATGTTGGTGACTTGTCCGGGTCTTGGGTCAAGCCAAGAGACTTGGGATTTGGTGGCAGGGAGATGGGTGGAGCAATGCATATTTCCAGTATAAAGTGGGATGGGGGGGGGTCCTCCTTCATTTTGGAGGGAGAAATACTGAAAGACAGCATGTGATGGGACTCCGGAGCCTTGCTGCCTTTCTTCAACCACTGGCCCTGCCACTAGTTAACAATGTGACTTTGGAAGTTTGCTTGTTTGTTTGTTTGTTTTTGAGAAACAGAGTCTCACTCTGTCGCCCAAGCTGGAGTGCAGTGGCGTGAGCTCACTGCAACCTCTGCCTCCTGGGTTCAAGCAGTTATCCTGCCTCAGCTTCCCAAGTAGCTGGGACTACAGGTGTGCACCACCACACCCAGCTAATTTTTGTATTTTTAGTAGAGATAGGGTTTCACTGTATATTGGCCAGGCTAGTCTTGAACAACACAAAGGGTTGGAACAGACCTTGTGATGTGCCCGCCTCGGCCTCCCAAAGTGCTGGCATTACAGGCATGAGCTACCATGCCTGGCCTGACTTTGGAAGTTTAATTTACCTCTCTGGCCCTCAGTCTCTTCCTTTTTATTTCAGAGTCAATAATTGTAACCATCTTCTAGGGTTACTGGGAAGATTCGTTGAGTCAACACACATCAGAGTTAGAAGAGTGCTGGGCTGGTAGAAAGCACACATCCAGTGTTATATGTCACTTTACATTACTCTTATTAACAAACCAGAATTTCATCACAAGGCAGCGTTGTTGCAGCAGAATGGCCCACAGTCTGGCATCAGAAAGACCTGGAATCAGTTACCTGCTTTCCTCTTTATTGGCCATATGACCTTGGAGGAATGCCTTCCCCATGCTGCTCCTCAGTTTCCCCACTTATAAGATGGGCCCAGTAATGGTACAGGACTGTGCTGCATCCAGGCAATGACAAATATCAAACTGGTCAAACAATAAATGTGAACCGTTAATGCACTTGCTGTGGGACTCCTGTCCCTTGGTGGGGGTGGGGGTGGGGGTGGGGGGGTGGGGGGGTGGGTCCCTCCCCATCATGCTTCTCTTCGCATAAAACCCTCCTATGACATCCCCTCTTAAAAAGCTACCAGTTTAGGCTTGAGTTGTGTGAAAGAGGGAATGTCTCTGGTTTCCTAGTGGATATTATCATGAGCCTGGTCAATTCTGTCCACCACTGATGTATCCCCTTCAGCATCTCCACACCCTGCCCTCAGTGCCCTCCTCATAACATCACTGTCCCCAGAATTGCTTCTCCCAGGAATCCCTGGGATCATTTAGCTCCATTTCTGCTACATGTACCCCTCTGTTCCTCTGGGAGTTGGATCAGCTTAGTCTCATCGCTTTGTTCATTCCACAAATATCAAGGTAGACATTCACAGCTGTGCATTTCCCTCTGAGCATTGCTTTGGCTGCACCTCCTCAGCTTTGGTATGTTGTGTTTTCATTTTCATTAATTGCTAAGCAGTTTTTTTGTTTTTTGTTTGTTTTTTTTTTGAGATGGAGTCGCGCTCTTGTTGCCCAGGCTGGAGTGCAGTGGCACGATCTCGGCTCACTGCAACCTCCACCTCCTGAGTTCAAGCGATTCTCCTGCCTCAGCCTCCCAAGTAGCTGGGATTACAGGCGCCCACCACCAAGCCTGGCTAATTTTTGTATTTTTAGTAGAGACGGGGTTTCGCCGTGTAGGCCAGGCTGGTGTCGAACTCCTAACCTCAGGTGATCCTCCCGCCTCGGCCTCCCAAAGTGCCGGGATTACAGGTGGGGCCCACCGCGCCTGGCCAGCATTTTCTAATGTATGATTTCTTTGTGGACCCATTGGTAATTTAGGAAGGTGGTGTTTCATTTTCACATATCAGCAGATATTTGTCAAGCACCCACACTGTGCCAGGTGCTACGCTAAGTGCTGGGGTCACAGGGGCGAGCAAGACAGGCGAAGTCCTTGCTTTCCTAGAGAGGGGCCAAACAGTAAATGCACAGAAAAGGAATAACATGAGTTGGTGGCAATAACTATAATGAAACACCTGCAGCTGGATGAGGGGCTGGAGAGTGATGGGGTGGGGAGTGCTGAGTAGAGACCCAAGGAGGCTCCAGAGGGAGCCTTGTTGAAATCTGGGGAAGAACATTGTAGGCAGAAGAGAAAGTAACCACCACCCTCTCCTACCAGGCCCCTTGTATAGACACCCCTCATAACTCAGAAGACACCCCTAAATAAAGCTCTTATCCTGATAGCTCTCCCCTCACCTTCCTTCACTCGGGGAACAGCCCGGTGAAACACTGCTGTGGGGGCAAGGGTGGGAATGGGGTTCAAGCCCATTGATCCAGACTCTTACTCCGTGACCAGGGCAACTCACTTTGCCTCTCTGTGCCTTAGTTTTCTAATTTATCCAATGGCGGGAACAGCTGCCCCCATTTCTTAGAGTTGTGGGGAGTCAGTGAATTAATATGTGTAACGTGCTTAGAACCGTGGCGGGCCTCTAGGAGATGTCCAATCAGTGACAGCTATGATTAACGTGTGCTCTAGTGGAGACAAGCTAGTCAGGGGCTTCTTTCCCCAAACACTCTTGCCCTCCCTCCCCATAGCACCTAAATCACCCCCTATTCCCTGCATCCTTATGGCCTGTGTTTGCCTCCTTAGCCAGTCAGCCCCCTCCAGAGCTGTCTCCCCAACTTAGATTCTGCCTACAGCCTTCCAATTACCACCCCAGCCACGCCTTCTAATTACCACCCCAGCCACGCCTTCCAATGACCACCCCCGCCACGCCTTCCAATGACCACCCCCGCCACGCCTTCCAATGACCACCCCCGCCACGCCTTCCAATGACCACCCCCGCCACGCCTTCCAATGACCACCCCCGCCACGCCTTCCAATGACCACCCCAGCCACGCCTTCCAATGACCACCCCAGCCACGCCTTCCAATGACCACCCCAGCCATGCCTGTCCTCTTTCCGGAGATCGGATTAAACGCAGGGGGTGTGAAGGGCATGGGATGTTGAGTCTTGTCCAAGGACACGGACACCCGGAGCTGGAGACTAAAAATATCTCACTCCAGGATGGCGTTTGGGGTGGGGGTGGAAGAGACACTCACCCCTCACCTGTGGGAGGAGAGAGCAGCCTGATGGATAGAGGATAAAGGGTCCAGGCCTTGGTAGGAACCCCCTTGACCCCCACAGTGGGCTGGACTTAGAGCCCGGCCCCCATCAGGTAGGGATGATGGACAGGAAGCGGGTCAGACCTCATGGGCCCTTCACCCACTCACCCTCCACCCACTTGGTGGAGGTGCTTCCCCAGGCCGGCAAGTAGACCAAGAACTCGGAGATCAGTCACGGGAGCTGAGGATCTGTGTGGTGTGGTGTGGTGTGGTGCCATCTGGAATGAAAAGTTGTGTAAAGGAGGTGCCAGAGAATGATGCCGGGGGTGGAGGGTCAGGAGAAGCCCCACTAAGGGCAAGGATGGAACTCATGCTTCCTGCTTCTGTTGCTAGGCTTAGCTCAGGTGTGTGATGTCATGGATGGTACAAATAGCTCAGGGGGTTGAATGCATTCTGCTGATGCCTGTGTTTCATTACGTTCTGTTCCAACCCCCTTGAATCTCCCTGCAGTACCCCATTTTAAACATGGAGAAAGTGTGGATCCCAGTGGAGATGGGATTTGAACCCAGGTCTGTCCAAGCCCAAGGTCTGTGTTTTGATTGTATCAGACCACCTTCTGACTATATGCCAGCTCCCTTGCTGGAATTTGTTTCTCCTGGGCAAGCAAATTCTCCTTTCTACGGTCTATTAATATTAAAAGAATGCACCCCCCCATACTGACTTTTTTCAGTTCTCTAGGCTTATTCTGACTTCCCCGTTTCTACTAGTAGTAGTAACAGTGATAACAGTATCATATCTTCAATTTTTTTATTTTAATTTTTAGAGCCAAGGTCTTGCTCTGTCACCCAGGCTGGAGTACAGTGATGTGATGACAACTCATTGTAGCCTCCACCTCCCGGGCTCAAGCAGCTCTCCTGCCTCAGCCTCCCAAAGTGCTGGGATGACAGCTGTCAGCCACTGTGCCCAGTCCCTACCTTCTATGGACTGAGTGCTTACAGAGTGCCAGGAACCGCCCCCCTAAGAGCCTTGCACATATGAGTGTGTTGAATCCTCACAGTCCTGTGAGGTAGGCATGTGCTTTGTGGTCCCCAGATGTAGATGAGGAAATGGAGGCACAGAGAGGTTCAGTCACTTGCCCATGGCCACACAGCTAGAAAGTGGCAGGGCTTACATTTGATTCTGGCCCCAGAGTCCTCCCTCCTAATTACACTGATAGAAACTGTGATTCCCTTTATCATTATGCTCATTTTAGGATGAAACCTGAAGGGATGAGGACGGAGGGCTGCAGGTGGGGTAGGGTGCAGGAGTATGGGGAGACAGCAGAGGGCCTGAGAGGGTTTGGAAAGAAAACGGAGTCCAGAGGCCCCCAGGATGCTTGGACAATTGGAGTCTGAGAAGGAGAGAAAGTAGAGAGGGCCCACGCCAGCGCGCTGGCTCACATCTGTAATCACCCAGCACTTTGGGAGGTGGAGGCTGGAGGATCACGTGAGTGCAGGAGTTTGAGACCAGCCTGGGCAACAAAGCAAAACCCTGTTTCTACAAATAATAAAGTAGAGGGCCTGCAGGTGGTGTGGAGGAGAGGGACTCCTCTACAAAGCTGTGTGAGGATCCCAGAAAAGATGGGGAGAGATGGAAGGAATTAGAGAAGGAAAAGAGAGTTGGGGAGGGTGGTGGGAGTTGAGAACACAGAGAGGAAAGGTGAATAGGAGAGTCCTGGGGCCAGGGAGCGAAGAGGAAGGGCTGCCCTTTGGGGTGGACAGGCAAAGGGACTGGAAGCCTAAACCTGGAAGGCGAGGGGGTGATCCGCACAAGGATGGATGAGTGGGCGCACAGCTCCATTCACCTGCGGGGAGACCCAGCCCCGCGGCCGTGTCCTCAGCCCCGTCCTCCTCTTCACAGGGTCTCCCCTCTCCCACCCGCCGGAGATGGAGGCGAACCCAGCGGGCAGCGGCGCCGGGGGTGGCGGGAGCAGCGGCATCGGGGGCGAGGACGGGGTGCACTTCCAGAGCTACCCCTTCGACTTCCTGGAATTCCTCAACCACCAGCGCTTCGAGCCCATGGAACTGTATGGGGAACACGCCAAGGCGGTGGCGGCCCTGCCCTGTGCCCCCGGTCCCCCACCGCAGCCCCCGCCGCAGCCCCCTCCCCCGCAGTATGACTACCCGCCCCAGTCCACCTTCAAGCCCAAGGCGGAGGTGCCCTCCTCGTCCTCGTCCTCCTCCTCCTCCTCCTCTTCCTCCTCCTCGTCGTCATCTTCGTCCTCTTCCTCTTCCCAAGCCAAGAAGCCCGACCCGCCCCTGCCGCCCGCCTTCGGGGCGCCCCCCCCTCCCCTCTTTGACGCTGCTTTCCCCACTCCGCAGTGGGGCATCGTGGACCTCTCAGGACACCAGCACTTGTTTGGGAACCTGAAGCGAGGAGGGCCCGCGTCCGGGCCGGGGGTGACGCCTGGGCTGGGCGCTCCCGCGGGGGCCCCAGGGCCACTTCCTGCCCCCTCGCAGACCCCGCCAGGACCCCCCGCGGCGGCGGCCTGCGACCCCACCAAGGACGACAAGGGCTACTTCCGGAGACTGAAGTACCTGATGGAGCGGCGCTTCCCCTGCGGCGTGTGCCAGAAGTCCTTCAAGCAGTCCTCGCACCTGGTCCAGCACATGCTGGTGCACTCGGGGGAGAGGCCCTACGAATGCGGCGTCTGCGGCCGCACCTACAACCACGTGTCCAGCCTCATCCGCCACCGCCGCTGCCACAAGGACGTGCCACCGGCCGCGGGGGGCCCGCCCCAGCCCGGCCCCCCGCTCCCGCCGCTGGGCCTCCCAGCACCCGCTGCCAGCGCAGCCACCGCCGCCGCCCCCTCCACGGTGTCCTCGGGCCCTCCAGCCACGCCCGCGGCGCCCACCCCCTCCGCAGACGGGAGCGCCGCCCCTGCTGGTGTGGGGGTGCCCCCTCCCGCCACCGGGGGCGGCGATGGCCCGTTCGCCTGCCCACTCTGCTGGAAGGTTTTCAAGAAGCCCAGTCACCTCCACCAGCACCAGATCATCCACACGGGCGAGAAGCCCTTCTCCTGCTCCGTGTGCAGCAAGAGCTTCAACCGCAGGGAGAGTCTGAAGCGCCACGTGAAGACGCACTCGGCTGACCTCCTGCGCCTGCCCTGCGGCATCTGCGGGAAGGCCTTCCGCGACGCCTCCTACCTCCTCAAGCACCAGGCGGCCCACGCGGGGGCGGGCGCCGGGGGGCCTCGGCCCGTGTACCCCTGCGACCTGTGCGGCAAGTCCTACTCGGCGCCGCAGAGCCTGCTCCGCCACAAGGCCGCCCACGCCCCGCCCGCTGCCGCTGCGGAGGCTCCCAAGGACGGGGCGGCCTCGGCCCCGCAGCCCCCGCCCACCTTTCCCCCGGGCCCGTACCTCCTGCCCCCCGACCCTCCCACCACAGACAGCGAGAAGGCGGCGGCGGCTGCGGCGGCGGTGGTGTATGGCGCCGTGCCTGTCCCGCTCCTGGGCGCCCACCCGCTGCTGCTCGGCGGCGCGGGGACCAGCGGGGCGGGAGGCTCGGGCGCCAGCGTCCCAGGAAAGACGTTCTGCTGCGGCATCTGCGGGCGCGGCTTCGGGCGCCGCGAGACCCTGAAGCGCCATGAGCGCATCCACACGGGCGAGAAGCCCCACCAGTGCCCCGTGTGCGGGAAACGCTTCCGCGAATCCTTCCACTTGAGCAAGCATCACGTGGTGCACACGCGCGAGCGGCCCTACAAGTGCGAGCTCTGCGGCAAGGTCTTCGGCTACCCGCAGAGCCTCACCCGCCACCGCCAGGTGCACCGGCTCCAGCTGCCCTGCGCCCTAGCCGGGGCAGCCGGCCTACCTTCCACCCAGGGCGCGCCGGGGGCCTGTGGGCCCGGGGCCTCGGGCACGTCTGCAGGGCCCACCGATGGGCTGAGCTACGCCTGCTCGGACTGCGGCGAGCACTTCCCGGATCTCTTTCACGTCATGAGTCACAAGGAGGTCCACATGGCAGAGAAGCCATACGGCTGCGACGCCTGCGGCAAGACCTTCGGCTTCATCGAGAACCTTATGTGGCACAAGCTGGTCCACCAGGCCGCCCCCGAGCGCCTGCTCCCGCCCACACCCGGCGGCCCGCAGCCCCCGGACGGCTCCAGCGGCACGGACGCGGCCAGCGTCCTGGACAACGGGCTGGCGGGGGAGGTGGGGGCGGCCGTGGCGGCACTGGCAGGGGTGTCTGGGGGTGAGGACGCAGGCGGGGCGGCGGTGGCAGGGGTTGGCGGGGGTGCCAGTTCCGGCCCCGAGCGCTTCAGCTGTGCCACGTGCGGCCAGAGTTTCAAGCACTTCCTGGGCCTCGTGACTCACAAGTACGTGCACCTGGTGCGACGGACTCTAGGCTGCGGCCTCTGCGGCCAGAGCTTCGCAGGCGCCTACGACTTGCTCCTGCACCGCCGCAGCCATCGGCAGAAGCGGGGTTTCCGCTGCCCGGTGTGCGGGAAGCGCTTCTGGGAGGCGGCCCTGCTGATGCGCCACCAGCGCTGCCACACGGAACAGCGGCCGTACCGATGTGGCGTGTGCGGCCGAGGCTTCCTGCGCTCCTGGTACCTGCGGCAGCACCGCGTGGTGCACACTGGCGAGCGGGCCTTCAAGTGCGGCGTGTGCGCCAAGCGCTTCGCGCAGTCGTCCAGCCTGGCAGAGCACCGGCGGCTGCACGCTGTGGCCCGGCCCCAGCGCTGCAGCGCCTGTGGCAAGACCTTCCGCTACCGCTCCAACCTGCTGGAGCACCAGCGGCTGCACCTGGGCGAGCGCGCCTACCGCTGTGAGCACTGCGGCAAGGGCTTCTTCTACCTGAGCTCCGTGCTGCGCCACCAGCGCGCCCATGAGCCGCCGCGACCCGAGCTCCGCTGCCCCGCCTGCCTCAAGGCCTTCAAGGATCCCGGCTACTTCCGTAAGCACCTGGCTGCCCACCAGGGCGGCCGGCCCTTCCGCTGCTCCTCCTGCGGCGAGGGCTTCGCCAACACCTACGGCCTCAAGAAACACCGCCTGGCGCACAAGGCCGAGAACCTCGGGGGGCCTGGAGCAGGGGCGGGCACCTTGGCCGGGAAGGATGCCTGACCGAGGGGTTCCCATCCCACTCCCATCAAAAGCCCCCTTCTGGACTCCCACCTCCCAGTACTGATCAGACTCTTCCTCGCCCCTCACTTTGCCCCATCCTTCAGAACTTCAGACGGACTGGCGACCTTCAGGGCGCACGCCCGACAGGCTCAAGACTGAGTCACTCCCATCCTCGACCTCTCTGCCCTCCCCTCATCCCATCAGACACTGAACCCTATCCTCCGTCCAACCCTCGTTTGTGACCCGCATCAGCCTCCGCCCCAGCAGCACTCTGCCCCCAGTAAGTTTTGGCGGAGATGGGTCTGAACCGCCCCTCCCCCTCCTTTGGAATCTGGCTGGACAGTGGAGTATGAGCAGAGTTGGGAGGGCACAAGGGAGTGCTGGGTGCTTTTTGGGGTGGGGGGGTGGGGGGCGGGGTGGCAGACGCGGCTTGTACAGAGCGGAGAATAATAAATCTTACCATGAGGGCCGCTGGAGTCCATCTTTGCATCCCACCCAGGGAGAGTGGGGATTACATGGTGGCAAAGCACAAAGTTAAAACTTGTTTCCTCTGCAATTTTGATGCCGGGCACCTCTGTCTCTCACTCACTGTCATTCAACAGGGACTTACTGAGGATTTGCTGTATTCCCAGCGTTAGTCTGAGCTGGGCAAATGGAGATGGACAAGACAGGTAAGTGTCTGCTCTCAGGAACTGACTTAACATGCCCCGACTCTTCCCCTTTCTGATGCTTTCAGCCTTTGTTCACTCCACCGCCACTTCCGGAGGCCTCTTGCCAGCCAGGCCCTGAGCTGGGCACTGGGGAAACAGATGAATTGGACATGCCCCTTGGCCTCAAGTAACACGAAAGAGAACTCCCATCCGGCTGCCGCGGCTGCCTCACAACCATGTGCAGACTGATGGTCATGATACATACAGCTCCCTCTTAGCACTTGCTCTCCAGGATAATGATTGGGAGATTCAAAAGCCCGTTCACAGCTCTCATGTTGGCTCTGGGAACAGCAAGATGTATGCCTGGCAATGTGTGTTTCGTTATCTCATTTGTTAGAAGGGCCTGGGGTCCTGAAGAACAAAGGTGCTCCAGGGACATCTCGAAAATCCACAGAATTTGGACTCCAGGCTGGGCATGGTGGTTCACGCCTGTAATCCCAGCATTTTGGGAGGCCGAGGCGGGCAGATCACTTGAGGTCAGGCGTTTGAGACCAGCCTGGCCAAAGTGGTGAAACCCCATCTCTACTAAGAATACAAAACTTAGCTGGGCATGGTGGTGGGCGCCTGTAATCCCAGCTACTCAGGAGGCTGAGGCAGGAGAATCACTTGAACTCAGGAGGCAGAGGTTGCAGTGAGCTGAGATCGCACCACTGCATCCAGCCTGGGCGACAGAGTGAGACTCCATCTCAACAAATAAATAATTTGGACTTCAGTCCCAGAGTACTTCAGTACAGAAACTTTAAGATGAGGCCAGGTGCGGTGGCTCATGCCTGTAATCCCAGTACTTTGGGAGCCCAAGGCGAGCAGATCACCTGAGGTCAGGAGTTCGAGACCAGTCTGGCCAACATGGTGAAACATCCTTTCTACTAAAAGTACAAAAATTAGCTGGGTGTGGTGGCATGCGCCTGTAATTCCAGCTACTCGGGAGGCTGAGGCAGGAGAATCACTTGAACCCAGGAAGCGGAGGTTGCCGTGAGCTGAGATTGCACCACTGCACTCCAGCCTGGGCGACAAGAGCGAGACTCCATCTCAAAAAAAAAAAAAGGAAAAAAGAAAGAAACTTGAAGATGAAACTAGGTAAGAGAACGCTGCCTGGGTGAGTCCTGTGTGACCCATGGGAGAGCAGCTACCCTGTGTGGCTCCATGTTCTAATGCTGAAGACCCAGCATGAGACAGACGTTGTGCCAGTGCCCCCAGGGTTCAGGGTTCAGCAGTAACGTGGAAATGGAGCCTCACAATGTAAGGGACATGGAAGTATCACTAGGGGTTGAGGGAGCACAGAGGAGTCACCTTGTCAGAGTGGAAGGGGGGCTAGAAAAGCTTCTTGGGGAGAAGGTGATCCCTGAACGATGACATACACCAACTGGAGTTTGCCAGGTAAAGAAGTGGCAAAGAGGCCGGGCACGGTGGCTCACGCCTGTAATCCCAGCACTTTGGGAGGCTGAGGCAGGTGGATCACGAGGTCAGGAGATCGAGACCTTCCTGGCTAACACGGTGAAACCCCGTCTCTACTAAAAATACAAAAAAAATAGCGGGGTGTGGTGGTGAGTGCAGGTGGCGGGCGCCTGTAGTCCCAGCTACACAGGAGGCTGAGGCAGGAGAATGGCGTGAACCCGGAAGGCGGAGCTTGCAGTGAGCCGAGATCATGCCACTGCACTCCATCCTGGGCGACAGAGCAAAACTCCGTCTCAAAAAAATAAATAAATATGAAAAAAAAAGAAGTGGCAAAGATTTCCAGGCAGAGAGTTTATTGTGTTGAACTAAACCCTGCTATTCTGGAGCATTTAAGACAGATTAGTATGGCTGGAGGTTGGGTTCTTGGGGGCTAAACCCTGAAGGGTCTTGAATTCCAAATTGTGGGGCTTGGGTGATTTTATAGGCTAGAGGCTGGAAACTGGCAGCTGCAAGGCCGAATATGACCACCAATACATTTTTGTTTAGTCTGTGCATTTTTTAAAAAGTTTGACTTGACTGCCAACATTGGGAAATCAAAAGATTTTACATAATGTGAACTAATGGAACTTCTGAAAGAAACTGGAAGATGTGGCAACCCAATCTGTGTTCCGGAGCTGAGCAGCCATTACCCTCTTCTGAAGGGGCACTCTCCAATTTGTTGAATACCAATTCTGAGACCTGGTGGCAATCGCCATTATTTCATGTTGCTGATATTTCCCCCTTGAACGTGGCCGTCTTGCTCATGTATTTACATTTTCACCCAGCTCTTGTAGGCATTCACATTTCCAAATCGTCTCAAAGCCACAAGGAGCTGTGGCTTGGTGACAAGGATCTGCGTGGATGCCATATGGAGAATGAAGAGGGCAGGTGGCTGGGCTCAGTGGCTCACGCCTGTAATCCCAACACTTTGGGAGGCCGAGGCAAGTGGATCACCTGAGGTCAGGAATTTGAGACCAGCCTGGCCAACATGATGAAACCCCATCTCTACTAAAAATACAAAAATGAACTGAGCATGATGGCGCCCACCTGTAATCCCAGCTACTCAGGAGGCTGAGGCAGAATTGCTTGAACCCAGGAGGCAGAGGTTGCAGTGAGCAGAGATTGTGCCATTGGACTCCAGCCTGGGCAACAAGAGCAAAACTCCATCTCAAAAAAAAAAAAAAGCAGGCACTGGACTGCTATGCAGTTGTCTGTGTGTGAGACCACTGTTGGTCTACAAGTGTAGTGATGCTGAAAACACGTTCCAGTTCCAAAGATATTAACTGGCTCAATTGAGGGAAACTGATAAGGGATTGGACATAAGAATGAGGATGAAGAAGGTTTAAACCTGCCCAGGTATCCAGCTTGGGTAGTGGTGCCAATGACATCAGAAGCCTGGAGGTTTCTTTGAGGAAAATGGAATGAGTTCTGTTCACATTGTGAGTTGCCTGTGAGTTAGCTCATGGGGCCCACTGGGTGAACAGAAGGGTGTGCAAATCACAGGCTGTCACTCAACAAGCATGCAAAGCACATTGAGTGTGCTTTTGCCGAACTTCCCTGACCCTCCTCTCCTACCGCTGAACCACATAACACGTAACCACACAGTGGGGCCTCTTCACCCCCCATTCTAAGGATGGGGAAACAGAAGCTTGGAGGAAGGTATGATGCAACTCACTGCTGGTGGCAAAACCATGGTGTGGCCCCCTCCTCCCCCAACTCCCCAAAGCGGACAATCCGAATACAAGACCAACAGAGAAGCCCTTCAGAAGGTCCTTTAATAGGAACAGAACTGAAGGTGTCACACCTCCAGCTCCCTAGTCTTCCTCTCGCCCCCACCACAGTGACTCTTTCACTCCACACCCAGGCCAGCCCACCATGCTGCCATCAGCCAGCCCTTCCTTGGGATTGGCGGGGACTAGGCAGTAAGCTGTTTGCTTCGAACTGGGAGTGGAGGAAATTAGAGAAACCTGAGGCTACCTTGAGGCTTGTGGAGGACCCTGGGCTCTGAGTCTAAAGCTTTAGGAGGCGGATGCTAGGTAGCTGCTTGCTTTATGTGTTCTCAGTTGCCTTCGAAGAAGAGTGGATGGGTTAAGGACAGACCACAGTGGGGGTGGGGGGTGGGAGTTGCCGCTGTTGGAGTCAAGATCCTATGGTCAGGCTTACATCCTTGAGGCTCAAGTGCTCTCAGCTGTGACTTGGGGACCCTCTGGCTTTGAGGTGATGGGATCCCAGAGTCTCTTCACAGATAACCTGGTGAGTGTCTTCTGCCTGAGGGTGGATAGGCATCCCAGGTCCAGTGCAATGCAGTGAGGTAGGCAAGAGACTCCATCCTGGTCCACCCATGGAGGACCAGAGCAGAACACTATGGTGGACCCCAATTCCCCCTTTCCATTCGATCCTGGCTCCTCCTCTGAAGTGCCCAGGCTCTGTCGTGACAGGCTGGGTCTTGCACAAGGACAAGCCAACCAAGAGGCAGTTGGGGAAGTGACATCCAGCCCATGGGCCTTGCCTTTGGCCGCACACCCTCAGAGCTGCAAGAGCTGCACCTGTCCTCTCCTAGGCCTGGCAGAGGTGCTGTGTGGGCGTGTGGGAGTCTGGAGCCTGGCCCTCTCCCTCTGCTTTCCATCACTAGCGGCTCACAACCATCCCTGCAGCTGTCATCTCTCCCCCAATCTCCCCTCTTCTGTCCCCTGCCTCCGTTTCCCCACCCCCGCCCTCCCCGGGTCGGCCTCCTACCTCCGCCTTAACTAACCCATGTCCCTGGTCTGCAGCCTACTGGTCGGCCTCCATCTTCACCTTTGCGGTCTCCCCCCGCCCCTCCTCCGCAGGGTCCCCTACCCCACACCCGCTCCCCGACCCCTCAGCCGCCGACGAGCCCAGCTGGCCTCCAGAGTCTCCCAGGCCCGGCCCCGGCCCGTGGAAGTGGGTGCGCTGGTGCTTGCGGAAGTTGGAGGAGTTGTTGAAGGTGCGGTCGCAGAGCGTGCAGCGGAACGGCCGCTCGCCAGTGTGGATGCGGGCGTGGCCGCTAAGCACCGAGGACTGGGTGAAGCCCTTGCCGCAGATGCCGCAATGGTATGGCCGCTCGCCAGTGTGCACGCGCTCGTGGTCTCGCATGTCTGAGGAGCGGCGGAAGGGCTTGGCGCAGAACCTGCAGGCAAAAGGCTTCCCCACCGCTGCGCCCGCCGCCGCCGCCGCCATCACCACCTCCGCCCTCTCCGGGGCCACCCCGGGCCTCTGTTCTGCAACGGCCGCTGCGTCCGGAGGCCTCCGAGAGGTGCCCGGCTCCACCCCGTGCCGGTGCTGGTGCCGGAGCAGGGGCGCCAAGGCCTTGAAGGCGCGGGGGCAGAGCGCGCAGCGGTAGGGCCGCTCCCCCGTGTGCAAGCTGTAGTGCGCGCGCAGGCTGGCGGGGCCCGGGCAGCTGTGGCCGCACACGTGGCACCGGCTCGGGTCCCCACCCTGCCCGCCTCCCTCGGCCCCAGCCAAGTGGCCATGTTCGTGGAACAGCAGCTCGGAAACCAGCCGGAAGGCAGCAGGGCACAAGGCACAGTGGAAAGAACCTGGCTCCGGGGGCTCAGGGACCAGCGTGGTGTCCGTCACCTTTACCACCTGGATCTCGATGAGGTCACTCGGGGGTGTGCCGGGCTGGCAGTCATCAGGCACCAGGACCTGGGCAAGAGGAGAAGAAAGAGGAGCCTGTGAAACCTGCCTCAGGACCGCCCCAGCACGCTCCAATTATTAAAAGCTTGGGCTCCTCTGTTATTTTCAGACAGGGCCTCACTCTGTTGCCCTGGCGCGATCGTGGCTTATTGCAGCCTTGACCTCCTGGGCTCAAGCGATCCTCCCACTTCAGCTCCCTGAGTAGCTGGGATTACAGGCATGCACCACCACACCCAGCTAGTTAAAAAAAATTTTATTTCTGGCTGGGCACGGTGGCTTAGGCCTGTAATACCAGCACTTTGGGAGGCCAAGGCAGGTGGATCACCTGAGGTCAGGAGTTCGAAACCAGCCTGGCCAACATGGCAAAACACCGTTTCTACTAAAAATGCAAAAATTAGCCAGGTGTTGTGGCTGCTGCCTGTAATCCCAGCTACTTGGGAGACTAAGACACGAGAGTCGCTTGAACCCAGGAGGTGGAGGTTGCAGTGAGATGTGATCATGCCACTCTACTCCAGCTCAGGTGACAGAACAAGACTCCACCTTAAACAGCAAAACAAACAAACAAAAATTATTATTATTATTTTTTTTAATGTAGAAGGAGTCCCACTATGTTGCCCAGGCTGGTCTCCAACTACTGGGCTCAAGAGATCCTTCTGGCTCTGCCTCCCAAAGTGCTGGGATTGCAGGCGTGAGCCACCGCGCCCGGCCCATCCTCCAGGATTCTGTTGGATCCTCATCAACATTTCCCCTCCTGTCCAAAATATATCATGGATCCCACCTTTTCTCCTCGACCCTAGTTAAAGTCCCATCACTTGGCACCTCCAAAATTGAAAAACCCAAGGGCATCTCTGTTCCTACTTCTGCTGGCTTGTAACCCACCTCCCAGGAATAGCCTGAAGGTCTTTTGAAAATGTAAATCAGATCAAGTCATTTTTCGCACTCAAAACCCTCCAATGGCTCCAAATGTACTTATCCCAAATCGTCACTATAATATCTGTGGCGATGTAGCTCCACTTATCTCTCTGACCCCAGCTTAAACATAAGCCGGCACCCAGCTGACTTCTCTCGTCTAAATTTAGCTGCCCCACCCCCACTCTTGGCTCAATTTATAGAAATTGGCTCAATTTTTATTTCCTTTATACAACATATCACAGTAACTCTCATTTATTGTCTCTCTCCCCTCAAGAGACTGCAGGCTCCAAGAGAATACAGCCCTTGTCTGTCTTGGTCCCTTCTCTATTTACAAAGCCGAAGTAGGAGCTCAGTAAATGTTTGTTGAATGAATGAATGTCCTCAATTAGTCTAATTCTGAGTGGGGGAACGTGGAGGAAGTTCCAAAGTCATCTAGACCACCCACTTCTACCCCCAAACTCTCCCTTGGGCATTCGAGAAGCATCACTAAGACCCTTGAAGAATTATCCCCTACCCCAACATAGGTGCTCCAATCATAAACCCCCACGTTTTTCAGGGTCACCTTTCCAACCTTCTACCCTAGAATTAGCCCTAGAATTCATGAGGCCCCGCCCCTTACAAGGCTCCACCCAAATTATGCAAATTATCCCTGGTAAGCCCCCTTCCCTGGACCCAAACCCGCCCCACAAGACAACACCGTCCTCAGACTCCGCCCCCATCCAGGCCCCGCCCACCATCCATAGATCCCTCCCCCACCCCGCCCACCATGGCATAGTCTCCTCCCCTGCCCCGCCCCTCGCGAAACGCCAAGAAGCCCCACCCCCAGGGCCATAGCACTAAATACCTCCCCCGCCCACCCCTCATAGGCCACGCCCCGGACCCGCCCCCTACACTACGACCTCCTCCCACCTCCAGCCCCACGCCCAGGCCCCTTCCTTGCCCGCACCAGGTCCAGTGGCTCCTGGGATCGCGACTCCGGGGTCGGTGAGCTCGGACTCTGGGGCTCTGGGCGCGCAGCGGCCATCTTGTACCCAAGCCCCGCCCCCGAGGCCAATGTTCGCTCTGAAAGGAGGTGGGGCTCACACTGGGGAAAGAGCTACTGCGCAGGCGCACTGGGGGGCTGCGAGGGGGCGTGGTGCAGCAGGGGGCGGGGCGGGGCGGGGCGTGGCGTGGCGGCTGAGCCCGGGAGAATGTGAGTTGTTCCTTCTGTAATTACCTGTCTGTCCCTCCGAGTGTACCCTCTGTGTGGCGCTAGGATGCCTGTAACACCCTGGGAACAAATCCGAACGTTCCTTCTAAACCAACGCAGGCCGACTCGAGGCTCTGGCAGTCAGGGGAACCTCAGGAGAACTGAAGAAGCTTTGCTTTGTTTCCACGGTAAACGTTTTTGTGATTACCTCTGCACTGCTCATGACAACGTAATGACGCCAAGTTTATAAACGTCGGTGTAGGCCGGGTGCGGTGGCTCATGCCTGTATTCTCAGCTACTCGGGAGGCTGAGGTGGGAGGATCGCTTGAGGCCGGGAGGTCGAGGCTGCAGTGAGCCATGATCTCGCCACTGCATCCAGCCTGAGTGACAGAGAGACTCTGTCAAAAAAAAAAAAAAAATGCAGTGTAGAGAAAAATATTCAGTAAACAGCAACACAGGTGGTCCTGGGAGGACGCAAAAATCCGCAAGCTGATGTTATGTTTGGGAGGAAAGAGCTCAAAGACGCGGGGTTTTCGGCAGCATCAAGGACAGGGCTCTTCTTAGCTGCCCAGTTTAGTCATTCCTGGTGGTGTCACCTTGGATAAGTCACTACACTTCTCTGGACCATTTCTCTTTCTTTTGTATAGCACTGTAGAAGCATTGTGACAAACCACTGAGAAGAGATATGGAAGACTTTGGAAACATCTTTAAATGGTTTTCTTGAAAGGGCAGGATAGGAGATACTTAAACATGATCCTAATCATGATCCTTTCATTCATAAATATATATGAAATTATATTTTGTGATATATTGGTATAAAATAAAGATAAATACCACTTAGGCTGAATTATCTCCTCCTCCTCCTCCTTTCTTCTTCTTTTATAGAGATGGGGATCTTGCTGTCTTGCCTTGCCCAGGCTGGTCTTGAACTAGCCTTAAGCAATCCTTCTGCCTTGGTCTTCCAAAGCTATATTTCCCCTTTCTTTTCTTTTGATTTTAAAATAATTTTTTTTTTTGAGATGGAGTCTCGCTCTGTCGCCCAGGCTGGAGTGCAGTGGCATGATCATGGCTCACTGCAACCTCTGCCTCCCGGGCTCAAGCGATTCTCCTGCCTCAGCCTCTTGACTAGCTGGGATTACAGGTGCCCGCCACCATGCCCGGCTAATTTTTGTATTTTTAGTATATACAGGGTCTCACCATGTTGGCCAGGCTGGTCTCGAACTCCTGACCTCAAGTGATCCGCCCACCTCGGCCACCCAAAGTGCTGGGATTACAGGTGTGAGCCACTGCGCCCGGCCTAAAATAAATTTTTAAATGTTGTGGGTCCCTAAGAGTATCATGGGCCCTAGGCACTGTATCTACTACTGTGTCTAATGCTTAAGTCAGCCCTTTCTGTCCAGGTTTCCTAATCTGCAAAGTGAGGATGATAATAAAAGCTACTTCACACAGTTGCTATGATGATTAAAGAAGTCATTATATGTCAAGGATTTTGGACAATGTATGGCACACAGTAGGTGCTATGAGTTAGCTATAATAATTACTACCATTTGGCACTCCCACTAGCAATAAATAGGGACCTTTGTTGCTTAACATTCTTATCAATTTCTGATACTCAAACTTTAAAATGTTCGCTAATCTCTTGGGTGTGAAATCATTTCATTTCTTTTCTCTTTTTTGAGAAACAGCCCAGGCTGGAGTGCAGTGGCGTGATCTCAGCTCACTGCAACCTCCACCTCCCTGATTCAAACAAATTTCCTGCCTCAGCTTCCCAAGTAGCTGGGACTACAGGTGTGACACGTCATTATGTTATCACAAGTGGTGCAGAGGTAACCACAAAAACCTTTACTGTGGAAACAAAGCAAAGCCTCTTCAGTTCTGCTGAGGTTCCACTGACTGCTAGAGCCTCGAGTCGGCCTGCGTTGGTTTAGAAGGAACGTTCGGATTTGTTCCCAGGGTGTTACAGCCCAGCTAATTTTTGTATTTTTGTTTTGTTTTGTTTTTTGTTTTTTGTTTTTAGTAGAGACGGGGTTTCACTATATGTTGGCCAGGCAGGTCTCGAACTCCTGACCTCAGCTGATCCACCTGCCTCGGTCTCCCAAAGTGCTGGGATTACAGGCATGAGCCACCGCGCCTGGTCTATTTCTTATTGAGAAGCTCTTTATTAAAAGAGATCATTCATAGCACCCAGAACTCATCCTCCAGTTTCCCTTTTTTGAGAGCTGGAATATGTCATCTCTGCATCCCCTCTGTACATCGCTATAGAGAAGGCATGTATATGGCTCAGTGAGTGTTTGGTGAATGAATGAGTGAGAAATTGAATTCATGCAGATAGAAGAACTTTGTACCAGAACTTAAGGCTATTGAGTATTTTTTTCTCCCCACCCCCACTAAAGCTATTAAATATTCGCAGAGGAGAGCACTGTTTAGTGGAATTACCATAAGCTTTCAAATCAGGCAAACCTGGGTCCAGATCTGTTTATCCGCTTGCTGTGCAACTCTGGGCAAGCAATGTGCCCTCTAAGTGTCTAGCTGACATCTACAAAGTGGGCACCATAATGTCATTTGGCAGGGGTGTAGTTAGCGATTGAGAATGCCGAAGGTCTATGTGATGCCTGGAACCAACTGGTGCTCAATAAATGTGGGTTCTGGCTGGCCTTGGTATTCTCTACTAAGAATACAAAAATTAACGTGCACAGTGGAGCACGCCTGGAGTCCCAGCAACTTGGGGAACTGAGGCAGGAGGATTCCTTCAGCTTGGGAAGTTGAGGCTGCAGTGAGCCAAGATCACACCACTGCACTCTGGCCTGGGTGATAAAGTGAGACCCTGTCTCAACAAATAAATAAACATAAAATAAAATAAATGTAAAATTTTAAAATTTAAAAATGAATCTGGGTTCCTTGCCTTTTCACCTGTTGTCTGGCTTCTGAGTCCCTCGGTGCCTGGCATAACACTAACAGACTATTGCGTGACTTGAGGCTAGAAGCCCTGCTACACGGAGCCATTAGACAATTGCAAGAAGATTTTAGCGGGGCGTGGTGGTGGGCGCCTGTAATTCCAGCTACTCGGGAGGCTGAGGCAGGAGAATTGCTTGAACTGGGGAGGCGGAGGTTGCGGTGAGCCAAGATTGCACCATTGCACTCTAGCCTGGGAGACAGAGCAAGACTCCATCTTAAAAAAAAAAAAAGAAAGAAAAAAGAAAAGAAAATGCCAGGAAGAGTCTTGGACTTGGAATCAGAAGATTTGCCTCGCTTCTTTCCGTCTCTGTCTTCCTGTAAAACCTGAGCACTTCACTTCTCCTCATGGAGCCTAGATTTCCTGCCTTTTAAAAGAAATTGGCTGATAGGGTTAGCTAGATGGCTCTGCAATTCCTCTCCCTTTCATTTTTCTATGTGCCCAAGAAAACTGAAAATATACGTTCACACAAAAACTTGTAAACAAATGCTTGTAGCAGTATTATTCATAACAGCCAGAAAGCAGAAACAACCCAGATGTCCATAAACATAAACATGTGGTATATCCATAGAGTAGAATATTATTTGGCCATAAATGAATAAAATACTGATCCGTGTGACAACATGGATGAACCTTTAAAACATTATGCTAACTTAGAGGCTGGGAAGGGTGTGTGGTAGAAGGGGGGATGAATGAAGGTTGGTTAATGGGTACCAACATAGTTACATAGAAGATATACTTTTTTTTTTTTTTTTTTTTTTGAGATGGAGTTTCGCTCTTGTTGCCCAGGCCTGAGTGCAGTGGCACGATCTCGGTTCACTGCAATCTCCGCCTCCCGGGTTCAAGCGATTCTCCTGCCTCAGCCTCCTGAGTAGCTGGGATTATAGGTGCCCACCACCACGCCCAGCTAATTGTTGTGTTTTTAGTAGAGACGGGGTTTCACCATCTTGGCCAGGCTGGTCTAGAACTCCTGACGTGGTGATCTACCTGCCTTGGCCTCCCAAAGTCCTGGCATTACAGGTGTAAGCAACCACGCCCGGTCTGTATATTTCAAAGTAGCTAGGAGAGAGCACTTGAAATGTTCCCAACACATAGAAATGATAAACACTCAAGATGGTGGTTACCGCAAATGCCCCGATTTGACTGATTTGATCATTACGCATTCTATGTGTGTAACAAATACTCACATGTACCCCAAACTCTGTAAAATATTATGTGTCAATAAAATAAAAATTTAAAAATATATTAAGTGAAAGAAGCCAGGCACAAAGGACCACATATTATAAGATTCTATTAATACCAGAATAGGGAAATCTATAGAGGCAGAGTGTAGCTTTGTGGTTCCTTCGGTTGGGTGGGGATAGAGAGTTGGGGGGAGGAAGAATAGAGGAGTGATACCTAAAGGGCATGGGATCTCTTTTTGAGGTGATGAAGGTGTTCTAACGTTGACTATCATGATATTTGCACACAACTATGAATATACTGACTATTGAATTATACACTTTAAATGGGTGAATTGGGTGGGGTTCAGTGGCTCCCACCTCTAATTCTAGCACTTTAGGAGGCAGAGGCAGGAGGATCCCTTGAGCCCAGGAGTTCCAGACCAGCCTGGGCAACACATCACGACAGCCATCTCTACTAAAAACAAAACAAACAAACAAACAAAAACAAAAAACAAAAACAAAAAAAGCCCGGTGTAGTGGTGCATGCCTGTAGTCCCAGCTACTTAGCAGGCTGAGGTGGGAGGATTACCTGAGCCCAGGCGGTTGAGGCTGCAGTGAGCCATGACCGTGGATTGCCACTGCAATCCAGCCTGGGCAACAGAGTGAGACTCCGTCTCAAAAAAACTACAAAGAGGCCAAACGCGGTGGCTCATGCCTGTAATCCCAGCACTTTGGGAGGCCAAGGCAGGAGGATCACCTGAGGTCAGGAGTTGGAGAACAGCCTGGCCAACATGGTGAAACCCCGTCTCTACTACAAATACAAAAATTAGCCAGGCGTGGTGGTGCATGCCTGTAATCCCAGCTACTCCGGAGACTGAGGCGGGAGAATCGCTTGAACCCAAGAGGCGGAGGTTGCAGCGAGCCAAGATCGTGCCACTGCACTCCAGCCTGGGCACAGAGCAAGAATACATCTCAAAAACAAACACACACATGCACACACACACACCCCTCTAAATAAATGGGCAAATTATATATGTAATGATATGTGAATTACATCTCAATAAAGCTGTTTAAAAAATAATTGGCTGAACATGATGACCTTTCAGGATCAAACTGTAGATGATATTTAAAAACTATAAACCTGGTATGGTAGGTATATGGATGTTTACTATGCAATTACTTCAACTTTTCTATATATTTGAAATTTTTCATAATAAAATGTTGGTGTGGGAGCCTGTAGACTGTTTTTGTAATCTGAATTTTGAAAACCCCAAATCAATTCCATGGATAATTCTCATGATACTGTAAGTTCCCTGAAGGTAGACACCATGTTCACATCTTCGCCTCCCATATCTCTGGCATCCACACTAGTGTCTGGGAGTATTCAGATATTCAATACACATGAATTGAATTAGTGAATCAATACATAAGTGTATTGAATGTGAAATGAATAAAGAGATGAATAAGTAGCTGGTAACAATGGCCGTGTGAAGTCCTACGCCAATAGTAATCCTCAAAGAGTAGATTGTCCTTAAACTTTCCTGTTGGATCTGCAAAGTAACAATAAGATTAACAATAATAGCTAATATATATTGAGAGCTCACTGCCAGTGAGGGGACGCAGGTCCAGATTTTGCAGAAAGTGAAGCTTATCCAATTAAGAAAAAGAGTACTAAACAAAATACAAAATAAGATATACAAACGAACATTTAGCATGAGAAAATAAATCCCACCTAATGACATTTACAAGATGATAATTACCATATGCAACCTCCAATTATAAAGCATACAAGATATTTTTTTTTATTTATTTATTTTGAGACGGGGAGTCTCGCTCTGTCGCTCAGGCTGGAGTGCAGTGGTGTGATCTCGGCTCACTGCGAGCTCCGCCTCCCGGGTTCACGCCATTCTCCCGCCTCAGCCTCCCCAGTAGCTGGGACTACAGGCACCCGCCTGCACACCTGGCTAATTTTATTTTTGTATTTTTAGTAGAGGCAGAGTTTCACCGTGTTATCCAGGATGTTCTCGATCTCCTGACCTCATGATCCGCCCGCCTCGGCCTCCCAAAGTGCTGGGATTACAGGCCTGAGCCACCGCGCCCGGCCTAGATATTTTTATTAATTTACAGCCTTACACAGCTCTATAATACTTTCCTCCCTGCATCCTTCGATCTGTTCTTCACATCACAATAATTTACAGTTTAAGAAAGTTTTATTTCAGATTCACGACAGTTGCAGTTTTAGTACTGTCAAGTTTGGGAAAATCAAAATCACGTTTCTTTCAGGTATGAATTTAAGTTTACAGGGCATGGCAAACCTTTTTGAGCAGCGACTAATCTTAAATACTTTGAATTGTTGACACTCGTTACGGAGGGAAGTTGTTGTGCCCGCGAGGAGCTTCGGAAGCTTACGGTTTCTTAGCTTCGTGGTAAATCCACCTCAACAGCTATGTTTAACGACTTTTAAGGGAAAGTATAATATCCGTTTTGCTACACGAAAGGGAGAATCCTGATAGGTAAGACTGGACTCCGGCTTGGAACCGGATTGTGGGGGCCCTCCACGCCTGTCTTAGGATCCTTCTTGTCGCTAACCTACCCCGCCTATCTTCAAACAGAAAAACTCGGAGGTTCCCAGAACGGAGAGTCGGGAGCCCCACTTGGCTCCTGGCTGGTTCCGAGCGAGTTCCTCCCCATTCTGGCGCCTCATGTTTTCGTCTGTGTGATGAGGTGGGCACTTCCCGATCTCCCTGTTGGTTCTCAGCGCTGTCAGAACAAAAATGAACGACAGACAGGAAGCCCCTCTGCGGAGAGTGATGGTTTGGGGAGTTGTGGGGCGGAGGGGTCCCACTTACTGAAGCGGGTGGGGTGGCTCAGAGCGGAGAGCGGCTCCTTCCTCTCGGAGCCTTGTGTTTCCAGCCGGAGCGTTTTCGCAAAGGACCCAAAACACGCCCCTTCTTCCCAGGGACTCTCCCCAGAAGTCACGGCCCGGCCTCCCCTAAAAGCACTTTCACTGGCCGCCGTTTCCGCTCGGCTGGACCAGAGAAGCAGCCCGGATAGCCGACCCAACCCGCGTAGAACCCGCTGGCTCCAGTGTTGAGGAGCTTAGAGAAGGAGAGAATATAACAAGCCGGACGGCTGCGCCTGGGGAGAGGGCAACCATAGAGAGGCGGGCGGGTAGAAGGGCCAGTGTGGGAGTGGAGACGAGAGGAAGCCTGCGGGTAGATGGGCAAAAAGGGAAAACCCTGGAGACGCGGAGCGGCTAGACCGGCAGTCCTGAGCGAGATGCGGTGTCGGGCGGGCCGCTGGCCTCCGAAGGCGGCAACGGAAAACGGATCTTCTTGGGTTGAGGGATGTTGGCGTGTTGGGAGGACTTTAGTTTCAGTCCAACGCTACCAGCGTGCCCTAGAGCTGTGAACTCTTAGTCGGCTTCATATTTGTCACTTGTTAAACAGAAATGATTCTGTTACCTCTCAGGGTAATGAAATAAAATCAGGTATGAAAGGACCAAGCATAATGCCTTTGCACAATGTGGGACACCTGGGAAGGGCTGCTAGTATTATTTTACCACTCTGAAATTCTTCTGCAGCTCTGAAGTTCATCAGGGAATTCAAACCGGGAACTCGTGCATTAAAAGAGAGAGATCTGAGGATTCCCAGATAATCACTCTCGAGGTCTCTCCATCTCCAAAGCCTCGTCCCTAGCTGAGACCTCATTCTTTCTCATCTGGGTCACAGCACCAGCCAGCCTCCTCCCTTCCCTAGTCTCTCAGCTCCCAACTCAGCCGCTTAACACACACAGACAGACTTTTTTTTTTTTTTTTTTTGAGATGGAGTCTTGCTCTGTCTCCCAGGCTGGAGTGCAGTGGCGCAATCTCGGCTCACCGCAACCTCCGCATCCCGTGTTCAAGCGATTCTCCTGCCTCAGCCTCCCGAGTAGCTGGGACTACAGGCGCGTGCCACCACACCCGGCTAATTTTTTTTTTTTAGTTTTAGTAGAGGCGGGGTTTCACCATGTTGGCCAGGCTTGTCTCGAACTCCTGACCTCAGGTGATCCACCCACCTCAGCCTCCCAAAGTGCTGGGATTACAGACGTGAGCCACCGCGCCCGGCCACAGACAGATCTTTCTAAAAACTTTTTCTAAAACCCGTGCTTTCCCAGCTCTAATCTCTTCTGCTGCTTCCTCTTGAATCAAGACCCAAAAAAAAAAAATCAATTCCTCAGCCTAGCATTTGAGGCTATTCATGAGGTAGTGGCAGCTGAGCTCTCCAGCCTCACCTCTCACCACGTTATTCTCTATCCTGACTCCTCCACATGTCCAGCTGCTAAGTCTTGGGCTGTTCCTGCTGCCTCAAGTAACCGTTCTGGTGTAACTTGTTCATTTTTTTTTTCTTTCAGGACTTATTTCCTCTGGAAAGCCACTTTTGACTCCTGCCTACCTCCAGCTCCCAGGCAGTGTGAGGTGCCCCTGCAGCTCTCTCCTGTGCTGCTTTTCTGTGCCACTCATTCTGGAGGAATCCCAATGCTCTCACCAAATGGTGGTCCCGTGTAGCTTAGAGCCCTTCCATGATGCCCCAGTGCCTCTGGCACAAAGTCCAAGTTGGTTTTGTTTTGTTTTGTTTTTGAGACAGAGTCTTCGCCCAGGCTGGAGGGCAGTGGCGGGATCTTGGCTCACTGCAACCTCCACCTCCCGCGTTCAAACGATTCTCCTGCTTCAGCCTCCTGAGTAGCTGGGACTACAGACGTGCGCCACCATGCCCCGCTAATTTTTGTATTTTTAGTAGAGACGGGGTTTCACCGTATCGGCCAGGCTGGGCTCGAACTCGTGAGCTCAGGTGATCCGCCCGCCTCGGCCTCCCAAAATGCTGGGATTACAGGTGTGAGCCACCATGCCCGGCCAAGTCCAAGTTCTTTAGTCTGGTAGTTGTAGATGTCTCCACCAGCATCGTCCCCTGCCTGGTCCATTGTGTGTGCTCAGGTGCCCTGAAAGATGGACAGTTATTTAGGCTCTTTCAGTCCTGGCTTTTGCACCCACTTCCCCATCTTGGCTAACTCTCTTGTGTTCTCCAAGACAACTCAGTTGTCACCACTGGAAAACCTTTCTAATACTATTCCTCTCCCCTGCTGAGTCAAGTGGCCCTTCTGGCCTCTTGGAGCTATCATTGCACTTATGACCCTGCATTATAATTGCCTGTTTACCTGTCTACTTCTGTAGACCTGTCTGTCCAATATGGTTAACTTACTAGCCACATATGGCTTGAAATTGCGTTAGGCCAAATTGAAACATGCTGTAAGTGGAAAATAGACACCAGACATCGAAGATTTAGTACAACGAAAATGAATGTAAAACATCTCAGTAATTTTTATACTGATTACATGTGAAAATTTTTGACAATATTTTAGATAGGATGGGTTAAATAAAATGTTATTCATATGCACTTCACCTGTTTGTTTTTTACTTTATGAATGTGGCAACTATTAGAAATAATTATATATGTATATTTACAGTGGCTAGCATATACATAGGAGACTATAGGTGTAAGTATTTCCTTGCTCTGTTGGCTGAAAGGGCCTAGAAGCAATGATGCCCCAGTAGCAATGAGCACCCTAAGCACCCAGATGTTGGTTTCTGATACCAATCTCCAAGGACTCCTTGGGAATATGGCTGATGGTAGGAATGGGGCAAGAAATATACAAGATGAGCCCAAACCATCTTCTTTTTTTATTTTTTATTTTATTATTACTATTTTTTTTTTTGAGACAGAGTCTTGCTCTGTCGCCCAGGCTGGAGTGCAGTGGCGCAATCTGTGCTCACTGCAAGCTCCGCCTCCTGGGTTCACGCCATTCTCCTGCCTCAGCCTCCCGAGTAGCTGAGACTACAGGGGCCTGCCACTACGCCCGGCTAATTTTTTGTTATTTTTAGTAGAGGTTTCACCGTATTAGCCAGAATGGTCTCGATCTCCTGACCTCGTGATCTGCCCGCCTCGGCATCCCAAAGTGCTGGGATTACAGGCGTGAGCCACCGCGTCTGGCAGGTTTGTTTTTTGACAGAGAGTCTCACTCTGTCGCCCAGGCTGGAGTGCAGTGGCACGATCTTGGCTCACTGCAGCCTCTACCTCTTGGGCTCAAGTGAGTCTCCTGCCTCAGCCTCCCAAGTAGCTGGGAATACAGGCACCTGCCACCACGCCCGGCTAATTTTTATATTTGTAGTAGAGACAGGGTTTCACCATGTTGGCCAGGATGGTCTCAAATTCCTGACCTCAAGTGATCCGACTGCCTCGGCCTCCCAAAGTGCTGGGATTACAGGCGTGAGCCACTGTGCCCGGCCCCCTTTTCTTTTTCTCTTTTTTTTTTTTCTGAGACAGAGTCTTGCTGTGTCGCCCAGGCTGGAATACAGTGGTGCAATCTCGGCTCACTGCAAGCTCTGTCTCCCAGGTTCATGCCATTCTCCTGCCTGAGCCTCCTGAGTAGCTGGAACTACAGGCACCCGCCACCTCGCCTGGCTAATTTTTTTTTTTTTTGTATTTTTAGTAGAGACGGGGTTTCACCTTGTTAGTCAGGATGGTCTCAATCTCCTGACGTCGTGATCCGCCCGCCTCGGCCTCCCAAAGTTCTGGGATTACAGGCGTGAGCCACCATGCCCAGTCTCTTTTTCTTTCTTTCTTTCTTTTTTTTTTTTTTTTTTTTTTGAGATGGGGTCTTGCTTTGTCATCCAGGCTGGAGTGCAGTGGCACAATCATAGCTCACTGCAACCTCGACCTCCTGGGCTCAAGTGATCCTCCTACCTCAGCCTCCTGAGTAACTTGGACTACAAGTGTTCACGCCATCATGCCCGGCTGTTTTGCATTTTTTTGTAGAGACAGGGCTTCACCATGTTGCCCAGGCTGGTCTTGAACTTCTGGGCTCAAGCAATCCTCCCGACTTGACCTCCCAAAATGCTGGGATGACAGACGTGAGCTACCGTGTCTAGCCGCATAATTTCTTTCTTTTCTTTTCTTTTCTTTTTTTGAGACGGAGTCTTGCCCTGTCACCCAGGCTGGAGTGCAGTGGCGCGATCTTGGCTCACTGCAACCTCCACCTCCTGGGTTCAAGCAGTTCCCTGCCTCAGCCTCCCGAGTAGCTGGGATTACAGGTGTCTGCCACCACACCCAGCTAATTTTTGTATTTTTAGTAGAGACGGGGTTTCACCATCTTGGCCAGGCTGGGCTCAAACTCCTGACCTCCTGATCCGCCCGCCTCGGCCTCCCAATGTGCTGGGATTATAGGCGTGAGCCACCGCACCAGGCCTATTGCCATTTCATTCAACCTCTCTGGTACTCAGTTTCCTTATCTGTGAAATGTTACTGCTGAATTTGAGAAACCAAAGGGCCTTCTTCTTCCAAATTCTAGTCGTGAGTTACGTAAGGTTCCTTAGTGAGGCTGAACGAGTCTTTGAACTTGAGTTTCTGTAGGCTAGAGGAAACACAGTAGCCCTACCTGCTTTTTCCAGGTTCTAAGGTGGGTGAGACATTTTGATATTTTGGTCTTTGTCGCCCCCACGAGGCCTAGGAGGGTGCCCTGTCGCAGCAGGTGTCCAGTAAAGATCAATCCGCCAGGTGCGGTGGCTCAGGTCTGTAATCCCAGCACTGTGGGAGGCCGAGGCGGGCGGATCACCTGAGGTCGGGAGTTCCAGACCAGCCTGATCAACAGGGAGAAACCCCGTCTTTACTAAAAATACAAATTAGCCCGGCGTGGTGGCGCATGCCTGTAATCCCAGCTACTCGGGAGGCTGAGGCAGGAGAATCGCTTGAGCGCGGGAGGCGGAGGTCGCGGTGAGCAGCGCTGAGATCTCGCCATTGCACTCCAGCCTGGGCAACGAGAACGAAACTCCGTCCCCGCCCCCCCCAAAAAAGTGAAAAAGATTTACTTGCCACCTAGGGTAACTGCTGGTCTTCTTTCCCCCGTTAGTCTCACTCAGGAGGCGGGTAATCTATTTTAACTCTGCACCTGCTGGACTTTGTGAATGGGGAGTTTACTCTCTGGTCTCAGCAGCCCCATCGATAAAATGGGAATAACTTATCTCCTCCTTGTCAACAGCCAGAAGGTGGTGATTTGCCAAATCTAAGACATCTATTTTCTTGCCTTTTTCTTCTTTATTTCTTCCTCTCATTTTTAAAACTGGATAGTCCCAGGACTTCTCCCAAACCAGGATGAGTTGCTCACCTATTTTGTCCTCACTTGTATCCTTAAGTCCAAACTGTCATTACCTTATTGACCACCACGGGGTGCCCTACACATGTAGTACTGTGGTTGAAGACAGCTCAGGAGGAGGCAAAGAAAGAGGGCCCAGTTCCCAGCCTTGCCCTGAGTTCCTACAAACCTTCACGAGCCTGCTCTACTTCACACAGCATCATGTCTCACACTCAGCATCCTCCTGGCCCTATGATATGAACATGTGTGTGGTCCAGTGGAAAGGTCTTTAAGTACTCCAGCAGCCTCTGCTAACACTGGCTAACCAGCTGGGTGGATGATCACTGCCTGTCTGCCCACTGTTCCCAACATTTCCAGGAGCTGGCCCAGCATATCCCGGCTGGCTGCGGAGGCTGAGGCCACCTACTTTATTTTATTTATTTATTTATTTTTTGTGACAGGGTTTCATTCTTGTTGCCCAGGCTGGAGTGCAATGGCGCCATCTCGGCTTACTGCAACCTTCGCTTCTCGGGTTCAAGTAATTCTCCTGCCTCAGCCTCCCGTGTAGCTGGGATTACAGTCACGCGCCACCACGCCCGGCTAATTGTGTATTTTTAGTAGAGACGGGGCTTCTCCATGTTGGCCAGGCTGGTCTCGAACTCCCGACCCAGGTGATCCTCCTGCCTCAGCTTCCCAAAGTGCTGGGATTACAGGTGTGAGCCACCCCGTCCGGCCTCTTTAGGTGATCTTTAGAGCTGGATATCATTTCCCTCCATTACGTAGCCTTGCAGAGGGAAGCGACATTATTGTTAACCAAAATAAGTTACTGAGGCAAGAGCCTCAATCACTCCAGAGCTTATATATCCAGAGCTTGAGGGCAGACCTGGGAAAGGCAAGAGTCACAGAAAACCTCTGTGGCTTGTGGAAGAGGTTTTCAGGAGGCTTAATATTTATACATTTCCTTAAAGGAGGGAAGGCAGGTAGGAAGAGGGTGACAGATGGAAGAATGATTGAGCTCATCGTTTTTGTTCTGTACCTGGGAAGATAAGCATTATCAGTGTGAAATCTAACAGACTTTAGTTTTAGGAGCTAGACTTAGATTGCAAACCTAAAGTTACAAGGGACATGTTCTTCTTCTTCTTATTATTTTTATTTGAGACAGAGTCACTCTGTCATCCACACTGGAGTGCAGTGGCGCCATCTTGGCTCACTGGAACCTCCGGCTCCCAGGTTCAAGCGATTCTCCTGCCTGGGCCTCCCAAGTAGCTAGGATTACAGGTGTGCGCCACCCCGCCTGACTAATTTTTTTGTGTGTATTTTTTTTAGTACAGATGGGGTTTCACTATGTTGGCCAGGCTGGTCTTGAACGTCTGACCTCAGGTGATCCGCCCGCCTCGACCTCCCAAATTGTTGGGATTACAGGTGTGAGCCACAGCACCCGGCCCATGTTCTTGTTTTATGGGAGGATCGAGGACAGCAAAGAACAATCTGTACTGGTGGTCATATGGAGATACTTGAGACCCTTTGTTTTTCTGTGAGGGTCTGGCTAATGTGTAATGCTTTGACACAAGGTTGTGAAGCAACAGCTGTTGATTTGGGAAGAGATAGCAGTGTTGCGTAACTCAGTCTCCAGGCTTAACCTTCCCTTTGGCATAATGAATTTGGCAGCCCTGGACTTTTATTTTCCTTTACATCCTACTAGCCAGCTTTGACTAGCAGTGTGATCCAGGGCCAATGACTGCCCCTCTATGGCCTTGGCGTTACCACCTAACCAATAGGGATATGGTACTCCATTTTCTTGCCATGGAGCAAATCAAGAGTTAGGGCCTGACTGTCTTCAACTGTCTCATGAGTTGAAGAATTTCAGCCCTCTGCCTTTGCTCTGTAGCAACAGACAAATCACTAGACCTTTCTGATTTCAGGTCCTATTTGTAGAAAGACTTTGTGCTGTCTTTCTTACTCTAGAAAGTCTTTCCTGGCCGGGCACGGTGGCACACGCCTGTAATCCCAGCACTTTGGGAGGCCGAGGTGGGTGGATCACTTGAGGTCAGTTCAAGACCAGCCTGGCCAACATGGTGAAACTCCCATCTCTACTAAAAGTACAAACATTAGCCGGGGGTGGTGGTGTGTACCTGTAATCCCAGCTACTCGGGAGGCTGAGGCAGAATAGCTTGAACCCAGGAGGTGGAGGTTGCAGCAGCAGCCGAGATCACACCACTGCACTCCAGCACTCCAGCCTGGGCAACAGAGCGTGACTCCGTCTCAAAAAAAAAAAAAAAGAAAGAAAGAAAAGTCCTTTTTTTTTTTTTTGACGAAAGCCATCTCTGTTGTATTCCCTCCCTCAGCATCCGGCACGGTGCCAAACAGTGATTTCATTTTAACTTTTGTGTAGTGTGTGTGTGGAGTAGCAAGGTGCGCGACGCAGGAACCTTTCTCTTGTGGGTGCGTTTCTGGCCCGAGTGCTTTCCTGCTGCTCTCCGAATCCGGAAGCTGCCGGAGAAGTCGGAGCATCCCGGAAGTCGTCCCTGCGGCTTCTTCCGGACGTGAAAGTTTGCTGCGTAGGGATAGGGAGACCGGGCCGGACTGCGGGGAGTGAGCAGGTTCAGCAGTGACGGCATTCTTAAGAGTCCTGTCCAAGTGAGGGACTTGGGGTGTGGGACACAGTGGCCCCCAGGGCAGTGGGCGTTGGAAACTGAGAGGCCCTGCTAAGGAGGCTTGGGGAGGGGCTGCGGAGACCAGGGGACGAGGTATAGGAAGAGGAGGGCGGGAAGCTTTGGTAGTGGGCTTCTTGGATCCCAGTTGCCCCAGAGGCACAGGCCTGGGCATCACTGTATTTCCCAAGGGGAGAAGGGGCTATTTCCCATGGGAAGACAAAGTGGGATGAATAGTGGACCTTGAGAAGAAGGGGTGGCCAGGAAAAGGTTCCTGAAGGAGGCAGGACCCAGACTGCAGGCTGGGGAGGGTTTGGGCAGCCAGAGGGAGGTGAGGGTGCTGGAGCGGGGGTCAGTCGGTCACTCTGGCCGGAGATCTGAGTGGCCTCTGCCTCCTCTGTGCTGTGGAGTGCATCTGACTGCCAGCCTCGCTGGACCGTTGAGAGGATTCATCGAGACCCTGGATATGAATATGCAGTGTGAACTGAAGTTTGGGGACATGAGTAATCAGTCACAGTGGCCCAAGATTTGAGGTGTAAATGGAGAAGTCAGAATGATTCGCTGCAGCTGTCTGGAACAGGTTGGGTGAGGGCAAGGGTGGGAAAGGTGGCTGAGGCCAGGCTGTGAGAGGCCTTTCATGCCAGGCTGAGGGGGTTATACTATAGGGAGGATTGTAAGCAGAGGAGCTGGTGAACTGGTGAGCAGGGCATATAGGTGACACCTAGCCAACTTGAGAGATCAGAATACATGATTCCAGAAGGCTAAGGAGAAGGCTGCCAGTAGAGTAAAGGGGAAGAATTCCCAGGGCGAGGAAAACACATAAGTCTTTGTGTGTGGAGCTGTGTAAATTCAAGGTCTGGCCAGGGGGCTGTGAGATGCCGTGTGTGCTTGGAGCACAGGAATGAGAAGTGAGGTGGGGAAGTGGCTGGGCCACCTCACAAAGGGCCTCAAATTCTTGGCTGAGAAACTCGAACTTGGTCCTGAGGGTAAAGGGAGCCGGGAGAATGTTACGCATGGTGCTGAAGTTGCATTCAGTACAGCTGTGAGAAGCATCTGTCGGGGTCAGGCCAGTGTGGGAGGGGAACTGGAGGCCAGGGTACCAGATATGGTGGTCCAGGTGAGAAGGAAGGGGCCAGAACTTGGCTTGGAGAATGGAGGTCAGTGCCCTCAGGGGGTGGAGGTGATGGAATTTGGTGCTTGTCTGGCTTTGGGGAGTGAGGCAGTGGGTGGAAATGGGGACGTTCAAAGTTCTAGATGGTGTGGCAAGAATTTTGTCTAGATGGTGTGGCTTCCTCATGATCATGTCTTGGGGTTGAGCAGGGGTTCTCTTTGGTGGGGAGCTGGGTAGGGAGGTTAATGCTTGACTTTCGGATGGGGTGATCAAATTCATTCATTTATTCATTCAACCAATATCGAATTGATTCCTTACCATTTCCTGAAAGACCTTTGATAGATTCTGAGGGTAGAATGTTGACCAGGATGGAGCTGGGCCTTGGAGAGTGGGGAAGGCAGGCAATAACACAGCAGGCAGTAGATCAACGAGGCCATATCATGGATTGTGCTGTGGGATGTGAAGGAAATGAACATACAGAGGATGCAGAGCAGGGCACCTCGAGCTAACACGGTCACTAAAGGCTGCTATGACCAAGTGTTCTGTGAGCTGAACCCTGAAGGCCAGGAAGGAGTCACTCTTGTGAGGGGCTGAAAGGAACATCACAGAGAGGGGAGGAGCTGGCACAAAGGCTCTCCAGTTGGGAGAGGCTGGTGCACTGGGCAAGGGAAAGGCAGCACCATGGTGCCCAGAAGGGAAGGCAGCTGAGGGGCCAGTCTACGCAGGGCCTTGCAGAGTGTCTGGGTTTACTCTAAGGGCAGAGGGGAAGGTTTTGATCATAACGCACTGCAGTCTGAAACTCCTGGGCTCAGGCAATCCTGTCTCAGCTTCCTGGGTAGTTGGGACTGTAGGCAGGCACCACCACCTCTGCCTAATTATTATTATCATTTTTTTTGGAGAGACAGGGTCTCAATATGTTGCTGTGTCTCAGAGGGTAAGGTTTTAAGTCAGGGAATGATTCTGTGACCTTAAAAAATCAATTGGAAATTGCCACAGGGAAGGGAGGGAGAAGGCCAGGCATGGTGGCTCACGCCTATAATCCCAGGACTTTGGGAGGCTGAGGCAGGCGGATCGCTTGAGGCCAGGAGTTCGAGACCAGTCTGGGCAATAGGGTGAAACCCTGTCTCTTCTAAAATTATAAAAAATTAGCCGGCCGTGGTGGTGCACGCCTGTAATCCCAGCTACTGAGGAGGCTGAGGCAGGAGAATCGCTTGAACCTGGGAGGTGGAGGCTGCAGTGAGCCGAGATCGTGCCACTGCACTCCAGCCTGGGCGACAGAGTGAGACTCTATCTGAAAAAAGAAACAGCAACAAAAAAACGAGAGGGGAGGGAGAGAGTGATGGAGGGGGAGGCTGCTGCTGCTACAAGCTGGGGGTAAATGGTGGTGGTTTGCGCTGGGGTGGCAGCGGCGATGGTGGGATTACAGGGAAGTGTGTGGCTTGCCAACAGGGGTCATGTGCACTGACCCAGTGTGGGCAGAGGCAGGTGCTGTCCTGGCCATCCCGCCTGTGGATGTGTGACCTCAGGCCAATCACACGATCTCTTTGAGCTCTGCTTCCCTCATCTGTAAAACAGGGATCCTCATGGTACTTTCCTTGTAGCTCTGCCCTGAGAATGCTGTGCATTTAGCAATGGCTGTTCCCGAGTGAGGGCTCAATAAATGTTGGTTATTGTTGTCATTATTTCTGGAGATAGCAGTGGGGGTGGGGGTTGTGGCCACTATAATGCCACTAGTTATATGGTCTGAAACTCAAGAGAGGGATTGTATTAGTTTCATTGTGTCTCTATGAGTGAATACCTGAGGCTGGGTAATTTATAAACAAAAGAAGTTTAGTTGGCTCACGGTTCTGCAGGCTGTACAGGACGTGTGGTCCTGGCAGCTGCTTCTGGCAAGGGCTTCAGGAAGCTTACAATCGTGGTGAAAGGTAAAGGGGTAGTTGGCATATCTCATGGTGGGGGGAAAAGACTGGTGGGAGGTGACACGCTTTTTTTTTTGGTTTGTTTGTTTGTTTAGACGGAGTCTTGCTCTGTTGCCAGGCTGGAGTGCAGTGGCACAATCTCGGTTCACTGCAACCTCTGCATCCCGGGTTCAAGTGACTCTCCTGCCTCAGCCTCCCAAGTAGCTGGGACTACAGGCGCCCGCCACCACGCCCAGCTAATTTTTGTATTTTTAGTAGAGACCAGGTTACACCGTGTTGGCCAGGATGGTCTCGATCTCGACCTCGTAATCCGCCCACCTCGCCCTCCCAAAGTGTTGGGATTACAGGCGTGAGCCACCGCACTCAGCCTGACATGCTCTTTTAAACAACTAGATCTCATGTGAACTCAGCGAGATCTCACTTATTACCTCGAGGATGGCACCAAGCCATTCATGAAGGATCCACCCGCATGATCCAAATGCCTCCCACCAAGCCCCATCTCCAACATTGGGGATTACATTTCAACATGAGATTTGGAGGAGGCCAGGTGTGGTGGCTCAACCCTGTAATCCCAGCACTTTGGGAGGCTGAGGCAGGTGGATCACCTGAGGTCAGGAGTTGGAGACTAGGTGGCCAATATGGTGAAAGCCGTCTCTACCAAAAATATAAAATTGTTATATTTTATATAATACAGCTGGGCGTGGTAGTGCATACCTGTAATCTCAGCTATTTGGGAGGCTGAAACAGGAGAATCACCTGAGCCCGGGAGGTGGAGGTTGCAGTGAGCCTAGAATTGCACCACTGCACTTTAGCCTGGGCAACAGAGCAAGACTCCACCTCCAAAAAAAAAAAAAAAGATTTGGAGGGGACAAACATCTTAACTATATCAGGGATCTTGGCAAGACACTCAGGTTGGGTAATTGTCCAAGTAGACCAGGGGTTCTCAACCAGGAGCAATGTTGCCTCCTAGGGGACACAGGCAATGTCTAGAGACATTTTGGGTTGTCACAACTCGGGGTTGGGGGAGGGTGCTACTGGCATCTGGTGGGTGGAGGCCAAGGATGCTGCTCAACACCCTACAGTGCACAGGATGGTCCCCAACAACAAAGAGTGGTCTGGCTCAAAATGTGTGGTGGCCCACGCCCGTAGTCCCAGCTGCTTGGGAGACTGAAGTGGAAGGATCACTTGTGCCTGGGAGGTTGAGGTTGCAGTGAGCCAGAAGCATGCCAGTGCACTCCAGCGTGGGCGACAGAGTGAGACTCTGTCTCAAAAATATACACACTGCTCAGTTAAATGTTTAAAAAGTACCTTGTGTCCCAAACCAAATATAACTGTGAGGGCTTTTGGGCCCTTGGGCCTCCAGTTTACAACTGGTTGACAGTGGTCTCTGGAATTGTTCCATAAGGTAGGAGCCATATGTGGCTTAAATTTTGATTATGGGAAATTATTATTTTTTGAGACGGTCTCCCTCTGTTGCCCAGGCTGCAGTATAGAGGCTCGATCTTGGTACACTGCAACCTCCACCTCCTGGGTTCAAGTGATTCTCCTGCCTCAGCCTCCCAAGTAGCTGGGACTGCAGGGGAGCACCACTACGCCCAGCTAATTTTTGTACTTTTAGTAGAGAAGGAGTTTCACCATGTTGGCCAGGCTGGTCTCGAACTCCTGACCTCAGGTGATCCGCCCACCTTGGCCTCCGAAAGTGCTGGGATTACAGGTGTGAGCCGCCGTGCTGATTATGGGAAATTTAATACAATTTAAAATTCAGGTCCTCTGATACACCAGCCACATTTCAAGAGTGTAAGAGTCCCACGTGGCTAGTGACTGTCATAGAACTTTCCACCATTGTAGAAAGTTCTGATGGACAGTGCTCTAGGACGTAGCTGTGGCACCCCTAGGGTCTTGGGGCTCGCTGCGACAGTTACTCCTCTTCTGTCCCCCACTCCCAGCTGCACCTGCACCTGCAGATGCTGCTGCTGCCGCCCTCCAGCGAGGCCGTGGCGCCACGTGGCTGGAGGAGGAGCTGCAGCTGCCCCGAGTGCTGCCGCGTGTGCAGCTCTCCAGTGCGGCTGCAGCGCCACCGCGCGTTGCTTTCGACGCCCGAGTCCTTCGCATGCGCAGCCAGCGCCCGGGCCTCAAGTGCCCCAGGACCTGGCACAGCCCGCGAGCCCGCATCAGGCTTCCAGTGGGCCCCGTGGGCAGTGCCAGCCTTTCCCACCTCCACATCTCGCAAAGCCTGGCCTTCGCTGCGCCTCGGTCGCCACGTGCCTTCTGGAAATATCACACCTCCCCACCTGCGCATGTAGCCGTCCTCTGTGGGCCTCGGTTCCCGCATGTGCCCCGTGGGAAGAACACACCTTCCCCAACTATCTGGCAGCGTCTGGCCTTCTCCGGGCCTCGGTCTCCCCATTTGCTGGGTGGAGAATCACGGCCCGGCCACATCGGAGCAATGGCTGGCCTCTGGACCTCGGTCTCTACATTTGCTCAGCCGGCAGGAACATACCTTCTCCGGCCCTCTACCTCGGTGGGTGGCCACGGCCGAGCAGGCAGCGACGGCCCAGTGGAAAGAGAACAAACCCTTGTGGGCCTTAGGGCAAAGACGTAATTTTGCTTAGTCTCGGTTTATTGGCCAATCTGTTGTCAAGCGTCGGAACTGTTCCGATCGGGAGGTGGGAGGGGAGCGGGGCCGCCGGGGGCGGGCGTCTTCAGTGGACCCCGCGCCTCCGGTCCCCTCCTCGCAGGGCGCTCCGCAGAGGCGAGGGGTGGGAGCGCCGGCTCCAGGCGGCGGAACCTCCGCACCGGGCTCGCGCGCTTCCGGCCGGCGCCTTTTCCCAGGGACGCCGCCAACCCCTCGCGCCCCCGCGCCCGCGCCCCCAGTCCCCGCGTCCCCGGCGCCGCCGGCCCGGAGCTGCCCGGAAGTCTCGGTTCCGCCGCCGGCGCTCGCCAGGGGAAGCCCGGGGCCGCCCGGGACCTCGGCCCGTTCCTCCGGACCCGAGAGCCCGCCGCACGGGGTACGGGGGCCGGGATGGAGGGAGGAGCCTGGCCCCGGGACGGCGCCGAGGCCAGGCAGGCTAGGGGAGTGCGCTGGAGCCACCCGGGATGGGGGTGGGGGTCGGGAGCGGCAGGATCGGGCGGAGGAACGGGAGGGGAAGTCGAGGCACCACGGCTCCTTGGGGAAGTGAAGGCAATAGGAGGGGCCCCGGGGCCAGGGGACGGGCGGTGTGTAGCGGGATGGGGGCGAAAACGCCCGGGCGCTGGGGTTCCCAGAAACAAGGGGAGCAGAGCAAAAGAACGGGCGGGGGGCCATGCTGTGTGTAACAGGGGGAGGGATGGGGCTCCTGGAAGAGGTGAAGAAGAGGAGAAGGAGAGATGCCAGACGTACACAGAAAGGAGGGGAAAGTGGGCTTGGGAGAGGTGCTGTGGGAAGCGGAGTCCCGGAGCCTGGTGTGCATAACGGGGTTTGGGAGAAGGCCCCTGATGGGTACAGAAAGAAGTAACGATGTCACCGCCATATATAGGGGTGGGGGAGAAAAGGGGGCCTTTGGGGAGAATGTAGCAGATAGCCAGGTTGCGGGGCGGGGTATACAGAAGGAAGGCATTTGAGGCATTTTGGGATGTATAGATGTAGTGAGACGATGGGTTCCATCGTCTCTAGTGGGGAGAGGTGGCTAGACTTCGAGGTGCTAAGTGTGGGAACAGGATGGAAAAGCCCTAGTGAAATGTGGGGAATTGGGTTAGTGGGGCTCTGGGGAGGTACCTAGAGAGGAAGTGAGGGAGGCCACGGAATATGAAGATGGGGAGGCCCTGCGGCATGTAGTGGGGATGGAGCCCCAGGAGGGTCCGGAGGCCGATGCGGGGGCCGGTGGGGGGTGGGGGGCGGCAAAGGGAGGAGAAGCAACCTGAACTGGGGCTGGGAAACAGGGAAAGAAAACCACAGATTAGAGAAATCTCGGCGGTCAGGAGGCCCGGGGTGTAAGATGTAAAGAGATAAACAGATTTAGGGATTGATTGTCTGCTGGGGTGGGTTGAGAGGAGAAAAGGGAAGAAAAGTCGGGGGACTAGGTCCTCAGACCTGACTTGGGTGGTGTGAGGTGGGCACAGGAGGAGTGGCAGGTGGTGGCGGGGTTCTGCAGAGCTCAGTGGAGGCCCTCTCCGAGGCAGCTTGATGGAACGTGGGAGAGCTGGGCTGGAGTCACAGTTTTTATTTTGCTAGGGAGGTAGTCAGTGGCGCACAAAGGGTAACAAGCAGTGATAGTGGGGATGCTTTCCATTTTAGGAAACTTTTCCTAAAAGGAAGTGGCAATTTTAACTAATCTCCCCTCCGCCGCTCCCAGCTGCCGCTCCAGATGCTGCTGCTGCCGCCGCGGCCACCCCACCCTCGGTCCTCCTCTCCGGAGGCCATGGACCCACCGCCCCCCAAGGCTCCCCCTTTCCCCAAGGCGGAAGGCCCCTCCTCCACTCCTTCCTCGGCGGCGGGGCCCCGTCCCCCGCGGCTGGGCCGCCACCTCCTCATCGACGCCAATGGGGTCCCCTACACATACACGGTGCAGCTGGAGGAGGAGCCCCGGGGCCCGCCCCAGCGCGAGGCGCCCCCAGGAGAGCCCGGCCCTCGCAAGGGCTACAGCTGCCCGGAGTGCGCCCGTGTCTTTGCCAGCCCTCTGCGGCTGCAGAGCCACCGCGTGTCGCACTCGGACCTCAAGCCCTTCACGTGCGGCGCCTGCGGCAAGGCCTTCAAGCGCTCCAGCCACCTGTCGCGGCATCGCGCCACGCACCGCGCCCGCGCCGGGCCGCCGCACACCTGCCCGCTCTGCCCACGCCGCTTCCAGGACGCCGCGGAGCTGGCGCAGCACGTGCGCCTCCACTAAGCTCGAGACCCGGCCTGTGCTGCCCTGCCCGTCTCAGGGCCACCAAGTCTGACCCACACAGCGTCACGCACTCCCACACACACTCCCTGGCTCTGCTGAGGTTACTGCCTTACCCTGGGCCTCAGTTTCCCCAACTTCCAAAGGGAGGCGCATCATTTCTTCCTTACCCCCTTTCTAGCTGTGTGATGTAGACCAAAGTCGTTGCCCCTCTCTGGGCCTGGGAACCAGTCGGAACTGGGTTCCAGTGCAGCTGTGCTGTCTGAGCCTGTGCAAGTGACATGACCTCTCTAAACCTTGGTTTTCTGCTCTCTGGAGCGGTGAACCGGTGGTTGTCTGCGGGGAAGAGATGATAAAGAGCACGGGCACGGTCTGGTTCATTTCTGTATCTACCCCCCTTCCGCCCACGCCCCCGACCCTTTGCTCAATAAACATTCCGCACTCCATTTTCAGGCTCTTCCTTGCGTGTGCGTGCGCGTTGGGTGCTGGGGGGTGGAGACGGGATCTTCCTCGCTTGGGTACTTTCCTCTCGGTGTGTGTTTCTGGCCGGAGCCGTTTCGCGACGGCCCGGGCGCCCCGCCCCCACCTTCCTTCCCTAGACCCTCTTCTCTCTCTTCGGCTTCTCTCTTTCGGCCGGCGCCGCCAGCTCCTGGGGCACACCCAGAGGTCTCCTTCCTGCCGCCGCCTGCAACTGCGAGGGTAGCCCGGGGCCACTTGGAGTCGCCCGGACCTGAGAGGCTGCTGCACTGGGTACGGGGGCCGGGAGGAGGGAGGGGGCTGGGGGCGGGCGGCGGGAGGGGCTGGACCGCGTGGAGGGTACCTGGGCCGGGGCGGGAGTGGGGCAGGCGCCGGAGGGGGCTGTTCTGGAGCTTGGAGGGGGCGAGAACTTACACAGAAAGGCCCAGAAAGCGAGGGCTGCGGCCCCGGGGGTGGAACCCCGGAGAGCGCTGGGACCTAGAACGAGCCTGGTGGTGGCCAGGCGAGGACTGGAGAGAACCTGAGGTGGGTGGACGGGTGGGAGCACGGAGTTGTTCAGACACGTGGCTGGAGAGAGGGCCGGAACCTGGGGGTCCTAACGTCGGAGCCCCTGTGAATAGGCTTGGCTTGTATGGAGGGGATCAGGAAAGGCTTGGGTATGTAGGATGGGCCAACACGCAGACCCTGGAAAGGGCTAGAAGGAGGGGAGGGAGAGGCCTGGAGGCCTGCGGGGTGGGGCACCCAGTGACCTGGGAGGGCACAAAGGGGAAGGTTAGAGTGAGGTCCAGGTTGTGCAGAGCAGGTCAAGAGATCCTGTGAGTACAGTGTGTGGTGGAGCACCGAGGCTAGGAGAGGTTTTCCAAGGAGGGAGACCCTGGGACCTTTTAGGGAGCCACAGAGTCCAGCTGTGAGTGGGACTGGAAAAGAGGGACTGAGGGGCGGCAGGATGCAGAGGTCCTGGGCCGGGTATAGGGAGGAAAAGGATGGAGCCTGCAGTGCTGAGCTGCCCTCTCCTATATAACCACCTTATCCCATCTCCCATCCACCAGGCCTCAGCCAGCCCTCCGGATGCTGGTGCTGCCATCCCCCTGCCCTCAGCCTCTGGCATTTTCCTCCGTTGAGACCATGGAGGGCCCTCCCCGTCGGACATGCCGCTCCCCAGAACCTGGACCTTCCTCCTCCATCGGATCTCCCCAGGCTTCATCTCCTCCAAGGCCCAACCACTACCTGCTTATTGACACTCAGGGTGTCCCCTACACAGTGCTGGTGGACGAGGAGTCACAGAGGGAGCCAGGGGCCGGTGGGGCTCCAGGCCAGAAAAAGTGCTACAGCTGCCCCGTGTGCTCAAGGGTCTTCGAGTACATGTCCTACCTTCAGCGACACAGCATCACCCACTCGGAGGTAAAGCCCTTCGAGTGTGACATCTGTGGGAAGGCATTCAAGCGCGCCAGCCACTTGGCACGGCACCATTCCATTCACCTGGCAGGTGGTGGGCGGCCCCACGGCTGCCCGCTCTGCCCTCGCCGCTTCCGGGATGCGGGTGAGCTGGCCCAACACAGCCGGGTGCACTCTGGGGAACGCCCGTTTCAGTGTCCACACTGCCCTCGCCGCTTTATGGAGCAGAACACACTGCAGAAACACACACGGTGGAAGCATCCATGAGCTGGGCTGCCGGGTGCCCCAGGTACCACAGGACTTTGCAGGGAGCCTGGACTCCTGTCTAGACACCTCGTGAGAGCCTGAGGCTGGTGTTCAGGGCCCTGGACAGAGACACAGAGCAGCCGCATCTCAAAGGCAGAGCCCTGTCTGAAGGAGGAATCCGTGAGTAATCTTCAGGTCCTCCGTGTTTTGGAGCTGAGATGGGAATGAGCCCCTACACAGAATGGAGTCCTCTAGCCTAAAGATACCAGCTGTTCCATGGCAGAGCCTTGACTGGATGGGAGTGGGGAGTGTGGTGTGTAAAGTCTCTGGCCTCATAAAAGGTGGCTGTGGGTCATCAGGAATCTGCCATCTTCCTGAGGCTTCTGCGCTGTTGTTGGGGAAGGGACCCCAGTCCTGCCTTCCACCCCCCAACCAGGCCTGAGACTGATCAAACAATAAACACGTTTCCCACTCTGAGCACTTGAGGTTTGTTTTTAGAGACAGCATCTCAGACCCTCTTTGGTGGCCGCCTAGCAGGGAGACCTCAGCTTGCCTGGCTGGGGAATGGGAAGGTTGGCCTGCCTTGGGGTTATCCCCTCCTCAGCTCCTGAAGACCTAGGTCATCTGGGAAGAATGTTTTTAACTGAAACAATTTTAAAACCACAATCTCCTACAAACACATTTTATATGGCAATAGAGTACACAGATACGCAAAATATACGTGAACCAAGTTTCCTTTTTTTTTTTTTGAGACGGAGTTTCGCTCTTTTTGCCCAGGCTGGGGTGCAATGGCACGATCTCGGATCACCGCAACGCCTCCCGGGTTCAAGTGATTCTCCTGCCTCAGCCTCCCGAGTAGCTGGGATTACAAGCATGTGCCACCACCCCAGCTAATTTTGTATTTTTAGTAGAGACGGGGTTTCTCCATGTTGGTCAGGCTGGTCTCGAACTCCCAACCTCAGATGATCCACCTGCCTCGGCCTTCCAAAGTGCTGGGATTACAGGCGTGAGCCACAGCGCCCGGCCTCCTTTTTTTTTAGACGGAGTTTCGCTCTTGTCACCCAGGCTGGAGTGTAATGGCGTGATCTCAGCTCACTGCAACCTTCACCTCCTGGGTTCAAGCGATTCTCCTGCTTCAGCCTCCCAAGTAGTTGGGGTTACAAGTGTGTGCCACCATGCCCGGCTAATTTTGTACCTTTAGTAGAGACGGGTTTCACCATGTTTGTCAGGCTGGTCTCGAACTCCTGACCTGAGGTGATCCACACACCTTGGCCTCCCTCAGGGCACTAGGCCTCGAAACAAAAGTTTCTTTTTTTTTTTGAGACGGAGTCTTGCTCTGTCGCCCAGGCTGGAGTGCAGTGGCGAAATCTTGGCTCACTGCAAACTCCGCCTCCAGGGTTCACACCATTCTCCTGCCTCAGCCTCCCGAGTAGCTGGGACTACAGGCGCCCGCCACCATGCCCAGCTAATTTTTTGTATTTTTAGTAGAGACAGGGTTTCACTGTGTTAGCCAGGATGGTCGCGATCTCCTGACCTCGTGATCCGCCCGCCTCTGCCTCCCAAAGTGTTGGGATTACAGGCGTGAGCCACCGTGCCTGGCCCACAAAAGTTTCTTTACCATAGTTAGCTTTAGTATGTGCAGATTTTTTTTCCATCAACTATTATTATTATTTGAGACAGTCTCGCTGTGTTGCCCAGGCTGGAGCAGTGGTGCAATCTCGGCTCACTGCAACCTCCACCTCCCCGGTTTAAGCAATTCTCCTGCCTCAGCCTCCCGAGTAGCTGGGATTACAGGTGTGCACCACCATGCCCGGCTACATATTTTTTTCAACTGCTGATTTCATCCTATTCTATTGAATTCTCCACCCATGAACCTGTAGTTTGGAAGAGACCAATCTAGGGCAGGTGGTTCCCCCTGGAATTTTTGGACCAGGCTGCAGTTTATCTGTAAAGTGGGGAGGGGAGGATCATGGTCACAGCTCTGCAGGCGGTGCAGACATTTAGATTCTCCCTCCATCCGGTTAAGACCTTGCTCTCATAAGGGCTGGCCACAGTCCAGAGCTTGGATGCTTCTGGTGAACAGGAGAGGCAGGTGGAGCTCAGCCTGAAGCTTAATAAACATCTGCTTATTAATTCATTTTTCTTGCCTGTCTATTTTGTGCCAGGCACTGTGCTAGGCCTCATTTGCTCTTCCGACCTTTTTTTTTGGGAGGAAGAACAACTCTTCCGTTCATACTCCCCAGAGTGGGAAAGAGCCTCCCAGAGGCTGCGATCATACCCCACCATCTGACCTCAAATAATACCAGCAACGCTCCTCTCTTCAGCCCTGACTATGGCCAGGTGCTGGGCTGAGCTGCTGTGTGTCACATCACTGCATCCTCACAAGAAATTTAGAAGGGCTTGTAATTTCCCCATTTTACAGGTGAGTTAACAGGCTGGGGAGGAGCAGGAACAGTCAGGACTGGAATCTAGCTCTGCTCCAAAGCCAGCTCTTAATTACCAACATGGGGATGGGGGTGGCGTGTTCCTGGCCCTCATTTTCCGGGAGATGGGTAACTCCCCCGATTTTGGCCCCCACATCCCTGAGAACCTTGGGGTCTGGCTGTAGGAGGTGGGGGAGCTCTGGGGGGTCCGCCCTGGCTAGTTCCTGAGAGCGCGTTAAAAGTAGATTCTCCTTTCGCTCCAACTTTCTCGGTGTCTCACTCTCCTGCCTTCTGGGCCCATTGGGCACACCGCCACCCAACCCGGGGACCCCCGGAGACTCGCCAGCTCTCCAGGATGGGAATTTCGTGATGTTCCCTGCCTGAGCTTCGGGGAGGGCGGGGGAGTGCTGTAAGGGGCTATCGCGCAAGTGCAGACCCTCTGCTTCTGCCGCAAACGGCGGGCCTCACCTGGATCCGGGGACTCTTCAACGAGGGGCGCTAGCCTGGCCCGACTGGGCGAGTCCCCGCGTCCCTGCCCGTTCCGTCGCTCAGTTCCACGACTCGCTCCCCTGCCGCCCCGCCTGTTCGCGGGTGGGTGGGCGCTTCCCTCGGCTCCCCGTGACACTTTGCAGACGCTCCCCGGCGCCGGGCATGGGCGCCGCCGCCGTCGGTCCCCGAGCCGGATTCCGCGCGCGGGTGGGTGAGCGCGGGGGGCCTCGGCCCCTCGGACCCCGGGCACCCGCGGGCGGGGGATGGTGGCCGCGTTTGCACCCCCGCCCTGGTGCATGTCCCCACTGGGATCTTTCTACGACCGCTCCCCCTCCCACCCGCGGGACAAAGGGCGGGGGCGGGGGGGGCGCACCCCCACGCGTGACCTTTCCCCGTACTGCGCACGCGCCCAGCCCCCACCACCAGGGGAGGGTCCGCCCGCCCACGCGAGTGCGGGGGAGGGGTGTGGGGCCCCGAAGGTAGGGGAGGCAGCGCTCACGGGCTGGACCTCCTCCTACCCTGGGAAGTTGGGGCAGTTTCCCCCTGCACCTGCCTCTTCCTTAGGCCTGGTAGTGGCCCGCGATGAGAGAGGGTCCTTCCCCTTCAGGCCAGGTGTCCCTGCTCAGGCGACCCCTTGGGGCACCCAGTAATTTAGGGCTTCAGCTTCCTTTTCCTTCGATACCCAGGAGCCCACGTCCCCAGCTCACTTCTCCCCCAGGACCTAGGCGGCTGGGCCCCCTGCCCCTGACTCCAGGAGCCCAGGAGTTTGAAGTCCAGGCGCGTTTTGCCTCAGTCCTGGGGTCCAGGCTCCCTCCTCCCTCAGACCAGGGGTCCAGGGCAGAAGGTCCCTCCTGTCTCACTTCACCTCCCCCAGGATGGACCCTCGAGTCCATCCGCGTCTCTCCATTTGTGGCTGCTGTTTCTGTCCAGTGCCCCTGAGGCCCTCGGCTGCTGGGGTCCGCAGGAAGCCGCGCCATGAATGACCGGAGCAGCCGGAGGCGGACAAGTGAGGAAGCTGGGTCCCCTTCCCTACCCTGGGTCCCAGTGCGGTCGGCTCCAGGCTGCCGTGGTTGGGGGGTGGCCCGAAAGGCCCGGGGAATTCTCTGGGGTAACCCGGGGCCTCTCCTCTCCAGTGAAGGACGATGAGACCTTCGAGATCTCCATCCCCTTCGACGAGGCGCCCCACCTAGACTCACAGATCTTTTACAGTCTGAGCCCCTCTCGGAGAAACTTCGAGGGTGAGCTGAGGGGGTGTGGAGGGACTGGAGTCAGCTGGGAAGCCAGGCCCTGAGTCCCAGGGTGTGACCTGGTCCCCCCACCCTCGCTGTGTCCCTAGAGCCTCCGGAGGCTGCGTCCCCCGCCCTGGCTCTGATGAACAGCGTCAAGGCCCAGCTGCACATGGCTCTGGAGAGGAACTCCTGGCTGCAGAAGCGCATCGAGGACCTGGAGGAAGAGAGGGATTTCCTGCGGTGCCAGCTGGACAAATTCATCTCTTCTGCTCGGATGGAGGCAGGTGTGTGTGGGGTGCTCTGATCCACCTGCCTCCCTGTCCTGCTACTGGGTACCCGCTCACCCAGACTCAAGGCTCCACTGTTTGGCTGGATGGGTGGGACCTGCCATGTTGGCCCTCTTTGCTAGTCCCCTCCCTGTTTTGGGCCCCCAGGCCCAGCTTCCTCCTCGCTTGATTCCAGGGCCTCATTCCCATGAACTGTCTACTGGGGCCCGTCCTCCTGCCTTCTCCGTCAGCTCCCCAAATCCCATCAGCCTCCAGTGCCCTGCCATCTGCTTCCTCAGCCCATGGTGACTTCAGGGACTCTGGCACCTGAGAGCCCCTCTCTTCTGACTCCTAGGGGGACCTTCCTTCATCTCTTTGGCTGAGAGGCCCACCCTACTTCTTTCGGTTTCCTCAGGGGGCCCCTGCTCCTCCTCCCAGCCCTGTCTTCTCCAAGATCCAAGAGTCCAGCCATCAGCCCTCCTCCTGTCTACCCCCCCCCCGCCCCCCGTGACAGCAGGCGCTGTCTTCCCACCCACCCTGTCCCATCCTTGGTTAATGAGCACTCCTTCCCCATCAAAGACATTAAGTCCCTTCCTTTGTGGGCCTTTTTGGGTGGCGACCCCAGCAGGTGCTGTCCCTCAAACCCTGCCCGATTCCTGGGCAGTCCCCACCCACATACCGTACTCTGCTATAATTCATGGCCAGAAGCAGCCCAGAGACCTCCCATAGCAGCCCCCAGCCCCAGCCAGTTCACAGCTAGCGTCTTCTCTTGACTGGTGGGACCCTGTGCCCTGCTTAATACATTTTGGACCCCAGCCCCATCCTCTTCCCCGGATGGTCAGGCTGTTTGCCAGACAGCCCATGTCCTGGAGAACCCACACTCTACCCCACCTACCCTCATCTCAGCCTTTCTAGCTCCTTGGCTGGGAAGACCCCTCAAAAGCTCCCACATCTCTCTTTGTGAATTCAATCCTTTCCCCCAAAAACTTGGGCAAGGGGGCTATGATCTTGTGGTGTCTCTGTTACTGGGAGCCCAGCATCTGGAGATCTGGCCTTTCCTCTGCTCGGGAACAAACCACCTCTGGCTGCCCTTGCCTGCCACTGTCTCCTCTCACTGATGGTTCCATCCTGGGTGACTGACTCCTTTGCACAGAGTTTGGCCCTGCGGCTTTGGCACTTTCCCAGTGGGGACCCTGGCACCAGAGCCCACCCCTAACCTGCGGTCTAGAGGAGTCTGTGTCTGGGCCTCCGCCTGCCGGCTCCCTCTGTCTAGATGGAGGTGGGACCCAGCCGCTGGACCCAGGGCCCCTGATTTCTCTCGGTCTGACCCCCCGACTCCAGCCAAAGCCTTGCTTGCCTCCTGGGTTTCCAGAGGCTACTCTCCAGAGGTCCCACCCGGTCCCCAGAAATCTCTCCCTCCCCTATGGGAACCACACATAGTCACAGGGGTCCTGAGGCCCCTGGTCGGCTGCCTCCCCAAGACCTCTTGCCAACCCAGGCCTCTGAGAAAATACTCCACCCATTACCACCTCCCACAGACCCCAGCTGGCTCTACTCAGCCACCAGCGTCTCTACCGTACTCCCTGTCCCTCTGTCTCTTTAGGGGACCAGCCCAGGTTGGGGGATCCAGTTCGGGGACTGCAGCCTCTCTCAGTCCCGGGACCTGTGATGGGATGTCTGGTCCCGTAGTTCATGTGTGTGTCTCTGTCTCCCCAGAGGACCACAGCCGGATGAAGCCTGGGCCCAGGCGGATGGAGGGGGACAGCCGTGGTGGGGCTGGGGGCGAGGCCTCGGACCCTGAGTCAGCAGCCTCCTCCCTCAGTGGAGCGTCCGAAGAAGACAGTGCCAGTGAGAGGAGGCGGCAGAAGCAGAAGGGAGGTGCTAGTCGGAGGCGCTTTGGGAAGCCCAAGGCCCGGGAGAGGCAGCGAGGTGAGTGGGGTACATGGGGTGGGCGCTGAGGGGCCTGGGCTGCTGAATTGCTGTGTGTCCTTCCCAGAGGCCCTCCTTTCTCTCCAAGCCCCTCCAGCCTTGCTGGAGAAAGACCCACCGGGTTCTGTCTCTCCCTCCTCCACGTGTGGTCCTGGGTTTTCTTTCTTTTTTTTGGGGGGGGGGGGGAACATTGTCTTGCCCTGTCGGCCAGGCTGGAGTGGTGCAGTGGAGCAATCTCACCTCACTGGAATCTCCGCCTCCTGGGTTCACGCCATTCTCCTGCCTCAGCCTCCCGAGTAGCTGGGACTACAGGCACCTGCCACCACGCCTGGCTAATTTTTTGTATCTTTAGTAGAGGCCGGGGTTTCACCGTGTTAGCCAGGATGGTCTGGATCTCCTGCCCTCGTTATCCGCCCGCCTCGGCCTCCCAAAGCGCTGGGATTACAGGCGTGAGGCCTGGGTTTACTTTAAATTTTCGTCCACCGTCGAGGGCAGGGCCACCTTGGGCACCTCCTTAACCTTCATCAGTAAGAAGGAGGTGCGCAGTAGGACCTACCTCACGGGGAGGGTGAGACTTGAATAAGTGAATTCACCTGAGACAGGGAAGGGAGGGTGATGTCTGCGGGGGTGGGGGGGTGGGGGGGTGCTGGGACCGCGTGGGTTGAACCCGGCCTCTTGGCTCATTTTGTCTCCTCACCCTCCTTCCTGGGCCTGCCTCTTCCCATTTCCCACTGGTCCAAGTTCTGGCTGCGCTTCTTCCCCTCCTCTCTGCCCCTTCCTTCCCTGTTGTTCTCCGTCTCCTCCTGCACCGGCCCGTGCTTCTGCTCGCCGAGATCCTTCCTTCACATGGCCGTTTTCCTTCCCGTGTCCGCCCCCTCGGTCTTGTCCCCCGCCCCTCACTTCCGTGTCCCCGCCTCCGCCCCTCAGTGAAGGACGCCGACGGGGTCCTCTGCCGGTACAAGAAGATCCTGGGCACCTTCCAGAAGCTCAAGAGCATGTCGCGGGCCTTCGAGCACCACCGCGTGGACAGGAACACCGTGGCGCTGACCACGCCCATCGCCGAGCTGCTCATCGTGGCCCCCGAGAAGCTGGCCGAGGTGGGCGAGTTCGACCCCTCCAAGGAGCGCCTGCTCGAGTACTCCCGCCGCTGCTTTCTGGCCCTGGACGACGAGACGCTCAAGAAGGTGCAGGCGCTCAAGAAGAGCAAGCTGCTGCTGCCCATCACCTACCGCTTCAAGCGGTGATCGCACCACGCCTCCGCGCCTCCGCCCGGGCCTTCCTCCCCCGCGGATCCCGGCCCTCCCCAGGCCCCCGGTGGATGACCTGCCCCTCTCCCCGCCGCACCCCTGCCCCTCCTCCTCGCTCCCTGGGTTGGGGGCTCCCAACCGGGCCCCCAAGCGCGACGGCCCCGGACCGGCCGCGGCCCCTTCCCGAACGCCGGCACCCCCTTCCGCTTGGGCTGCCCAGCCCTGTCCTCGCCGGGCCCCTTCCTCCTGGAAAACCAGGCAGGCGGGTGCCCCCCCCCCGCCTCGGGTGGGGGACTGTACAGACGCCATCTCCGCCCCGCCCGTGGAGGAGCTGCCCACCTGATTCCCGGACAGACCTCCCCAACTCCGCGTGAGACAGAGAATTATTCAGAGAATTTAAATTAAAAAACGACGTGAAAATTTGGAATAAACTTGGCTTCAGCCTCTTCCTAGGAGGGGGACCTGTCTGGGAGGGGGCGGCCGTTGCCCCGAAGACGGTGACGGGGTTGCGGGGGCTTCCAAGGGGGTGGGCGGTCAGGCGGGAGGCCGGGTAGGACACGGTGTAATTAGCCCCCCGGAGGCAGAGATGGAGAGTGAAGCAGCTGTGACCCAGAAAACTCGGAGTCAGAGCTCGGGAACAGCGCGGACACAGCCGGGCGCGGTGGCTCACGCCTGTAATCCCAGCACTTTGGGAGGCCGAGGCCGGCGGATCACGAGTTCAGGAGGTCGAGACCATCCTGGCTAACACGGTGAAACCCTGTCTCTACTAAAAATACAAAAAATTAGCCAGGTGTGGTGGTGGGCGCCTGTAGTCCCAGCTACTCGGGAGGCTGAGGCAGGAGAATGGCTTGAACCCGGCAGGCGGAGGTTCCAGTGAGCCGAGATCGCGCCACTGCACTCCAGCCTGGGCGACAGAGACTCCGTCTCAAAAAAAAAAAAAAAAAAAGTAAAAAGAAGCGTGGACACTACCCGCTGGGTACCTGGACGGGAGCGCGGCGCGAGAGGCGTGAGTCGATGACCTCTAGCGGGGGAGGCCACCTAGCGGCCAGGCCAAGTCTGGAGGATACTTCCGTCGGGCCGCCAGGGGGCAGTAACGCCAGATCATCGGCCTCCCGGAAGTAATGCGAGATGATCCGTCTGCTGCGCCTGCGCGGCGGGAGGAGCCGGAGCGTGTTGATGTGGTTGCCAAGACAACCAAGACGATGGCCGGATTTAACGGTTAGGGATTAAGCACTTTCACTTTAGTAAGGGAAAATCTCGCGCACGCGCAATGGGTATTGAGACCTGGTCCCCGCAACCCCCTTCACCGGAGCAGTGGGAGAGCGCGCCACAGAACGACTTTAACGCAGGCGCAGAAGCCTGTTTCCCCCTCACCCGCCGCTTCCACCCTGCGCAGGCGCAAAAAGCCGCGCTGGCAACCTCCGCAGCGGTAGCGCGCACCCTTCACCCCTCTTGCTGCTTTTGTCTCGCGAAACCTTCTCAGGCCCTCCGCGAGGCCGGCCCTTTTTTTCTTTCACTTTCCCCACCCGGAGAGCCAGGTGCTGAGAACCAGGACCTCATCCCCTTCTCTATCCCTTCCCCTGATCCACCTCGCCTCTGTCCTCCCTCCCTTTTCCGTTCCCGAAGCCGGAAGGAGCCGAGGTACGCACGGAAAAAGTCGAAGCTGTCACCGGAGAGTGAGGCCTTCACGAAGCGGTGGCGGAAGGAGCCGAAGTTCTCTGATCGGAGGAGTGAGCAGGTGGCATCTCCGGAAAGAGCCGAAACACGGACTCGAGCTTAATCCCAGGAGGGACCCGAGGGCGAGCTCCGGAAACCTCCGGAAAGAGCCGAAGGCCAGGACGGTTAGGATTGTCGGAAGTGGCCGATTGCTTGGACAGGGCCAGCGGAGAAGATCGGAGCAAGTCCGTGGAAGAAGCCAAAGACTGGGACGGATTGAATTGTTGGAAGAACCCGAACTCGCAGAGGGGGCTGGGCGCAGTGGCACACGAGGACACACGGAAACCTCCGAACGTTGAGAAGATAATCTCGGAAAAGTTACGGAAATCTGGGAAGTCGGCGAAACCCTAGGTTCGGGTGTTTTCGGAAGCAGCCGAAGCTGTCGCCTACTTCGCCTTCGTCTAGTAGCCGGAAATAGCCGAGGCGCTTCGGAGCCAGGCTCGGGGGGAGGGGCAAGCTCGCGGGCGGGCGGGCGGGCGGGTGAGGGGGCGGAGCCCGGGCGGGGCGGGGAGGGCTGCCGGAGGCTTGATTAGGTAGGAGGTGGCGAAGCGCCGGCGGCGGCCGGAAGTAGCCGAAGCCAGCGGCGGAAGTAGCCGAAGCGGCTGGAGCGGGCGGCAAGGCGAGGCGAGAGCTGCACAGGGCCCTACGCGGCCGCCTCAGCATGTCGGACTTCGACGAGTTCGAGCGGCAGCTCAACGAGAATAAACAAGGTGAGGGCGCCGGGGTCGCGGGGCGGAGGTGTGGGCGGCTCCTCGCGTCGCTCTTTGCCCCCCCGCCATTTTCTCCCTCGCTTCCCCCAACCTCTCACGGCCGCGCGGCGCCCCCCAACCCCGGTTCCGTGGCGCGCGCCTCGTTCACGTGACGTCCCCAGCGTTCCGCCGCGCGGTAGGCGAGGGGAAGGGGGCGGCGGGGCGCGGGCCCGTGACGCATGCGCACGGCGGCTGTCCCTGCGCCCCACGTGGTCCTGGCGGAGGTGGCGCGGGGGACGCGGCGCGAGCGCGCCAGATGCCTCGACGTGAACTTTTGATTTTTAAAATCTTTTTGTTTTCTCTGAAAAGGAGATTATGTTAGGCCCCGTAATCCCTTTTCTCCCGCTGCCTTGGCACTTCCGCTTCCGGTCGGGCCCACGGCCGCGTCTCCACGCCCCCTTTGTTTCCAAAATGGCGGTTGTGAGGACTTGGGTTGGGGGGGGCCCTTTCCCTCCTTCACGTGGATGAGGGCAGAGCCGTTTCGGCGGACGCTTGGAGGCCACGGGCCCCTCTTGTACCCCTTTTCCTTTTTGCTGATTTGCTCTGACCTCTCCTGCCAGGTGGTTTCTGCCCTGTCAGTAGTGGGGCGCCTCATATTATTAACGTGTTTGGCGCATGTTCCCTAAAAGCATCTGCATTCTTTGAGTGTCCGCACGCACACATCCTGCATATGCGGGGCTTTTGGCGGTCCCGAGAATCGCGTTATGGAGTGTTTGAGACAAACCTCAAATCATGTACAATTCTAAACTCAGGGCACCTGATAGTACTCAGTCTCAGATCTCAATATAGAGATAAGGAAACAGAGGTTCTGAGGGAGGAAGAGGGATCTGGCCCACTGCGCTAAACTCTTCAGTTACGGGGAAGGTGGGAGGCAGGTTCCCTTCAGGGTATCGAAAATTGTGATGGGTTAGAACAAAAAGCGTGGGGCCCTGATCTTAGGGATTCCAATAATATTAGAAGTGGGAGAGTTGTTAGACGCTTTAAAAATCCTCCGTGTTTCAGTTTGAGAGTGAAGAAATACAGGACTAGGGAAGATTGGAGACTTGTTTCTTTTCAGGCTTCAGCTGCCCATGTTCCTAGCTCGTTCGGAGGACGAAATGAGGGCTGAGGAATTTTCCTTTGAACCCAGGCTAGAGTTGGGTAGGGGCTGTATTAGGAAACAGTGCCCTGGGGAAGAAATAACGTTTACTGAGGGTCTGACTCTGTCTTAGTTGATGGACTGCTCAAGAGCATAGGCTTTGGAGTTGAGCACATCAGGAGTTTAGATACCTGCTTTGTCGTTTAGTAACTACTTTTAATACGTTTATATATATATTTTTCCATTTGTAGACTGATTATTATTTTCTTGTCACCGGATTTTGAGAAGATTAATAAGGATGATAGTAACGATAGATGTAGTTAAACTCTGAGCGCTTACCGTGTGCCAGGCTCTTCGCTAAACTCTTAACATGTTTTACTAAGTGGATCCTTGTAACAGCCCTGTGAGGCCAAAATGATTTCCACCTCTACTGGGGAGGAAACTGAGGGCTCAGAAAAGTTAAAAACTTTCTCAGGGCTCAGCTAGTCGGAGGCAGAGCTGAGATTAAATGGGGTAACATGTAAAGTGTGTGGCATGTGGCTTGGCGTACACTAGGTGTGCAGTAAGCGATATTTGCAATTGTAAAATTCCATTCTTAGGAGGGTCTTCCGCTCACAGAGATTGTGTCAGAGTTGGGAAAGGGCAGGAAAAGGTGCTTTCCAAATGTCACTCTGCCACACAACACCTGGACGGAGTAGATATGACCCTCGTTTAAAGAGAAAACCGAGTCTTAAAGGCTAAGTTGCTTTTGCATAGTTTTTGTTGTTGGTAAGCAGAAAAGCAGGTACTGATTCTGAGCTCTGGCTGGCTACAAGGCCAAGTTCCACTCTGCTGGACCAAGTGGAGCTGATTGGGCGGTTCTTTGAGGCTCTCAGATGTTGCTTCACCAGTTCTCCCGGGGTTTCCCCTTTGGTGCTGGTAGGGCAGTCCCTGAGACCTGGCACAGCTCCTGGGTTGGTGGAGCTGCTCCCATGAGATGACCACAATACAATGTTTTGAGCAAACGAAGCTCTCTTTGTTTTTGCCTGTCCAGCATCAGTGTGTGGGAGAGGGTTCTTGCCATAGGGGAAGCTCTGCCCGCGTGTCACTGTCTGTAGTCTTTGTCTCTGCGGAGGACGGGCCAGCTTCTGTACGTGTCGCCTTCTGCTTCAGTCCTTTCCTCTGCTACCTGTATCTACAGGGAATTTCCTTGTCTATGTCCCAGGCACCCAGCGGGCATCATTGCTTTCTCTGCGTGGGTTCCTGTCTTCGTGCTTGCCTGTTTCAGAGCCTTAGCAGGAAGGGCTCTTGGGGCTCACAGCCTGTCCATCTTACAAGCGTGGAGCTGTGCCCAGTGCCGTGCCTGTGTGCTTACCCCGCTGCTCTACACTGCTGGCCTGTCCTGCCGATTGTTTCTCCCAATTTCAGTTTTTGATTTTGGGGTTTTTGGCCTTCAAGGGGACAATTATATTGTCATTAATGGTTCTAGCCAGACCTGAGTGTTCTGCCTGATCTACATTCGAGAGTATGGCCTCGTGCTTAACTCGCTGATGTCAGAGTGTTTAAATTCCGGTGTCACCATTTCCTAGCTGTTTGGCATTGGGCAATTGTGATCTCTCTGTACCTTAGTTTCCTTACCCATTATGTCAGCCCTCAGCAGTGTTTTTCCGAAGCAGTAGTGAGGATTAAGAACATACAAAACGATTTAGTACAGATTCCGGTTGTAGGAAGCATCTCAATATTTGTTGCTGTTTTTTCCCTGCTGGGTGCATATTTTTCTGAGTGTTGGTGGTTTTGGAATTGTGATGCTTTTCCAGACATTCACATTGCATCGCAAAAACGTGAGACAAAACACTGTGGGTGAGGCTGAAGTCTAACATCCTCCCTCAGTGCCCTTTCCTCCTCTTGTCCCCAGGGATGATCACTCCAGGAGATGCGTGTTAACATATATCAGCACCTTAACGTGTGCCTCTTTTTTATGTGTGTGCTTCATGCCTAGTTGAGAAATCTGGGTGTCTTTGAATTAAGGAAATGGTGTGGCGGTGCTCATGAACACCCCCCAATGCTCATGGTTGATACTCCATCTTGAAGGGCCGGTCTCCCTTCTTCAGGGGTTGAAGGGTCTGGTGAGAGCAGAGGTTTCTGTGATTTTGCCAGCGAGGCTCCATTCCTAGTGGCTACCTCAGGAAAATAGAGGGTTGAGGGAGCCTGTTGGAGGCTGGCAGAGATACACGCCCCTACTCACGCCTTTACTCTACAGCCTCTCCAGTACTTGGCTTTGAAGGGAGTGAGGCCGAGAGAGTCAAGTGGTTTGGGATTCAAGTCTGGATGGGGCAAGCTCCTCCCCTGACCTGCTGAAGGAGAGGAGGGCCTCTTTCCCCTTCAGTCTGCAGATTCTCCGAGGCCCTTCCCTTCCCCTGGGAAGGGTGCTTGCTTCTGCATTATTCACTGGCTTGGGAAGGGATGGGTTGAGTTTCCCTGCTTCCTGGGGATATCAGATCCTGCCTGGCACCTGACCCCTAGTCCTGATGGTGGGGCTGTGGGTGCCAGCTAGTTGCAGAGGTCTTTCCTGAGGGGTCGCTGGGTCCCTTCAGGAAAACATCATTGGGTCTCTTGATTCCCCAGCCTCTAGCCCTGCCCCTCTCAGGGACGACCCTGGGGTCAGGCCCCTCAGCCCTCGAGGGGGACCAGGAGCCAGCCTCCTCTGTCTTCTCTGGCTCCCCAGCTCCTCCTGAGCATCCTCAGGTATCTTACACCCCGGGGGCATTTCCAGGCCCCGTCCCCCTGGTCCCCTCATGGTCCCTGGACTCGCTTGTGGACCCAGGAGGCCTGTTAATTCCCTTCCTCCATTGAATCCCTGCCCTTTGGGGGTGGCCTCCCTGGGGCTTGGGACATAGCCACCAGCGCGCAGGGTGGGCTGGGCCCGCATCCTTACTCCGCTTATCCCGTGCCCCTCCTCTCCCCCTTGCCCAGAGCGGGACAAGGAGAACCGGCATAGGAAGCGCAGCCACAGCCGCTCTCGAAGCCGGGACCGCAAACGCCGGAGCCGGAGCCGCGACCGGCGCAACCGGGACCAGCGGAGCGCCTCCCGGGACAGGCGACGACGAAGGTACTAGGGCTCAGGGATCCCCCTGGGCCAGCCTGGGAGTTGGGGGGTCGGTGTTGGCCGGCCTGTGGGTGGTCTGTGCGTGTCTGTGTCTGGGCCCGGGCCCTGTGTGGCTCGTTCGTTCTTTGTGTGGATCTGGGGGAGGGATCTACTGCTTGGTCTGTCTTGGATTCCGATTTTTTCCCCCGTTTCTGGGGTTTCTTTCATTTTCTGTCTTGGTGGTTGCTGGTGGGTTGCTGGGGGCAATAGGTTCTTTATCTGGAGCCTGGGAATTGATTCTGTGTTTTCCTTCACAAGGGACTGTTCTTTGTTTCTGACTCTGAGGGCCTGTTCCTTCTTTTCGACTCTCTGTGGGAACTCTCTTCGAGGGGGTTGGTCTCTGCCTCCAGTTTCTTTCTTCCCGGCCTCCCAGGAGAAGGGAGCTCTTGGGACCGAGGCAGTATCCACAGCCTGAGCTTACTTTTTGGCCCAGGGGTGTCGGTTTCCACCACCTCTTCCCTTCTAGGCTCCCTGCTCTGTTCTCTGCCCCCTTAGGTGAGGAAGGGCAGGATAGGCGGAAGTCCTCCTGCCTCCTCCCAGCTCAGTTTCTCCAGCTAGAGACTGGTTCTTCCTGGCCCCTGGCCCCTTTCTCCTTTCCTCACTTCCTCTTTCCTGGGGGTGGGAGTGTTTGGGGGGAAATGGCAGGGCCGAGGGTGGCCTGCTTGCTGCTTGTTCACCTCGACCCTGCTCCCATCCTGGGGCTCAGTGCCCTTGGGGGGGTGTGGCATGTGGGGAAGACGAGGGTCCCCAGTCACCCCTCCCCATACCTTTCCCTCCCACCCCCCAGCAAACCTTTGACCAGAGGCGCTAAAGAGGAGCACGGTGGACTGATGTGAGCTTCTCTTCCTGCCCCTTCCTCCCTGATGTCCACTCCCTTCACCTTCCTCACGCCCGTGCACCCTGTCCCGCCCATTTCCAGCCCTGGCCCAAGCACTGGGAAGAGTCCACTTACCTTGAAACCAGCACCCCTCTCCCAGGCCCTGCCCCAGACCCTCTCCTTCCCTGGAGAGAGTGGAGCTTACATGGTTGGGGGGAGGGTGAAAGGGTGCCTGGGAGGGGGCTTGAAGGCCCACTGTTGGTCAGACTGAGGTTGCCCTGCCCCGCTCTCCCCTCCCACCTCCCCCAGTCGTTCCCCCCGCCATGAGAAGAAGAAGAAGGTCCGTAAATACTGGGACGTGCCACCACCAGGCTTCGAGCACATCACCCCAATGCAGTACAAGGCCATGCAAGGTAGGCCCCTGGCCGGGCTGCTCCCAGAGCGGGAGGGTGCAGGGGTTGGGATTCTCCGTCAGTCATTCTCCTGCGTGTGTGCTTGGAGGGGGTCAAGGACACAGGTAGAGGGTTGCACACCCCTGGGGGTTCTGGTCTCTGCGCTTTTGAAGCCTCCCTAGAGGAGGAGATGACCAGAGACACGCGTGGTTGACAGGGGAATGAGGCCTCCATCTGGACGCCATTAGGAAGTGAGGCTTTTTAGGAGCAGCAGTTTTACTGGGTGGGGGCCCCGAAGGTGGAAAGAGGGTTCTGGAAGGTGCTAAGGCCCAGAGCCTGTAAGAGCTTTCTGCTGAGGAGGGGAACTCCCAGTGTGTGATTGGGGGGGGTCACTGAGCATTCCCCTGATGGGGTTTTATCCTGCTTTTACCCCCTTTGAAGCTGCGGGTCAGATTCCAGCCACTGCTCTTCTCCCCACCATGACCCCTGACGGTCTGGCTGTGACCCCAACGCCGGTGCCCGTGGTCGGGAGCCAGATGACCAGACAAGCCCGGCGCCTCTACGTGGGCAACATCCCCTTTGGCATCACTGAGGTACTGCCCTCCCCTGCCCCTACCCTCTCCCTTGTCCCTCTACCCCGTTCCTCCCCTTCCCTCCCTCCATTCCCTTTCCCCAACCTGCACGGGTCAGACTCTGCTCCTGCAAGACCCCCCGGCCCCCTCCCAGACGGACCGATGGAGTTGAGCCAGCCAGGGGCCGGGCTGGGGGTGGCCCTCCCTCCCTCCTCTTCCCCTCTCCCGTCTCCCCTCCCCCCAACCTCCTCCAGCAACCCAGGGATCAAGCGCACACATAATGTACCCACGTGTTGTACCTACGTGTCGGAGAGAGACAGAGAGGGAGACTTGGACACACACACACACACACACACACACACACACACACACACAGACGCACGCTGCCCCTCAGTTTTTTTCTGACACGCCTCTCGTTCTCTGCCGCCTGTCCCCCATCCTCTCCCCCACGTCCCTCCCATGGTCGCTGTTCTTTTATTTTTGATCGCCCCTGACCTCCCCCTTCCCCACCACTCCTTTTCCCTCTCCCCTCTCCCCAACCCCTTCCTGTGGCACCCCCTGAGAATCCCGAGATCAAAGAGTTGTTTCCATTTCTCTTTAAAGTGAAATATTGTGGGGCTGAGATCCCTCGTAGCAACAAAAAGTTTGCTACCATCGTCGAAGGCAAGTAAGGTCCATTCTGACTTTCTCAACCTGCACTTTGCTACATTTGATAAACCAGCCCCCGGACTCCAGGGCCAGATTCCTCCACATCACTCTTTTCTCCTCCCCTCCCGTCCCTGCTCCTCCTCCCTACACTCCTCCTCTCCTGCCCCTGCACTCTTGACCTCCTCCTCCTCGCTCGTCTCTGTCTTGCTCTCCCTTTCTGTCCTTTGCTTATCTTTGCCCCTGCCTGCCACTTCCTTTCTACTTTCCTGCCATTTTTCTGTCTGTCTCCACTGGGTGTCCCTTCCTGTGTGCTCTGTCTCTTCATCTCCTCTGTTTCGTGTTTTTCTTCATTTTGTGTTGTTATCATGCCCTCTGCCTTTTCTTGAACAATCTTCTTCTTTCCCCTGATTTTTTGGGGCCCCTGCGGCTGTCCCCCAACGCCTGTCCATCGCCTGCCCTTGGCCGTCTCTTGCTACTGCTTCCTCCCCATTTTCTGTCTTGCTTCTGTTCCTACTATTGACTTCTACACCCCCACCCATATTCCACTGTTCCTTCCCCCCCTCCTCCCTCCCCTCATCCCTCTCCCCTTACCCCCAAACCCCTCTGTGTCTCCCTCTCTCACCCTTCCCCTCCTCTCTCCACCTCCCTTCCCCCGCCCCCCCCTTGTCTCCTATTCCCTCTGCAGGAGGCCATGATGGATTTCTTCAACGCCCAGATGCGCCTGGGGGGGCTGACCCAGGCCCCTGGCAACCCAGTGTTGGCTGTGCAGATTAACCAGGACAAGAATTTTGCCTTTTTGGAGGTGAGCTGGGGGAGTGAGTGAGGTCAAGGAAACGCGTGTGATGTGAGGGCCCAGCCCTCAGGCCGATGTTGTGTGGAGCTGCCCTGCACTGTTTCCACCGGGCCCTCTGCAGCCTCTTCTCCACCTGGTCGCTGAAGTGAGCCCTGTAATAGCATTACAGATCTGATCCTAGTTTCTGCCTTCCCTTTGCTTTCTGTGTGACCTGAGAGGCCTGTTTGGCCTCTGCAGACCTCTTTGGCCTTTTCCAGACCATTCCGGCCCAGTCCTCTCTGCACTGGCCACACTGACCTTCCCAGAACCTACCATGCTCCTGCCTGCTTGGCTAGAGTTCTTTACCCCAGCTAACTGATGTTCCTAACTAGTCTTCCGTTACCCTAGCTAACTGATGTTCCTAACTAGTCTTCTGTGTCCGTGTTTCTCAACTGTTGGGAAAGGGCCTTGGTTTTTGATTTTCGACTCTTGGTGGACTGATAACTCTCGTGAAGTACTGTGAAGGTGTGGGCAGTGTTAGCTTACTGCAGAGGTTTCTGAGCACTCCCTCTCACTATGTACTTGCCTCACTGCAGTCCACTTTCAGTTGCACTGCTCTGGATATGCGCTGAAATGTCCCCTCACCAGAAAGACTCCAGTACTGTCATCTCCCCATTCAACTAAACTTTCCCATAACATCCCTTTTCAGCACTTTGTCCCTCTTCCTCGTCATCACAGCCTGCGATTGTGTGTTTGCCTGTGTGTTTGTGTCGGGTGCCTGGTGTTTTTAATGGTCGAGTGTGAGCTCCTGGCAGCAGGGACATGCGTGTCTGTTGTCCTCCCAGTGCCCAGCCTGGGGCCTGGGATGTTGTATTTGTTGATATGAGTGAAAGGAAAGAGGAAATCCCAATCCTGGAGCACTAGGGGCTGTACTAGTCCCTGACCCCCATCCCTCACCACTCCTTTCTCTTTCATTCAGTTCCGCTCAGTGGATGAGACTACCCAGGCCATGGCCTTTGATGGCATCATCTTCCAGGGCCAGTCACTAAAGATCCGCAGGCCTCATGACTACCAGCCGCTTCCTGGCATGTCAGAGAATCCCTCCGTCTATGTGCCTGGTGAGTGGGGAATCCATTAAGGGCCCCCTTCTCTCCCAATCCTGTTCCCATGGCCTGTCCATCCCTTCAGCCCAGCTGGAGTGGCTTAGGAAGTCGTGTGCGTACTGTGGAAGACAGGTGCCTTTTCCCTGCTTCCCCTAAGTCTGTGTGAGTGGGATGCTTTCCTGCTGGTAGAGAAGGTGCCTAGGGCCGGGAGAGTGAGCTGTCACCTGCTTGAGGACACACAACTTGTACGTGTCAGAGCCAGGATCAGACCAAAGGTGCTGGGGAAGTGAGGGGCTTGTGGCCTGGACCTCGTGCCTGCTCTGCGGCTGTGGGACCTTGGAGGGCTCAGTCTGTGCCCGTCAGGGCTGCTGTGCGTCGACAGTTGGCAGCAAAGCTCCTGCTGTGGGGTCTGGCACCTGGGTATTCACTTGTTTTTTGTCTCCTAGTGTTTGCCTTGAATCTTGTGTTCTGGGCCATTCCCCATAGCTGTTTAACATCATCTGTAATTGGTAGGTAACATAGCAGACCAGGGGTTGGCGACCATCTCACTGTGTGTGAAAGCAGCCAGACGGTGTCTGCGTGCATGGGCCTGGCAGTGTGCCGGCACACCTCAACACACGTGGCTACTGAGGTTGGGCTTTCCTGTGCTTCTCACAGGCCACAGAATGGTCTCCCTTTAGAAAGCTTGCAGGATGTGCAAAACCAGGTGATGGGCCCTGTCAGCCCACAGGCTATAGTTTGCTGACCCTTGTAGTTGATGAATGGGATTTGAGGGAGGGCTTGTCTGATGCCCTGTCAGGGTGCGGCTGTGTCTCAGGCCTGGGACATGGAGGAGGTGGGGTTCTGCTGGCGGGTACTTACTGTTCGAGGAGCCCTTTAGGAACCGAGTCAGCTCTTCAGGGCAGGCGATGTGGAGCCCCAGATGGAGGCACATCTGTGTCAGGCAGGACTTGGGCTGGGTCCCTCACTGGCCTCTAGTGCTTTTCTTTTTGTTGTTGTTGTTTATTTGAGACAGTCTCGCTCTGTCGCCCAGGCTGGAATGCAGTGGCACGATCTTGGCTCACTGCATCCTCCGCCTCCAGGGTTCAAGCAATTCTCCTGCTTCAGCCTCCCGAGCAGCTGGGATTACAGGCACCTGCCACCATGTCTAGCTAATTTTTGTATTTTTAGTAGAGGCGGGGTTTCACCATGTTGGTCAGGTTGGTCTCCAACGCCTGACCTCAAGTGATGCACTCACCTCAGCCTCCCAAAGTGTTGGGATTACAGGCATGAGCCACTGTGCCCAGCCCAGTGCTTTTCTACCATGAGTTTTGGTAAATTCAACTAACCTTTTGGAGCCTGTAATATATATTGACATGCTCCCAATCGACATGGACTTTTTACGCATGGGTGCGTTTCCCCGATCAAGCTACCGAATGTCTTCCCCCACGTCTCTTCCCGGTGAATCTACTGCGTTTTCATTCATTTTAAATCCCGTGAGTGGCCCGCCACTTGCTGGTGCTTACTGTGTGTGTCAGGCACCGTCCTAAGTGCACTCCACGGATGGCAGTCCTACGATACAGGGTTTGGCAAGTTACGATTGAGAGGCCAACTCTGGCCCACTGCCTGTTTTTTGTTTTTTTGTTGCTTTTTTTTGTGACGGAGTCTTGCTGTGTTGCCCAGGCTGGAGTGCAGTTCTGTGATCTCGGCTCACTGCAACCTCCGCCTCCCAGGTTCAAGCGATTCTCCTGCCTCAGCCTCCTGAGTAGCTGGGATTACAGGCATGTGCCACCACACCTGCTAATTTTTTGTGTTTTTAGTAGAGACGGGGTTTCACCATGTTGGCCAGGCTGGTCTCGAACTCCTGACTTTGTGACCTGCCTTGGCCTCCCAAAGTGTTGGGATTATAGGCGTGAGCCACCACTCCCGGCCACTGCCTGTTTTTGTAAGTAAAGATTGATTGTGGCGCAGCTGGCCTCACTGTGCAGTGCCTCCTTCCTGGGTAGGGACGTGTGGTGGGCCTTGGGGAATAGGAACGGTGGGTTATGGATCTAAGGTTGCTTCTCTTACCAGGCTGAGGAGCTTGACTCTTCTGAAGGTGATGGGGTGCTCTGGCAGGGGCTGAGCTGAGGGTGACCCAGTGATAGTGGCTGCCGAGCTCCTGTCAGGCGCCCCCTGCACCGAGATGGCCTGGTCACCATGGGAGGGGACATTCCTCCATCTTACAGATGAGGAAAGAGCTTCGGGACAGTGGGGATTCCTGCTGGGTCTTCCCCATAACGCCTCTGCTCCAGGTGTGATGCTTTGTAGATGCAGCTGCTGCAGAGGTATGGGGCCCTGTTTCCCCGCCCGACTCTTGGAACATCCCTGCCAAGCAGGGCTTGTCCTCCTCAGTGATGAGTGGAGGAAACTCGGGACTCCGAGAAGATTCCTTTGAAGTTGTTGTCATGTAACAGCAGCTGACCCTACTGACAGTGCTCACACTGTGTGTCTGGGCTGGGTGGGTCCTGTTGTGGGCATTGAGTCTGGCAGATGCCCGGGCCACAGGGACTGCCGTGCCTGTTCTCACGTCCTCTATCGAATCAGCACTTGGCCTGAGCTGTTCTCACACATGTGGCTCGCACGACGGGCACCAGTGTTCTTCCCATTCTACAGATGAAGACACTGAGGCCCTTGGAGTCTCATACGGTACAAACATGACTTGAACCCAAGGAGCCATGAACCCAGGGAGCCCAACTCTTGTACCCTTGGCTCTGTGTTGCTCAAGTGAGACGGGCAGAGCCAGGCTCGCGGCCGAGCTTCCAGTGTGACCCATTCTTCCTTGGACCCAGGCAGAGCCTGCAGCCTGCCATGCTGCCTGTGGAGAGTCACAGCTGAGTGTGGGCTCTGGAGGCTGCCTTTTTCCTGCCTGTGTGTCTGCTCTGTGCCTCAGTTTTTGCCTTCTGTGCTGTATGTACAGCATTGCAGTAGGAGACTGAAAGTCTTACAGGATGCCTGGCCCATGGGGTGAGTGCTCGGTGTGTGTTCCTGCTCCCGGGCTGCTGCTACTTGTCCCTATAGCATAGGAGCCGGGTCTCCTGGGGTCTGTGTGGCCCCAGTCTGGTGGTTGGAGCTGGCTGGGTTGGTGCTTCCAGTTCTGTGGGGGCAGCGTCATCATGGGCTGGAGGGGCTTGAGTGAGTAGGTGGGGGAGGGTGCGTGGGGTCGCCTCTCCTCCTGCCATGGGCACAGCGGCTCATGCTTCTGAGGCTCTTTCCCATTTCCTGTCTTACCTGTTCCTTCCCAGCATCAGGATGGAGGTGGGATGGGGCCACTCACACTTGGTGTGGAGGCTGCAGAGGAAGGGGAGGCCATATGGCCTAGGCTGTGAACTTGGGAGTCAGGCTGGTTGGTTACTGGGGCCTGGCATAGCTGATATCTGACAGGACGGCGTCAAGATACATTGGCAGAGCCTGTGGGGTCTCAGGTTGAATCATCCCACCAGCAGGCACTTGTCTGTGAGTCCAGAGTTCAGTGGATAGAGCAGGATCGAGGGCCAGTAAATTGAGCTGATAAGCCCCCACTCTGGTATGTCAGCCCTCGAAGACACTGGATCCTGCATCCCACAGTCAGCCTACAGTTCCCAGTGAGATCAGAGCAGCTAATGCTGCAGACGCTGTTCTGAGACTTCCCGAGCAGCCGTGGCTGCTCATTATGCCATGTCACCCCTGTGAGGGCAGTTGCACCCCTGCAGTGGCACCCGCTGTTCTGACAGGGCGTGAAGGGAAGGGACTGAGCTTTTTTTTTTTCCTTTGAGATGGAGTCTCGCTCTGTCACCCAGGCTGGAGTGCAGTGGAGTGATCTCGGCTTACTGCAGTCTCCGCCTCCTGGGTTCACGCCATTCTCCTGCCTCAGCCTCCCGAGTAGCTGGGACTACAGGTGCACGCTACCACAGCCCGCTAATTTTTGTGTTTTTAGAGAGACGGGGTTTCACCATGTTGGCCAGGATGGTCTTATCTCTTGACCTTGTGATCCGCCCACCTTGGCCTCCCAAAGTGCTGGGATTATAGGCATGAGCCCCCGCGCCCGGCCGGGACTGAGCTTTAATGGGAGCCTTGCCTGGATGGCTGTCAGAGAAGGGGTGGAGTGTGTTGCTCACCAGTAGGTCCTGAGCCCAGGTGACCTGCCAGCATTCCACAGCAGCAGGTGGCAGATGTGGGTGTGAACTTTGTGCCCTTGGAGCGTTCTGGAGGATGTTCTAGTTTGAGGTTCCCTTGAGGCTGGGCAGATTTGGGAGACATGGTACGTTCTCCCCGAGGAGCCTCTGTGTGCCACTGCCTGGGACCCTCCCTCGTCAGATAAGGCTGGGGTGGGGTGGACACGTGGCGACCCCTCCCTCGTCAGATCAGGCAGGAAGGTTCTCTTTGGCGATTGAGGAGCTCGCCGTCCAGGTTTTGGGAGATAACCTGGTACTGGAATTGAAGTCCTTCTCTCCTCTGCCCATAGGGGTTGTGTCCACTGTGGTCCCTGACTCTGCCCACAAGCTGTTCATCGGGGGCTTACCCAACTACCTGAACGATGACCAGGTAACTTCCGTGCCTCCCTCCAGCCCCGTCCCCCAACCCCGCTCCACCTCATCCCAGCCCTGATGGACTCTCGGCTGCTGCAGGTCAAAGAGCTGCTGACATCCTTTGGGCCCCTCAAGGCCTTCAACCTGGTCAAGGACAGTGCCACGGGGCTCTCCAAGGGCTACGCCTTCTGTGAGTACGTGGACATCAACGTCACGGATCAGGTGAGTCCCTGGTCGCTGCCGTGTCTGTCCTTCCCTGCCCTGTGCTGTTGCCAAGCCGTGGTCTCCCCTCCTCAGGGGACGGGGCGGGAGGCGGCCAACCTGAGGCAGTGCTCTGCGTGTGGGCTCGTCCCTGTCCCATGGTGTTGGCTTTTTCCAGGCTCTTAATCCCCTTTGCCTTCCCCTCTTCCCCCACCAATGCCCCGGCTTGGGGGTAGGTGTCAGGCTCCTGGTCCCTGACCCCACCTCTCCCCGCACCCCCCCACCCCTCATCCTCCAAACGCAGGCCATTGCGGGGCTGAACGGCATGCAGCTGGGGGATAAGAAGCTGCTGGTCCAGAGGGCGAGTGTGGGAGCCAAGAATGCCACGCTGGTGAGCCCCCCGGCACGTCATCTTCCATTGGCTCGAGGGACCCTGGGGGTGGGAGGGGCTAGCTAGGGACAAGTGTTCTTGATCTTTCTCCCAGCTTTCATGGGAAGGCATTTGGGGGGCATTCAGTGCAGTGTTGGGGAGTTGGGCTTTAGGTGTTTAAGTGGAGAGATGGTCTTTCCCCTGGGTGGGCATCTGAGGGGCCTAGGCTTGAGCAGAGGGAGACTGGGTCTGGGCCCCCTGTGACGCCCTCCCCTGGCCCCACAGAGCACCATCAATCAGACGCCTGTGACCCTGCAAGTGCCGGGCTTGATGAGCTCCCAGGTGCAGATGGGCGGCCACCCGACTGAGGTCCTGTGCCTCATGAACATGGTGCTGCCTGAGGAGCTGCTGGACGACGAGGAGTATGAGGAGATCGTGGAGGATGTGCGGGACGAGTGCAGCAAGTACGGGCTTGTCAAGTCCATCGAGATCCCCCGGCCCGTAGACGGCGTCGAGGTGCCCGGCTGCGGAAAGGTCAGGAGGCCTCGGACTCAGTGCTTTCTCACCCTCTCTCCCTTCCTCTTCTCCCCGCCCCCTCTTTCTTCCTCTCTCCCTCTCCTCAGTCTCCCTCTCCCTTCGCTGCACATGCATATAGGTGTGTGCCATCACTGAGTACCGCCCTCAGGCCTGGCCATGGGAGATGTTGGTGACCCAGAGGGGTGTGTGGCCCTGTGGGGGCCCAAGACCTGCAGGCGAGAGAGTAGTTGGGGAATGCAGCTCTGTATTGCTTTAGAACTTGGTCCTGCTCCCCCTTATATGACCTTGCTTGTGCAAATGGTTTTGCCTGGTCTGTGGAGTGGGGAAGAGTGCCGGGAACAGTCCCGAGACACCTGCTGGTGTCTCCTGTATGCGAGGCACCCTGCTGAAGCTGTGTCTGTGCTCACCCTGAGCCCTCCCAGTAGCTCCTGAGCCCCATCGTGAGAGGAGACAGGCAGAGCAGGGGTGGCTCACACTGGCAGGTTTCAGGTTCTCGGAGTCTGATTTCAGAGCCTGCTAAGTCCTGTCACCTCTAGCGCCGTAACAGGTGTAATCACCTCACCTCGTCTGCCTCATGAGACGGTGGTGGTGAGGGCATGTGACCTGCTCTTTGATCCCCTTGCTGGGTGTATGTATGGAATTCCCATCGTAGCAGGCTCTGATCTAGACGCTGAGGGTTCAGTCGTGAATAGAGGTCCCTCCTGTCCTGTGCAGCAGAAGTCCTGGGGGTGCAGCTGTTAGAGGACCTGCATGCCGTGTTGAGTCGGGGCAGGGGCAGCATTCCTGGGTGTGCTGTTCATTCAGGGTGGTCAAGGTCAAGAGGTGGCAGTGAGCAGGTGAGTGAGTGAGGTGGTGGGGCCAGGGCTGAGAGGCAGGCCTTGGGGCTGCATGGGTCTTAGAACGACAGGTTATTTTGAGCCAGATGGGAGGGAAGCAATATTGAGAGGCCTCCAGTGTGGTCACGCCTGGCAGATGGAAATGGCCCCACATAGTGAGGTTGGGGGTGGGTGTGGAGGCACAGCAGGTGCTTCCCCCGGCCCTGGCTTCCCTGCTGAGCCCTGCAGGGCAGGATGTGGATCAGCAGGAGGGCAGAGAGGGTACTGTGGACAGGAGGGCTTGCTGGGAGCTGGCAGGGTTGGTCTTGCTGAAGCAATGCCACAGCCAGGTTTGTCAGGACCAAGGCTGGCTCTGCAGGGCCAGATCGGGCATGGGGGCCTTCTTACATCGTGGAAGCAGCTCGGCTTTCCCCTGGAGTGGTGGGCTTTTCAAGGAGAAAACAGGGCTGTGGTGGTGGCATTTTTGAGGTGATTGTGGCTGCAGTTGGGAAAATGAATGAGGTCTCCCGCAATAATCTGGTGAAAGATGGTGATCTGATTTAAAGTAGCAGCACGGGATGGAGAGAAGTTGATGGATTTGAGGGAGACTTGTGCCTGGGAAGTGTCCAGACTTTGGTGATTGGTGTGGGTTTGTGGGGAGGGGAGGAGAAGGCCTATGAGCTGCTTAGTGGCAGCTCTGATGGTGGGGATGGCAGGTGAGATGCAGGGGTGATGAGCACGTTGTGGGGGGTGAGCAGGGGGTGGGGGGCGGCTAGCTGGCTTTGCGGTTTCTGAGACACCCAGTAGAGATGTCAAGGAAAAACTAGCTGGACAGGTCTGTGTTCCCAGCATGAGGGCTGATGGACACTCAGGTGTCGAGGCCCCGCTTGGGTTGTCGGAGTGGTTTGCCCAGGGAGAGCAGGGTTGGGGAGGGCGGCTGGAGAAGTGGAAGGAGCATCTTAGAAAAGGGGCATGGGGAAGGCCAACGGCATCTCCTCTCACTGCAGCTCCTGCCCACTGCCCTCCAGAGTCCCTGTCCCTTGAGCCGGTATGTCAGGGGTGCTCAGGGCTGCCCTCTGGTGCTGGGATGGAGCTTGGCTCAAGCAGGGGCTGAGGAAACATTTGTGGGAAGAACGAATGGAGAGACCCTGGCCTTTGGGATCAGCTGACCTGTTTTGCATATTAAATTTATTGCATCGGCCCGGCGAGGTGGCTCACGCCTGTAATCCCAGCACTTTGGGAGGCTGAGACGGGCGGATCATGAGGTCAGGAGTTGGAGACCAGCCTGGCCAATGTGGTGAAACCCCATCTCTACTAAAAAATACAAAAATTAGCCAGGCATGGTGGCCGTGCGTGCCTGTAATCCCAGCTACTCAGGAGGCTGAGGCAGGAGAATTACTTGAACCCGGGAGGCGGAGGTTGCAGTGAGCCAAGATTGCGCCACTGCACTCCAGCCTGGGCGATAGAGCAAGACATGGTCTCGAGAAAAAAAAAAAAAAAAAAAAAACTGCGTCGTATTCTTGTTTTATTCTTAAATTTTTTGTTACATGTCTTTTCAAATATACTTAAAAGTAGAGACTATGATAGTGATACGTTTTTATCATAGTATATGTGCTAATATTTTGGTGTTCCTTCATCTGGCTTCAAGTTACCAATATTTTGTTAGTCTTAATTTTCATATTCAGCTTATTTCTCCCCCCTCCTCTTTTTTCTTTGCTGGATTATTTTAAAGCATATCAGATTTATTTCACCTGAGATCCTTAAGTATATTTCTGTTATTTCTCAATTAACATTTTGGGTCAGATAACTTCTCTGTGGGGGCCTTTGCTGTGCGTTGTAGGATATTGAGATGCATCCCCAGCCTCCACCCACCAGATGCAGGAGCACTACTCCCTGCTGAGACACCCAAAAGCATCTCCAAAGATTGCTCAGTGTTCCCTGGGGACAACCCCCTCCTCCAGTTGACAACCACTGCTCTAACCAGATAACCTTAAAAAATTGTTTTTTTTTTTTTTAACAAAACCACAATAGCATGATTAGATTAGCAAAATTCCTTAGTGCCTATTCCATGTTCAAATTTTTCTGTCTCAAGAATTTTTTTTTTTTTTTTGAGACGGAGTCTCATTCTGTTGCCCACGCTGGCGTGCAATGTGCCCGCCACCACACCTGGTTAATTTTTTTTTTTGTATTTTTAGTAGAGACGGGGTTTCACTGTGTTAGCCAGGATGGTCTCATCTCCTGCCTTTGTGATCCGCCCGTCTCGGCCTCCCAAAGTGCTGGGATTACAGGCGTGAGCCACCACGCCCGGCTAATAATTTTTTTTTTTTTTTTTTTTGAGATGGAGCCTCACTCTGTCGCCCAGGCTGGAGTGCAGTGGCGCAATCTCGGCTCACTGCATCCTCCACCTCCCGAGTTAAAGAAGAGTAGCTGGGACAGGCACCCGCCATCATGTCTGGCTAATTTTCGTATTTTTGGTAGAGATGGGGTTTCACCATGTTGGCCATGCTGGTCTTGAACTCCTGACCTCAGGTGATCCATCTGCCTCAGCCTTCCAAAGTACTGGGATTACAGGCGTGAGCCACTGTGCCCAGCCGAGAATATTTTTTATAGTTTGTTTCAGTAAGGATCCATATCAGGTCCCTACCTTGAATTTGGTTACAAAGTTTCTGTAATTTATCTTTTGTACCTCACTCCCTTTTTTTTTTTTTTTGCAAGCTCTTTTATTTGTAGAAGAAATAAGTTCATCTGCTATATAGGATTTTCAATGTTCGTGTAGGCTTATTGTATCCTTCCCTCCCTCCATTCTCCTGTAAATTGGTTTAAGCAAGGTTAGAAGCTCAAATAGATCAAGGTTCAAGTTTTTAAATTTTATTCAACCTGTGTTTGAATCCTAATTTCTGAGCTTCCCTTAGCTCATTTATTGTTGGGAGAACATGGCTGTTGGGGTGGTTCTGGGAGCGCCCACCGTGGTGGCTTGTGTGGAGTAGACACTCAGCACGAGGGACCCCTCCCCCGCGGTGAGCTCATCTAGGCCTGCTGCCTGCCCTCTATGGCTCTGGCATGTCTTTATTCTTTCTCCCTCTCATGCCTGTGGTGTGTTTATGCTCTTGTTTTTTGATCCTGGAGAATATTTGGGTGAACTCCACCAAACCTGCACTAAGGGTCCCTTTCTGACGCCTGTGGCGAAGCCCCCTCCTCCCTGTCCCTTCCTGCCTTCAGTTCTGGGGTTGGGTGGACACTGACTGGCGTGAGCCTTGTTCACAAACCTGCCTCTCCTTTCCCCACAGATCTTTGTGGAGTTCACCTCTGTGTTTGACTGCCAGAAAGCCATGCAGGGCCTGACGGGCCGCAAGTTCGCCAACAGAGTGGTTGTCACAAAATACTGTGACCCCGACTCTTATCACCGCCGGGACTTCTGGTAGAGGCGGCTGGGGGAGGGTGGGGGCAGGGCTGGCTGGGGGCTTCTCCCCACTCCCGCCCCCCCCTTATCCCCCTCTGAAGACGATGGGCAGAGGAGTGACAGCCGCAGACACACGACAGCCGGCAGCAACTGGAATGGCAGCAATTAAGGGTGGGGGGCGGGGGTTGGGGGGGTTAGGGCAGGGAGGGGACTGGGGAAGTGCGCACACAGCCCACACAGACAACACGCACCCACACAGACACAGAGGGAAGGGGTTGGGATGGGGACAGGGTGCACAGCAGGGCGGGGTAGGACCCCAGCCCCTCCCAAAACAGCCTCTCTTTCTCCCTTAGACCCCTTTCTTCTCCCCTTCCCCACGGTAGGAACATAGCGTGTTTATATTTTATGGCCAAACTATTTTGAATTTTGTTGTCCGGCCCTCAGTGTCCTGTCCTCTCCCTTACCAGGACCACAGCTCTGTTCCTTCGGCCTCTGGTCCTCTCTGGTCCCCTCCTGGTTTTCTTACGTAGTTGATTTTTCCTCTTTAGTCTCCCCCGACCTGCGCCCAGCCCCGTGGCCCCTGCCCCTCTCCTACTCTCTGTGGCAGTTTCATATTTGCTAAGACGAATTTGCTCATTAAACATTTTGTTGTATTTTACTTTATGGAGCGGCTGTGTGTCCAGTATGTCCGACCCTCTTCCTCGGTTCTGGGCTCGGGTGGGGGTTCCCTTGGCAAACTGCGGACCCCTTGCTGGGACGCCCCTGCTGCCGGCGCCGGCATCCTCGAGGCCTTCCCTGCTTGCGCGGTGCGCTCCTCGGGGTCGGCACAGGCATAGCTCCGGGAGACGTGAGGTTCCTGAGTGCTCTCCCACCCCGCCGACAGAAGGGAGGGTGGCCGAGCGAGCCGGGGCGGGCGCGGCGTGGGTGCGCCAGGAGCTCCCCGGTTGCCACCAAGAGAGCTGGAGCTGACACTCGTCGTCCCGCGAGCACCCCGCGGATCCCCGACTGCAGCGGGCGGAAGTGACGTACAGGCGCCTAGCAACGGGGGCCAGCGCGCCGGAAGTGATGTCTTCCAGGTTGGCTTGGCTGCGGAAGCGACTCCTGCCAGGGCGGGGTGGGGCACGGGAGGGCGGGGAGCGCGGCAATTTCCGCTTCCGGTCCGTCGCCTCCTTCGGTTGCTTCCCGTCTCCTCGGCGGCTCCCCTCCCCCGCCCGGCTCTCCGCGCCCCTTCTGGGCGGCGGGGCGGCGGAGCCGTCGGCGTGCGGCCCTCCTTGCGTTCGTGCGTGCGCCCGTGGCCCGGCGCACGCCCCGCGACACCGAGGCCGAGCGGGGCAGGGGGCTGACCGCCATGACCCCCCAGAGCCCGGCGTGAGGGGGCCGAGGTGAGCGCGGGGCGGAGCGCGGGGGACGCTGGCCCGCCCGCTCCGGGTGTTCGGGCCTGGGTCGCGGCGCGCGCGGGCTCGCGCCTGGCCAGTTCTGGGTGTCTCTGGCGGCCTTTGTGTCTCTGCTCCTGTGTCGGCCTTGACTGCCCCCGTGTCGGTTGTCTGTGTCTGTCTGTTTCTCTCGTGTCTGTGTGTCTGTCAGCGTCTGTTTCCTGTGGGCCTCTGCCTGTGCCTGTTTCAGTGAACTTAGAAAAGGGTTTGGAGATAGAAGTGTGTTTGTGTGTCTGTCCCGGGTCTCTTTCTCCTGTCTGTCGTGTCTGTGTCTGTCAGGATTTGTTCGTGTCTCGTTGAGTTTCCGAGTCTTCTTCTCCCTAGCTGTCTCTAGCCCTTCCCTGCGGGCTTTTCTGCCTATGGTGCAAATCTTACCCCCGCCCCGTCTTCGCATCTGAGTTTTGCCCCCATACCTATCACCTCCAATCCTGAAGTTTCTTTCCAGGAGTC